>NW_026712328.1:28547046-28864730 GCF_030504385.1 Musca domestica | reverse complement strand
TGAATTTTGTTAGTCTTTTTGTGAGCTCTTGCAACTACTCCCCAAGGCTAACATGAATTAACTGTTGATAACAAAACCTTGATATTAGTTTGTAATGTATAGATTTTTTTAAGTTTTAAATTGTATTAACTAAAGTTTGTTTAAAAATTAGAAAAAAAAAAAACAACAAGGCAAACACCATTTTTAGTTAACCTCTTTTATTGCTCCAAAAAATTGTTAGATTATAAACAAACAAAAAAAAAACATAAGTTATTTTTCCTCTCTCTCTCGCTCCTTGTTCAAACAGCAAAAGTCTTTGAGTTCTTCATACCTCTTTTTTGTACAGAACCCTACTACACAGCCACAAAGTTCGTTAATTGCAATTTAGAATGTTATAAATTTGATAAAAGAAAACTAAATTATGTTATGATTTTTATTATATACTCTTGATTTTTTTTTTGTTTCTAAATGCCAACAGGAAATACGTGTACTTTCTATTTACAAAGAAAAAAAAAAAAAAACAAATAAATGCGTATGATTTCAACAAAAAAAATCTTGTTTTAATTTCAGTGAAACTAAATTTTTAAAAGTACAAGGTGACATAAAAAAATGCAACAAAGCCAGACGCCATAATTTTACATTTTTTTTAAATTTTTTTTTGAATGGAAGCACTTACTTGAGGTGATCGACACTTGGTATTTTTAGTGCCAACCTTGCTTTCCAAAATACTCCAGACACATAGTCCAACGGATTGGTATCCGGAGATTTTGGTGGCCATTGTGCTCTGGAAATAAAGGGAGGAACCTCATTTTGTAACCATTCTTGGGTGGCGCGTGCTGAGTGCGATGGTGCTGAGTGCTTTTTGAATGTCCAAGGTCTGCGGCCAAGGCTTTAATACATCCTCCAGAATATTATCGCGATAATATTCGGCATTTTTCTGATAACACGGTCGATTAATACGAGCGGAGAGCGACCATCGGCTGTTATGGCGGCCCTCACTTGAGTTCTGGTGGCCAACAGAAGATATATATTTTCAGCTGACCTTTTTGGCAATTGAACACGATCATTTGTTTGTTTCTGATGATGTTGCTGTTTTCTCTCGTCCACTTCCTTGACTTCGAGCTACGCTACCAGTACCATAATCACGGTTACGAGCGATGGTACGAGACACAAAAGATTTATTCACTTTTAAATACTGGAGTGCTCTATCTCTATAAAGAAATCACACTATCAAGCTTGAATTCCATCACGAATAATTTTTTTTTTTGGAAAAATTTTCAACAAAACGCTTTTGTGCGCTTGTAAACAATGCAATGAGCTGTCACTGAAATAATTTTAACAGTTGTCGGACGAGTGGCTTAGAAATGACAGCAGTCTGAAGTTGGTACTACCCTGTACAACAGCCATTGGGGTATAAGAAATTCCAATTGAAATTGATATTTTGGATCTTCAGGTCGTTCCTAATAATTTTGGTGCATCTCTGAAACAACGATTTTTATCATCAATTTGATTATATTTGTTTTATACCCTCCACCATTGTCATTCCGTTTGTAACTCCTTGAAATACTCATGTCAGACCCAACAAAGTATATATATTCTTGATCAGCGTAAAATTCTAAGTCGATTTAGCACTGTCGGTCGGTCTGTTGTAATCACGAATGAGATAGAAGGCTTAAATTTTGCCAGTAGGCAGGTTAAGTTCGCAAATGCGTCATGTAGGTCCACGTTTTTCATATAGCCCCCATATAACGGTACCTTCCCATATTCGGTATTTTGATGATTTTACCGACATTATTCACCGGAATTGTTTCAAATTTGGAATTTGAAGTTCGAAATGGCTACTACAGCCTAGGACAGAAAATTGTCTGTGCAGGTCCACGTCTTCGTATAGCCCCTCTCAATATCGGTATTTTGATAATTTTTGCGTCATTATTCACCTGAGTAGTTTCAAATTTCAAATTCGGTATTTTGACGATTTTAGGTACAACACTCACCGAAATTTTTTGAAATGTCGTATTTGAAGTTCGTAATGGATGCTACAGCCTGTCACAATAAAGTGTATATGTAGGTTCAGGTCTTCGTATAGCTCCGATATAACTGTACCTCCCTATATACGTTATTTGAAGATGCTACATTATACCCGTTATAATGTGGTAGTGGCTTATAACAAACAATGCCTATGTAGGTCCATGTCGCATAGACCCCAATATAACGGCTATATTCCGGTATTTTTAAGATTTTAACAGAATTTTTAACGGATTTTTATTTTTTGAAAATTTCCAAATTCGTTCCAAATGGTTGAGGGTATTCAAAGTTACTGCCCAGCCGAACCAACTGCTTTTTAACTTGGTTCAATTGTATTTGTAAATATTTGATTTGTAAATTAAAACACCAAAAATATTTTGAATCCTTAGCCCAAACTTCATATTTTTGGGGAATCTCTGGACCAAGGTTTTTATCATCGATCTTTTTTTCGAAAAATTTAGTATTTTTTCTGAATTCGCTATAAATTTTCTGTACAGCAGCCATTTAGGTATGAGAATTCCAATTGGATTTAATACAATTTGCTTTGTAGATGAAGATCCCAAATGTATTTTAGATCCTCAGGACAAACTTAGACGAGGACTCAACCATAGTTGATTCATAAATGACATTGATACATCCACCATTCAAGTCACGCTGTTTTTCCTAAAGCCATTCACAAATATTTTGGCTATATAGTGTTACTTATTTACAATTTTCTTACCTTTATTCCCCTATTTCCCCACATTTACCATATATCAGCATATAATTCAATTGTCTAAGTTCTGTAAGTGCTGCATATTCATTTGTCCAAAACATAGCAAGACAATGTGAAAAAAAAACTTTCCATTTCCAATAAAAACACCAAGATGGTTGTTGTTTTGTTTTTTTTTTTTTTTTTCTTGTAACTTCTTCTGAAATAAAATACTAATTTTTATTCATACTTTTCAACTTTAGTTGCCACTACTATTTGTCAACACATGAGAGGGGAAACATTCGAAATAATACGTTTTGTTTTTCTAAATATAAATAAATTCTTTTCTTTTTGGTTTTCTTTTTGAACATTTCTCTTTTTTTGGTTTTGTTTTTGTTAATGGATAAGATGAGGTGTGGAATTTTATAGTACTTTTTTTCTTCATGGTAATAATGTGGGGTGTAGTAATTGTTGTGTGGGTTTGAGTGGGGTGAATGTGTGTTTTTTTTTTTTATTTTCATCTAATTTCTAATTTTTTTGGTTTATTTGTAGTTGTTGTTTTAATTTTTGTGATACTTTTCAGGTCTATAAATGAGTGATGGATGTTGTTTGTTGTTGTTTTCTTTTCTTGTTGAGTGTGATATCTTCTTGTCATAGTTGTTGGTTTGGTTTGGTTTGGTTTGGTTTCCTTTATTATTTTGCTCACGACAAACATTTTGGTAATATTTTCGTAGGCACCGTGGTAATCACTTGTCCCCACACTAAAGTACCAAGGCCGAAGAATACACACCACAGCCATTGATCGAGCGATAAGGCTTTTGTGGAGAATGCCATTTTACCATATTGTATTATGACGACCTGGATGAAAAATAGGAAGAAGGAAATCATATTTTTTCAATTAAAATTTAGGATTTTCAACATACTTGAGAAATCATTGTACCAATCCAAATGGTGTAGAAAATTGGATTGGTAAAGATACCCTCAACAACATTTCGCTGGCCATGGATTTTACGAGCGTTAATTTCATTAAACATAATCATCATAACAAATGCATTGAATATAATTGTAAAATGCTGTGTTGGTCCCGCATTCAAATCTTGGCCACGACCCGATTCAATGTCCAGTATCCAATCGCCTGCAATAAATTTTCAATTGTAGCAAAATCTTTTCAAACTAGATTTTTGTGGGGCAAAACTTACCGGCAAATAACAATCCAAATATAATAATTAATTGATAAAAGGCTTGGCCCAAAATATTCTTCATCATAATGGGTGAAATCAGGGGTTTTGTACGCCCATATGGCTTGCGTAACAATAGATCAGGTGTTGGCAATTCGGTGGCCAAAGCCAAAGAGGCCAGTGTGTCCATAATTAAGTTGACCCATAACATTTGTACTGCCTGCAATAAAATCACATGGAGAATGTTAAAGCAATGAACGATATTAATGCGACTCAGACATTCACCTTTAATGGAGAGTCCTGGACAGCACAGGCACCAATGAATGCAACAACAACGGCCACAACGTTAACTGTTAGTTGAAATTGCAAGAATTTGGCTATGGAATCGTAAACATTACGACCCCACATAACGGCCTTAACAATACTGCTGAAATTATCATCGGTCAATATAATATCGGAAGCTTCTTTGGCCACATCGGTGCCAGCAATTCCCATGGCAAATCCAACATCAGCCTTCTTCAGGGCTGGACCATCATTGGTACCATCTCCGGTTACGGCAACAACTTCACGACTATCGCTTATGGAACTATCAATAATGCCTGTCGTTGAGAGGTTAAATCACGTTTTTATAATAAAGAAAAGGAAGGAAAGACTTTGTATGGAGTTGCTTACCTTTAACAAGAGTATATTTATCAGTAGGTGAAGATCGAGCTAGAACACGCAATCTTGGCCAAACTTTATCTAGCAAATGTTGCTGAACCTGTGAGAAAGGAAAGAAACAAAAAAAATAAAATCAAAAAGTAAAAAAAAAAAACATTAAGTTCGGCCGGGCCAAACTTTGTATACCCTCCACCTTAGGGTAATAAAAAATATTTAAATAAAAGTATCTGAATTCAAATGTTTTCCACTTTAAACTACAAATACCAGTAAGACAATTGGGATAAGTATTCAATGTTCTGCCGCCGGAGCTAGAACCCATTATGGCCTACGAATATCAATTTTCAGACAAATCCGTGGAAAAATGTGGCAAAAATCCTCAAAATACCGAATATCGGAAGGTACCATTACATGGGGGCATAGAGGCTCTCTCTTTTGATCGTGTATGCCCTTTCTGGCACGCCTAGGTGGGGGAGTTGTATCCACCATATGATGGTTCGGATGACTCTCACGGTAACACCCAAGCAGGTACTGCAACGAAAGTATATGATTATGCTGACGTTAGGGAAGGACTTTCGCCTCCTCATGTAGGTCATGAGAAGGCACCCTGTCGCAGTTCTCAGGACGGCGTTCTGGTACGTCTGGCTATGCTTCCACTAGTATTCGCACACCACATTGGAGCCGCCTAGCTGACCACAGACCGACTTATCGCGTTTTAAGAGGTCAACTTGGTTCCCTTGCCCGCACCCCAAGTGCTGCCGGCTAACGCCTTGAGGACCCTGTTCCTACTTTTCATCTTGTCGCAGATAGCTGTGGCTTGCACGGACGACTTGAACATGCTGTTGAATGTGACCCCTAGAACCTTGGGTAGTTCGTGGTCGGTATTAAATTCTCTTCCACCTTCACATTCAACTGTGTTCTCATCTCCGCAGACCATGTGATGTGTGGCCGTTGATTTCGTGGCGGATATTTTCATATTCCTCGCGTGGAAGTATGCGGCTAGCTTCGCGAGAAGCGAGAAGCTCACATATGTCATCGACCATGGGCCCGACGCCACGATCGTACAATCATCCGCATACGTTACAATCTCTATGCCGTCTGGAGGACGAGGAATTCCGGAAAGGTTAAACAGATCCGAAGATATCACCCCACCATGAGGAACTCCCTGTTTCACTCTACGGGCTTTGGACTTCTTATTTCGGAATTTCACGTACGACTGGCGTCCACACATATAGTTGATTATCCAACGTTTCAAACTTGGCCGGAGGGTGGTTCTTCTCTGCACGTCCTCAAACAGTATGGCATGATTGATGGCATCTAATGCCTTTGATAGGTTAAGGGCTACAAACACTGTTCTGTCACACGGATTGTTCTGTTTCAATCCTCTACTAATATGTGTGAAAATGGCGTGTAATGCTGTTGTAGTACTATGTTGTGGACGGAATCCGTGCTGATGGTTGACGACTGGATAACTTCCTCTAATGCTGGGGAGGAGTAAAGCTTCAAGAGTATTACCTACTGGCGACAGAAGCGAAGTCGGCCTGTACGATTCGCCTTTACTGACACCCTTGCCTGGCTTCAGTAGCCGGACCATCCGGCCAGTTTTCCAGGCTTTAGGCACTATGTGGAATTTAGAGACAAATTGAGAACTTTCGTTAAGTACTCGTCCCCCGGCGTATCCTGGTTAAGCATTACCATTGAGATTCCGTCCGGGCCCAACGCTTTAGATGACTTAGCGTTGCGGGTGACATTTGCAACATCGCCCATCGTAAACTGTGGTGGTTCCTCCTAGGCGGGAAGAGATCTGATACGACGTAGTACTCTTCGCTTCGCCCTGTCGTTCTCGGGGTGTTCGACAATTGTTGTCGATTAAAATATTCCGCGCACCTCTTCGGATCAGTCACAAAAGTGGCTGGGGTCCTATTATCCTTTTTTCCAGGGTTCGAGAGTGATTTAAACGTTACCCAAACGTTACACAGCTTACTCATATCGGTTCCAATGTTGCAACACTTCATATGGTTTAGCCACTTTTTTCTCTTATGCTCCTGTGCCAACCGGTTGACTTCTACTGTCAAAACACTGATTCTAGGATCAGTAGTGTTGGTACGACAGAGATCATCACGGTCGTTTGCTTATCCCGCTGCCTTTGCTGGGAAGTTTGCTCTTATCTCGGGTACTCGACCAGCAGGTATATGGCGAGCGGCTGCAGCTTTGATGATGTTTCGGAAAATGCTTTCTGCTACCCGAACGTCAGAAGGGTTGGGCAGTTCTCTGAAGGGGCGGTTGGTGAATTCTCTGAACTCTGACCAGTGAGCTTTCTAATAGTTAAGGAAAATGAGGCGTTCAGAGGTTATGAAATCGGGCAACCTGCTTATGGAGACGAATATCGGGAGATGGTCTTAGCCAAGAGAAATGACGGGTTGCCAAGTCACGTAATTTACCAGACGGGGTGACACTATGTTAAAGTCTGGCGAACTGTGACATTCTCCTCCATCCTCTCTAACCGTGCAGAATGTGGAACAGTCAATCTGCTCTGCCAGCGCTAATCCCCTCTAATCCCCCACCTCCACTTCTAACAACGTTGTAGGCTGCAATCTTCATTCAGATTGGTTTCCTGCACCTCTGTGATCTTAATATTCCTTCGATTCACAAATTCCACTATCTCATCTATTTTGCCTCGGAGTCCGTTGCAATTGAATTGCAAGAACGATGCAGAATACGGAGTTGGAACAGCAACATGTGGCGTTAGATGCTGCGGTGTTGGTTGCTGTTCTGGAAACTGCGGTGGAGTTTGTTATGGTTACCACCTTATGCGGTACTGTGGTGGTAACCATAACAAGTGTGGGTGCAACTTCCACCAAGCACCCTTGTCACCGGTGTATGTAGTGTTTGTATTTTTGTTTGTTTTGATGTTGTAATATGTCCCCTTTTTTTAATTGTTAGGTCCCTTGGACTGTTGGTGTCAGGGTTGGAACCGACCCTGAGTAAAAAGCTCCCCTGAGCAGCTGGATACCCACCACAGTACCGCATAAGGTGGTAACCATAACAAGTTCCATACTCCGACGACGCCTCTGATGAGGACGACGAAAAAGTGGACTCGCTGGGGACTACGTTATTGCAGCACGTCGCAACATAATCCCTTTCGCTGTAGTCTCGCAAACGCCTTAGTCCGGAACAGTTCTTGAAGTGCACCCATTCTTACATTCATTACATCGCACTGAAACAGATCTGTGGTGGATGACGTTTCCTCAATCTCGGCACGGACCAATAAAATCCGGTGCAAGCATTCCGTAATATGCTGCTCCGAATGCAGAAAAATAAACAAATACAAACATGTACATACTGGGTTGGTAGTCGCTGGCCGAAACTGGGATGTTGTGGTTTCGGGTAAATCCGGTATCGTAGAACCCGCTGCCGTGGAATTGGGCTGCTGTGTTGACTCCTTCTGTTGTCTCACAGAATTCTCCTTGGCGCGTTTTATCTCTCCTTTATACCTTTTAAAGTCTGCATTATAGGCTTCCCAATCCGTTGCAAGGTTTGACTTGTGTTGAATTTGATAAATAAAATTCATAACGTCTAAATTGTCTAACTTAATCTAATAATTTATACATTACTGTATAACATTTTGTGGTATTTTAAAAATGCTGATGGATAATTTTCGAATCACATGTGAAAATTCTGATGATAAACAGCTATAACGCCAAAAACGAATTTTGAGATATGTACCTTTTTAACTTAACATTTTCCCATTGCCGACTTAGAGGACAGAAAATGGAGCAAAGAATTAATGCAACATCTCATATACTTACATCGCCATTGCTATCGCGAATGCGTCGATTGAACTCACGTCCCTCCAATATAAGAAAATCGTCATTTGGTTTCAAAATACCGCATTTTGTTGCAATAGATCTTGCCGTATTAACATTATCACCAGTCACCATTCGCACCGTAATACCAGCACGTTGACATTTGCGTATGGCATCGGGTACTTCGGGTCGTACGGGATCTTCAATGCCAACGACACATAAACAAGTGAGATTCGACATAATACCCTCTTCATCATCCCAATCGGGTTCGCCGTCAATATGCACTTCATTCGCGGCCGCTGGTCCGGGTACAAAATCGCGATATGCCACCGAAATTGTACGTAAGCCATCACATGCCATCGGCTCAATAACTTCACGTATTAAACGTTCTTGCATGTCGCGTGTGAATTTTTCCAAAACCCCATCATGACCATAAATAAAGGCACATCTAAAGCAGAAGTAAAAAAAAAAACTTTTAAAATAGGCTTTCTATGGGAAACGGTCGAATGCATTACTTTTTCAACATAATTTCTGAAGCACCTTTACTATAGAGACGATAACCACCATCGGGTCGTGGTATGACTGTACCCATACTCTTGCGCACCGAATTGAATGTGTATACCCGTGTAAACTTATCTTCGGTGATTTCATCGCGTATCTTTTGGTATTTCACACCCAATCCTTGAACAAAACCCAAAAGAGCACATTCTGTTTTGTTGCCCACCTGTGTTGGCAAGTCTTCCGGATTAGCACCTGGCTATTGGATGGCAAAACAAATAAATTCATATTATTTCAAATATATGGAGTCAAATATTGTTTTTACCAAGATATTGGAAGTATAAGCTGAATTGACAGAAAT
Source organism: Musca domestica (assembly GCF_030504385.1). NCBI lineage: Eukaryota > Metazoa > Arthropoda > Insecta > Diptera > Muscidae > Musca > Musca domestica. Next base: position 28,855,535 of record NW_026712328.1, on the reverse strand, counting down.
GCCTTGTGTTATTAAGTTGGCAACATGTTTGGGAATGTCGTTAAGCCTTGGTAATACTTTGCATAACTTTTCACAGATATATGATTGTACAACAGTCATACGATTTGTGGTTAAGGTACCTGTTTTATCAGAACAAATGGCAGTGGCATTACCCATAGTTTCGCATGCATCTAAATGGCGCACCAAATTGTTGTCTTTCATCATTTTCTGAAAGTAACAAAGAAGATATTTTAAAGTTATTATATGGCCCCATTGTGAATGATCAATTTCTCATTGGCATACCTTAACCGAGTAGGCCAATGACAAGGTCACAGCCAATGGCAAACCCTCGGGTACAGCAACCACTAATACTGTGACACCAATAATTAAATGTTTAACAAAATTATTGGCATATGTATTTTTCCAGGGCTTCTCATCGATGACAAAGGTTTTAATGCAGAATTGTATGATGAGTATAATAACAGTTATAACAGCAATTGTTGAACCGGCATAACCAATTTGTATGGCCAATTTTGTAAGCTTGGCTTGTAAAACAGATTTATCCTTCTTTCCAGACTCAGCAGCCGCGCCAGAAGATGAGGCCTGGACATGATTGCCATCGGAATCGGATTTAATGCCATCGGACCCGCCCTTATGTTCTGCAAAGGAAGAAAATACAAAGTTAGGAGTAAGTAGAATGGAATTTTAGTGGAATAAAGGCTGTGGTATGTTTTTGGAGAAACAAATTCACAACCGGTAGAAATAAAGTGAGCTCCTAAAGGGGTAGTTTGTATATAAGAGAAGTCTTTAGGGTTTTTTCTTTTAAAATTACTGTGTTTGAAGGCTATCTATTTGTGGGACAAATCTCCTATCTATAGGGTGATATAAAAAAAACTGCAACAAAGTCAAATGGCATAATTTTTATATATTTTTTTTTAATTTAATCGAATGAAAGCAAAGAATGTCGGAAATAGAATCAAATTTTAGAATAAGTTTAGATTTGTTCGAATTGGTCACCTTTGGCACGAATGAAACCGTCACACGCTGCCCGAAGGTAGCTCTGTGGTATTTTGGCCCATTACCGGCGAAGCGCTTGCTTGAGATGATCGACACTTGGGTATTTTTTAGTGCCAACCTTGTTTTCCAAAATACTCCAGACACAATAGTCCAACGGATTGGTATCCGGAGATTTTGGTGGCCATTGTGCGATAGAAATGAAGCGAGGAACCTCATGTTATTACCATTCATGGGTGGCGTGTGCTGAGTGCGATGGTGCTGAGTCCTGTAGGAATGTCTAAGATCTGCGGCCAAAATGTTTGCGTGTCCAAGGCTTTAATACACCCTCCAGAATAATTCCGCGATAATATTCGGCATTTATTCTGATGCCACGGCTGTTATGGCGGCCCACACCATCACCATGACCGAAGCTTGAGTTCGTTGGACTTTTGTGTTTGGAGTATTTTGGAAAGCAGGGTTGGCACTAAAAAATACCAAAGTGTCGATCACCTCAAGCAAGCTCTTCGCCGAGAATGGGCCAAAATACCGCAGAGCAACATTCGGCCAGCGTGTCACAATTCCATTGGTCGTTTGAATGCCATAATTCGTGCCAAAGGTGACCAATTCGAACAAATCTAAATTTATTCTAAAATTTGATGATATTTCCGAATTTTTTGGCTTTTGTTTAATTAAATAAAATTTAAAAAAATTTATAAATTGTGGCTTTTGACTTTGTTGCAGTGTTCTATTATTTCACCCTGTATTTAGTATTGAGTGAGGGAATAGAGCTGAAATTTGATATGATGTCATTGTTGCACCAATAATTATTTGGGAGAAGCAGGTAGTCTGGGAAATGCGTACTATGAACGTACGAAAAGTGTAAAATGCCAGAAAATGCGGCGTTAATTGTTGGGACAGAGACAGAATTCTGAAATTTGGTTTCTAGGGCTTACATATGGAGGCATTGAAATAGTTTTGGACAAAAAAATATGTCCATTGTGTAATGGTTTCATTAATACCCTCCTCAGTAAATGAACTAAGAAGTTGGAGTAAAGGGTAAACATTTTCCTGTTATTCTTTCCGAAAAAGGAAAAATTGAATAACATACATAAGATGAGACATGCCCTTAAACGTTGTAGTGGCGGAAGCAAACACGAAATACACATTTAGTTTTAGAAAACACTAACTTAACAGTAAAGTAAGTCGCTGAAAAACCTTTAGATATTAAAACTAAACGTTATAGTTTTACAAAAATTCAATTCAAAATTGTCCATTTACGTGTTTAAAAAAGTCTCAATTTGAATTGAATAATCATCTATCAATCATCATTTGTTAATTAAAAAAGTATTTTATCTTTTGAAAGGCAGTTTTAAATCTTTAAAAGGGTCCTTAGAAATTTTTTCTATCATTCTTTCAAAATATTCATATCCCTTTATATTGAATCGTTTTCATTACCTTTTGGTTTTGGAGCATCTTCCTCCTCGTCGGTGGCGCCCAATAGTGTAAATATGATACCAGCTTGCGAATTTACACCGACTGCAGTAACAACCATTTTGCCACTACCCTCCATAACATGAGTACCCGATAAGACCATGGGATCGTGATCAATGCCCTTTTTAACGTGATCCGATTCACCAGTTAAAGATGATTCATCTACCTATATATATACACACACACATAGAAAAATACAGCATTATTCCAAAAAGTGTATTTTCCATTAATTCCAAAAAAACATGCTTACCTTTAAATCATTACTTTGTATGAGTATTCCATCGGCTGGCAAAAGATCGCCATATTTAATTTGAGCAATGTCGCCAACAACAATATCGCCTACACTAATTTGACATACTTCACCGCCGCGTATTATGGAAAATTTATGTTCACCTTCGATGCGGCTCTGTAGGCCACGAAACTGGCGTTCTTTTGAGTAGTCATTGAAGGCTGTTACCAATACTACAACTATAACAGAAACTAAGATGGCAGCACCTTCAATCCAAGCATAATGATCTTCTTCTTCCTCCAAAACAGCTAATGGGAAAAAAAAGGAAACAAAATTATGTACACATCCATTCAAGTCCACACCTTTTCAAATACTTACGAGCATCATCGTCGGTTGGTGAATAAAATGATAGGCCAAGGGAAACTAGGGAAGCTACTTCTAAAATTATAAGGGTAACATCTTGCAATGCTTCCCAGACTAGTGTTAAGAATGTTTTAGGCGGCTTTGGCGGTATAACATTGGAGCCAAATGTTTCACGCCGATGTGAGACGTCACGATGCGATCCACTGATACCTTTCGATGATGAACAAAACAAATGTATTTTTATATAGGTAAAATTTCCTTAATAGTTACCATCATTGGGATTCGTATAGAGTTTATTGCATATCTCTACTACTCCACCCACTTCCTGAACTCTGGTAACACCCTCATGACCTCGATGCTCCATGAGCTCTCGCAATTGCTTAAGAGATATCCCATATTGCGCCGGTCTTCCATCTATAGTTGCCATTTGTTAAATCTTAAAAATGTAACATTAAACTAATACTATGTATTTGGATTTGTTTTTTGTTTGTTTTTGATTCCTTTCGGAATTGTTGACGATCTCTCAGATCGTTATGGAATTGTAGGTCGCAATCTTGAATATCTCCTCTTGACAAGCTTCCTCAAAATGGTTTTGGATCTGAAACGAAAAAAATATATTTTTTGGAGTGTTAAACACAAAGACTCAATAAATTTGAATTGAAAATAAATTGAATTGAAAATGCATCTCTCAGTTATAACGAATGTAAGGTATATGGATATAGAGATCATGTCGATTCATGTCACTTAGTTTGGCGTTTAAAAAAATTACAAAATATTCAAATTTGAGTATAAAATAAAATCAATTGTATAAATAAAAGATGTGCCTGCTTAATAGATAAATTTGTGGGGGTAAATTGCTGTGAATTCGACAAAGCGTTTTTTACTTGGTTTAAAGAATTTTTGTAAAAAAATATATCAAGTTCTCTACAAAAAAATAGGTTTTCACTGGATGAAGTAGCAATGCCAAACCACTACTGATGTCCTCCATCTACAGGGTGAAATGAAAAAACTGCAATTAACTCCAGACTGCTGTCATTTCTAAACCACTCGTCCGACAGCTATTAAAATTATTCCAGTGACAGCCCATTATATTGTTTACAAGCATACAAAAGCATATTGTTGAGAATTTTCCAGAAAAAAAGTTATTCGTGATGGAATTCAAGCGTGATAGTGTGATTTCTTTATAGAACTCCAGCACTTAAATGTGAATAAATCTTGTGTTTCGTAAAATCGCTCGTTACCGTGATACTGGTAGCGTAGCCCGACGTCAAGGAAGTGGACGGAAGAAAACAGCAACATCAGCAGAAATGGTTCGAAAAGTAAGGAAGCGACTTGATCGAAACTGTGCGTCGCTGTGGCCGAAAAATGGCTCGTGATCTGAACATATAGCAATATTCCATTCGACAAATATTGAAAAATGAGCTCGGAGTAAAGCCATTGAAATTCCAAGAAGAGCAAGAACTTACACCGCAACAGAAAGAAAATAGACTCAAAAGACCGAAAGTGGTGAAGTGTCGAATTTAGGTTTCTCCGGTGAAAAAACATTCGTTGTCCAGCAGTTTATAAACAAATAAAATGATCGTGTTTACTTGCCAAAGAGGTCAACTAAAAATGTGTATCTTTGGTTGGCCACCAGAACTCAAGGACCGGCCATGGTTATGGTGTGGGCCGCCATAACAGCCGATGGTCGCTCTCCGCTCGTATTAATCGACCGTGGCATCGATTATTCTGAAGGGTGTATTAAAGCCTTGGGCACGCAAACATTTTGGCTGCAGACCTTGGACATTCCAACAGGACTCAGCACCATCGCACTCAGCACGCGCCACCCAAGAATTGTTACAAAATGAGGTTTCTTGCCTCATTTCCAGCCCAAAATGGCCACCAAAATCTCCGGATAACAGTCCGTTGGACTATTGTGTTTTGGAAAGCAAGGTTGGCACTAAAAAATAGCAAAGTGTCGATAACCTCAAGCAAGCGCTTCGCCGGAAATGGGCCAATATACCGCAGAACAACATTCATTGGCCGTTTGAAAGCCATAATTCGTGCCAAAGGTGACCAATTCCAACAAATCTAAACTTATTCTAAAATTTGATGCTATTTCCGACATTTGTTGCTTTCATTCAAAGAAATTTAAAACAAATGTAAAAATTATGGCGTTTGACTTTGTTGCAGTTTTTTATCTCACTCTGTATATGCCATACGAAGGCCCGGATCACCACACAGAGATGTCCTGGACATGTTAAAAGAAATGGGCAGTACATGCGACATTATCCTAGGATGTGACGTAAATACCCATATCTTCCACTGTGGAAGCAGCTACAAAAATGTAAGAGGTGAGTCAGTATTCAATGTTATTCTTAATAATAACCTTCGAATATGGGTAAGGGGGAGGTCATTGACATAAACCTCTGCAATATGGACGACTCTGCTGTTAGCAACTGGATAGATGTCTTCCAAAAATGCTCTTTATCAGATCACACAATGACATTATTTCAAGTGGCTACTTGCGAAATCAAACAGAGATCTTATTGGTATCCACGAAGACCGGACTGAGGCAAATACAAGTTTCATATGCAAGATTTAAAATACGATCCTCGAGATCTGCAATCAAACATTGATGTTGATAGAACTGTGAATGCTATCACAAATGCTCTTCGTTGAAGCTATGATTGATTCAAGCTTAAGTTCAACAGGGTCTTCTTTACCCGCTAATTATTCCAAGCCCGTTCCCTTGGCTGTGGTTTCGGTAGATAGTAGATAGGGACAGTAGGAATCTTGTTAATCCATTCGTGTCCAATGAACTGCTATGGAAGGAAATCCTACCTATAAAACAGGATGATGGTAAGTGGACAAACTCTGGTCTAGAGATAGTAAGCAATCATTAACACCTGCCCCAAGACATACAGCTGATAATATGTGACTCATAGAAAGGATAACAAACTATTTCAGGGCCAAGCCCGTTCGATCCGCCATCTTGAAAGAAAAGTTTAAAGCTTTCGTCGCCAATCTATGGAAGGAGGTAACGTTGACTTATATTTTGCAAAGCTGGGAAATCTAGTCACACTTTGCCCAGGGAAGTGCAGTTCAGCAGCGCATCTTTAGGTAAATCAATGCGAACGAAAATCACAATTTCCACAGTTGGGAACCTTTGGCACGAATTATGGCCTTCAAACCGGCAATGGAACCGTCACACGCTGCCCGAATGATGCTCTGCGATATTTTGGCCCGTTCACGGCGAAGCGCTTGCTTGAGGTGGTCGACACTTTAGTATTTTTTAGTGCCAACACTGCTTTCCAAAATACTCCAGATACAATAGTCCAACAGAATGGTATCCGGAGATTTTGGTGGCCATTGTGTGCTGGAAATGAAGCGAGGAACCTCATTTTTTAACAATTCTTGGGTGGCGCGTGCTGAGTGCGATGGTGCTGAGCCCTGTTGGAATGTCCAGAATGTTTTCGTGCCCAAGGCTTTATTACACCCTCCAGAATATTTTCGCGATTATATTTAGCATTTATTCTGTTGCCACATTCGATTAATTCGAGCGGAGAGCGACCATCGGCTGTTATGGCGGCCCACACCATCACCAGGGCCGCCGCTTGAGTTCTGGTGGTTAACCGAAGGTGTACATTTTTAGCTGACCTCTTTGGCAAGAAAACACGATAATTTTGTTTGTTTACAAACTGCTGGACAACGAATGCTTTCTCATCGAAGAAAACCAAATTCGGCAGTTCACCACTTTCGGCCAAGCGAAGCAACTATTTAGCTCTTTTGAGTCTATTTTCTTTATGTTGCGGTGTAAGCTCTTGCACTTTTTGGAATTTCAATGGCTTTATCCCCAGCTCATTTTTCAATATTTGCCGAATGGAATTTTGCGATATGTTAAGCTCACGACCCTTTTTTCGGCCACTGTGACACGTATATCGATAAAGTCGCTTCTTTACGTTTCGAACCATTTCTGCTGATGTTGCTGTTTTCTTCCGTCCACTTCCATGACGTCGGGCTACGCTACCAGTATCATGGTAACGGGATATGGTACGAGACACAAAAGGTTTATTCACATTTAAATGCTGGAGTGCTCTAACGATAGTCACTTGTGGTTTTCCAGCCAAATATAAAGAAATCACAAATCGCTTGAATTCTATCACGAATAACTTTTTTTCTGGAAAATTCTCAGCAAAATGCTTTTGTACGCTTGTAAATAATACAATAAGCTGCCACTGGAATAATTTTAACAGCTGTCGGACGAGTGGCTTGGAAGTGACAGCAGTCTGATGTACCCACATTTTGTGATCTTTTTGATTATTTTGTGCATGATGTAACAAAAATTCATAGAATCAATTTGATATGTATCATATTTTTAGCTGATAAATGATATATGAAGACGACAAGATATGCAGCACATCACTTTTTTATGCATTTTTGTATTGAACCATTGACACATTTTCCATAACTCTGCTGCCAGATATAATGGAAATTTCGCCCTCAATCTTAACGTACGTTGCTTGTTTATTATGAATTGTTACAACAGAAACAACACTGCATGCAGACAACAAATGAACTTGTCAAATGCAAAATAATTCCTTGTCTCAACAATGTAGGAACGAACACAGAACATAAAGCCTAAAAAACAGAGACAGTTCATTTTCTTCTTGTCCAAGTGTTTTGAACATAAGGCCATCACCATAAATGAGAACGACAATGTCAAATCTAGAATACATTAAAAGGGACAGGGAGGGTGGAAGATATTGATTGTTGTGATATGGATGAATATGTAGTAGGTGGCGAGTATGTTGGCTTGGCTGGCTGGCTGGCGAATAAAATGAGGACAACAATTTTGTGGGCATACTGTCAGCCGGAGGTATTTACAAAGTCGTTTGATTGCATAAGTGAATTATTGTAACTCAATCGGTAGATAAATCCTTTATCCAATCCCAACAAAAATAGAAAACATATTTGGGAATCAAAATGGAGCAATATTTGTATGATGTGTCACGTGTTTTCTGTCGTTTAAACAATTCGTGAATTTGAATAATTCTGACATGTAGATAATTACTGTGCTTCTCCTTGATTAGTTTGAAGAAAAAGTCCTACAAAAATATGAACACAAGTCCATTGAATTTGTCAAGAAAAGGTTGGTGTCAGCAAAAATCCTTTTTTAAATGCTTAGGAATGCGTTTTCTTAACAAAAGGTATTTTACATCGATATTAAAACGTATACGAATTGTTCGTAACACAGCATGATAAGAACTCAAATAAGAGTACAATGAACATGTGAATATACATATGTACATGTGGGTAGGTATACACATGCAAGATGAATACAAAAGCAAACACAAAACACACAAAAAATATATTATTCGTCTGCTCCAGTTTAAGCCTTTGTTTATAGACAAATATACAAGAAACAACAACAGCAGAAGCAACAACAACAACAAAAGCTTACAGCTTATGAAATATTTACAAAAGTTTAATGTCCTAAAATATATTATTTGGCTTTGGCTAAAATACAGTAACAACATGCCAGCCATCCAAATTGTACACACATACATACACAAATTTAGTAGTAGGAAAATATATTTTTGTATGGACACAGGCTATAAATGACGGTAAATTTAATTAAACTTTTAAAGGACATATTGGAGTGTATGTCACAACAAAGGATAGGACAGGGGGGAAGGATAAATATAATGACAGATATATCCATTTGTTGTATGTAACATCATTTAGATGAAATTGCACATTAAACATTTTCTGTGTCATCTTGTAAGGCATGTTGTGTCTGATCCACTTAACAAAATATGACAACGATAGGCCAGATGTTATCGTTGTTTTCATACATTCTGTGATATATATTTCGAGCCTCTACCTCACAAATGCAAAGAGGCCTCAAGTTGTATTTAATTATTTTTACAAAGGATTCTAATGAAAGGCCACAATTTAATTCTAAAGCAAATTTGAAACGTATCTCAAAATCGATGACCGTGAAGATATAAAGGATGTTTTTTAAGCTAGATAGAACTTTAAATAGTAAAAAGTAACACAAAAAAAAAATAAATTTTGATGAAACTTTTTTTTATTTGTTTCAGTATACTCTGACAAATCATCATGAATAGACTCACGCTTGAACAACGCTAGGAAGTTATCCAAAATTATTTTGACAATCAGGCTCTAGGCAAAATTGTGTTCAGCGATGAGGCGCATTTTTGGCTTAACGGGTTTGTTAATAAGCAAAATTGCCTCATATGGAGTGAGACCAATCCACAAGAGACCCTACATCCAGAAAAATGCACCGTATGGTGTACGCTACGTACGTACGTACGCTACGAAATTATCCAAATTTATTTTGAAAATTAGGCTCTAGGCAAAATTGTGTTCAGCGATGAGGCGCATTTTTGGCTTAACGGGTTTGTTAATAAGCAAAATTGCCGCATATGGAGTGAGACCAATCCACAAGAGACCCTACATACAGAAAAATGCACCGAATGGTGCCGTTTTCACGCTAGTGGCATCATCGGACCTTATTTCTTCGCGTTACCGCACCATGAACAATGATTTTTTGTTTTAAAATATGGATGACACATTGATCCGGAGGAGATGTGGTTTCAACAGGATGGCGCTACGTGCCATACGGCGAACGGAACCATCGACCTATTGAAATCAAAATTTGGCGATAAGTTGATTTCGAGAAGTGGGCCTGTCAATTGGCCTCCAAGGTCGGGCGATTTAACACCTCTCGATTATTTCCTGTGGGGCTACGTAAAGGCACTGGTTTATGCTGATAAACCAGCAACAATTGACGCCTTGAGGCCAACATTGTTCGTGTTATTCGTGACATATGGAAAGCAGTGCTCGATAAAGTGCCAAAATTGGATGTCCAGAATGCACTTCCCGAAATCATTTTCAAATGTTAATGTCACGTATTGATCTTTCGAATAAAAAAAATTGATTTGATTTGTGTTATTTTTTACAATTTCAAGTTCTATCGAGCTTAAAAAAAACACCCTTTATTTCATAACGTTTCAAACAAGGACGAAAACCAACTGAATTTTACTCCGGTTAATAGAATGCAAAGCAAGAATGTTAAAGCTTTAAAATCAAAAATAAACCCAGAGTTCGAAAATTTAAAAAAAAATATTAAAATCATTCTTCGAAATTTGAAACACATTGACAATTCCATATAACCAAAACATAAGGGGCATTTATAAGTCGGGACGTCGACTAAAATGAAATATTGTTTATATTTCATAATGTTTTGAATTGTTGATCTTGTAATTTTAAATAAATTTATTGATTTTGATGAAATTCGAGTAGCTGTAACTTAAAATGTTAATGAGTATTTATGGTAATATCTTGATTGTTAGTTGACTCCCAACTTTTGACTTAAATTTCGATCCTGCAATTGGCAGAAACTTTTGCCTAAAGTTCATTTTTAAACCTTTGGAAAATAAATTTAAAATAGCTTAAAATAACCATAAGCAAACTTAGCTAAATTTAATGAATTAAAATCGATTCTTGGATGTTATTGGAGTGTGTGAAACGTGGCTGAAGTTGAACACAAAATGCATATTTAAGTCGTTCGTCTTAGGTAAATGTTAATCACTATTTATAGAACTTTTCTCTGGAGCAGCTAAAATTCTTTGTGTAGTGTATTATAAATGAAAAAACTACAACCAACTTCAGACTGCTGTCATTTCTAAGCCACTCGACCGACAGCTGTTAAAATTATTCCAGTGACATCTCATTATATTGTTTACAAGCGTACAAAAGCATTTGGGTGAGAATTTTCCAGATAGAAAAGTTATTCGTGATGGAATTCAAGCGTGATAGTGTGATTTCTTGATATTTAGCTGTAAACCACATGTGGCTATTATTAGAGCACTCCAGCATTTAAATGTGAATAAATCTTTTGTGTCTCGTACAATCGCTCGTTACCGTGATACTGGTAGCGTAGCCCGACGTGAAGCAAGTTGACGGTAGAAAACAGCAACATAAGCAGAAATAGTCCGAAAAGTAAGAAAGCGACTTGATCGAAACCCTCGTGGCAGTGGTTGAAAAATGGCTCGTGAGCTGAACATATCGCAAAATTCCATTCGGCAAATGAGCTCGGGGTAAAGCCATTGAAATTCCAAAAAGTGCAAGAACTTACACCGCAACTGATGCAAAATAGACTCAAAAGAGCTAAAGAGTTGCTTCGCTTGGCCGAACGTGGTGAACTGTCGAATTTGGTTTTCCCCGATGTGAAAACATTCGTTGTCCAGCAGCTTGTAAACAAACAAAATAATCGTGTTTACTTGGCAAAGAGGTCAGCTAAAAATGTGTACCTTGGTTGGCCACCAGAACTCAAGCGCCGGCTATGGTGATGGTGTGGGCCGCCATCACAGCCGATGGTCGTTCTCCGCTCGTATTAATCGACCGTGGCATCAGAATTAATGCCGAATATTATCGCGAAAATATTCTGGAGGGTGTATTAAAGCCTTGGGCACACAAACATTTTGCCCGCAAACCTTGGACATTCCAGCAGAACTCAGCACGCGCCAGCCATGAATGGTTACAAAATGAGGTTCCTCGCTTCATTTCCAATGTTGGCACTAAAAAATACCAAAGTGTCGATCACCTCAAGCAAGCGCTTCACCGGGAATGGGCCAAAATACCGCAGGGCAACATTCGGGCAGCGTATGACGGTTTTATTGGCCGTTTGAAAGCCATAATTTGTGCCTAAGGTAACCAATTCGAACAAATCTAAACTATGTTGGAAAGCAATGTTGGCACTAAAAAATACCAAAGTGTCGATCACCTCAAGCAATCGCTTCACCGGGAATAGGCCAAAATACCGCAGGGCAACATTAGTGCAGCATGTGACGGTTTCATTGGTCGTTTGAAGGCCATAATTTGTGCCAAAGGTGACCAATTCGAATAAATCTAAACTTATTCTATCTAAAAATTCTATCCGAATTTTTTTGCTTTCAGTTGTTGTGTCTGAGGGTCTAATTACTAAATTGCTACTAAATTTAAATTATTATTATATTTTTGTATATATATTACTATTCGTTGATTATTTTTGTTATTTATTTAGTTTTTTTTTAGATTAATATAGTTATTGGCTGTTTTTATACTGTTGTTTGTTAATATAAGATTTTGGCCATGTTGGCTTATTTATATTGAATTGTATGAAAATAAATGAAATGAAATGTAAAAAAATATGGCGTTTGACTTTGTTGCAGTTTTTTTTTTATTTCACCCTGTAGATTATAAACTTCAAGAAAGATTTACTGTCAGTTGAATTGGCTTATTGTTAGAAGACTTCCAGATACGATAAACACAAGGTAAACTTTTCCTTTCATATAAATTTTCGACGATATTTGGTATGATGGCAATTTTCATCACTATGCAAAGAAGATTTAAGTATGGACTTTCTCTTGTATGAGATGCCATTTTAGTATTATAATTAGGTTGGTACATTTATGAAATAGTTGTACATATCAAAACTGGCTTAAATCGCGGTTTTACTTTTAATTGTAGATATAACCATGGTACAATGAAGAGAAGGTAGGTCAACTTTGAAAAAATTGCAAGTATAGAGGTCTACCTGTTTGGCTTGTAATGTCAGAAATAGTATCAAAACAATAACAAAATCAAACAACTTGTTGCATTAATTTTGAATAAATAATTGAAAACCGCGAAAACTTAATGAAAGGTCAACACTTCTTTTCAAAACCAGGTTCTATATATCTCTAAAGGATTATTTCGCTACAAAAACTCTAGATGTTGTCGATGCATACGATGAAATAAACATTTTGAAAACATCCGAATTTGAATGTTTTCTGGACAATTTTTTTGTTATTGAAAAGAAAACACATATATAAACAAATAAAGGTGACATATTAAGCCAAGAAAATAAAAAATTGAAATCATATGGTATCATAGCCCTACCTTGATATCATTATACCATGGATATAACTATGTATAATTGTTTTTAGTTATTCAACGTATTGAGAAGCGTAACTCGTACAAATTTTTCGAAAAACTAATTTGGAATGTTTACATAAAAATTTTCAAATCTAAATCTAAAGCAAACCTATAAATCAAGTAAAATTAGATTATTATTTTCCTATTTTCAAAACAAAATAAATTTTGCGGACAAAATACGAATATCTAGTTTATGTCTATAGCTTTAAGGAGATGCCAACCAAAATGACAAACCTTATGGAGGTATTATACCTAAATGGAGGTCATTATACCTACTTATTTCAGTATAATTATACTCATACCAATTCTATCATCCTTGTTGGTGTTGAGCATGCCCCAGAGGAGAAAATTTCAAGCACCGGCCTAATGCTTAGATTGATGTGGAAAATCCTAAATTCATGATTTGCATCACAAATATGAAACCATAAGAGATATCAGCACATATGATACCATTTTGGAAAGGCAAGAATATAAGCTATAATGTAGCACACCATAACGGGTCCATTTTCGAGTAGGGGTTTTTCAAAAAGTATAGGGATATATATAATTATATAAAAGTATAAAGTATAAAAATATCAATTTTCTTGCATTACTCCGGAATCGGTTCCAATAACCCCATCATATGATAACAGTTTTGTATAACCGGATGTTGTATTCGGACTTTCGGGTCAAATAACCGGGTATTTGCCCCACGAAAAAATTACTCTCCCTTAATTAGGTTAAAAATAACCACCTGCGGTAGAAATGAACCGAGCATATTCCCTTAAGTCCAAGTTGACTTATTTCAATAAAGCAAATGAAGTAAAATTAGATAATTATATTCTTATTTTCAAAACAAAATAAATTTTGCGGACAAAATATCGAATACCTAGTTTATGTCTATAGCTTTAGTTTAAGGAGATGCCAACCAAAATGACAAACCTAATGGAGGTATTTATAGACACATGTCATTATACCTACTTATTTCAGTATAATTATCCTCATCTCCTACCAAATCTTTCATCCTTGTTTCAACACACAGTACCCACACTCATGTGTGTGTTGTGTAGGGTACAAACTGTTATATAACCAAATATTTTGTACTTCCTTGTTTTGATTTTTTTTTCTTGTGGCGGAATATCAACATTTGTGTAAGAGTGGTTGTGGGCAAACAAACAACAAAAATCAATAATAAACGAAAAGGTGAAAAACATATCAACCGTATTCGATCTCTACCAATATTGGGTTTGTTATGTTGCGGGTATAGCAACCACCCATCAACCCACTTACCTACAACCACCTACCTTATCATCTTCTTCAATATGCAACATAAAATAGAATTGAAAAACACCCCAACCCTCATTTCCGTCTATGTGATGTATTATTTAAATACCTTCACATACAAGCCAATATAAACACACATAGTTATGTACCCAAGGAAGCATGTAAAGGTATTTTCTTTTCCAACCAAAGGAAACACACATTTATTATAGCTATATTTTTTTGTGAGAATATCCTCATCAAGGCGAAAAAAAACTTTAAGATCCAATTTTTTATAATTTTTTTCTTTCTGGTAGTACATACCCAATACGTCAGCTGTTATGCGAGGAAGACACTTTCAGCTGTATTTTCTTTATTGTCGTTGCAAGAAGAAAAATGCCTTCTCCAAACAAAATCAATTCAATCATTCATTTTTAAATGGAGTTTCACTATCTACATCCATTTAAAACGCGACGTTGTTGTTGCCTTCAGTTTCGTTTTCGTTTATTTAGAATACAATGTCGTTTGGATATTGATTCTATTTTAGCTTTCAATTGCTAATGAATTTTTTCTCCTCATTCCATGTAAATGTGTATATTTTCCATACACAATTTTTTCTTCTTTGCCAAGTTGTTACAACACCAACACCTCCTCCAAGTTTTCACACGAAAACGAAAAGAAAAAAAAAAAACGGAAACACTCGCGTTTTCTTTTGTAATTTGAATTGCGACCGACAAAATAAGGAATGTATCGATTAAAGTGCGTGTGTGTTTGCGTTCAATGTGTTTTTTAACACACACAAAATAAATTTTTTTAAAACTTTCCCGTTCTTTTCTATTGATTTTTCTTCTAGCTTATCCTTTCGATTTTGGAATAAAATAAAATCAATATTTGGTGGTATTCAGGGATACTTAAGTCGACTTTCGATTAATCGAGGTGTAAAGTCGAAGCCGATGTTTGCTTGTGTTGAAAATCGCAAAGTAGACTTTTTGTAATCGATTTTATATCATAGGGCCAAGTAATCTAAAGGCGCTATCAGACGCCACATTTGCTCAATGTAGCAGTTGCCCATATCGCTCTCGCACATCTACCAAAAGTGTTATAAATAAAAAAAAAAAAATCTGAATTGCGTATTCTACGAATCTTACTTTATTTTACTACAATTCTTTCATGTTGATACCTGCAGACATCAAGGAGTCACCGTTTTTTTACTTGGATCTTGACTTAATTTAACAAAACTGCATATTGAACTTCCTAAAAATTTTAGTACTTCAACTTGAATTCGAAAAACCAAATTTCTATCGATAACTTAAAATGTGTTTTCCCTAAACTGTGTTTTTTGAGGTATTTAATTTTATATATTAAATATTGGCAATCATGGAAAACAGTTGGTCTGTTCCAAAACTATGATAACCGATTTTCCATCTATGATATCGAAACAAGTAAAAAAGAAGCTAAGTTCGGCTGGGTCGAATTTTTAATGCCCTTCACCATTTGGAAGGAACTTAAAAATGTTCATAAAAACTTCCCGAAACTACCACTTTAATGAAAACTGTTATATGGAGACTATACGAAGACGTTGACCTGTCGCTGAAATCATCAAAATTCCGAATATAGGGATGTACCGTTATGTAGGGGATATACAAAAACATGAACCCACATACGAATTTTTTTGTCATAGGTTGTAGTACCCATTACGAACTTCAAATGCGAAATTTGTTACAATTCCGGTGAATAATGTCGCACAAATCATAAAAATACCGAGTATTGGGAGGTACCCTTATATGGGGGCTATACGAAGACGTGGGCCTGCATACAAAAATTTTTGTCATGGGCTGTAGCACCGATTACGAACTTTGAAATAATTCTGGTAAATAATGTCGCTAAAATCATGAAAATACCGAATATCGGGAGGTACCGTTATATAGGGACTATACGAAGACCAGGTCCACGTCATACAACATTTTTTTCATAGGTTGTAGTACCCATTAGGATCTTCCAATACGAAATTTGAAACGATTCTGTTGAATAATGTTGTAAAGGTCTGTTTCAGAAGCTGCAAGAATCTACAATTTTTGCATTTTTTCGCCGATTTTTACAATATAATAAATGGAAAAATCAATTATCAAATTCCCTAAAATGTAAATTTTTGAAATTAAAATAATTTTTTGTTTACACTTTTGAACATAAACTTTGACATATAAAACATTAAAAACCATTGACGTTTTTAATGCAAATTTTAGTTCAAATTCTGGCTTACAGAAAATGTAATTCTTAAAATTGCTCTATAAATATGATTTTTATCCCAACATGTCACTGTTGTGAGCAGCGCCCCTATCACATTAACTATTTTTCCATAATGCATTTTGTCCAGTCTTTACCATTTTAAGTATTTGCTTTGTTCAAAGACCTCCTCGGCTGTCTTTTTCTCAAAAGAAAAAATAACTTTAAGGTTGTCCTTGGTAGTTGGACTCTTCGATTTCTTTAAATTTCCCTAACTTTTTTTATTTGGTGATGTCCGGAAATTGTCCTATTCATAAAATAAGGCACCTCTTTTAAAACTTGTAGATTTTTTTATATCTTGTTATGTATTTGAAATATTAATATTTGAATTTCTAATTTTGCTAGAAAACTTAACGGTTGTTTAATGTCGTTTCTTAGTTTTTGACGATGGACACACGTAAAAATTCAAGCATCATCTTGACTTGTATATTTCTACGCCGTAAATGTTGGCGCCGAGATGTCGCCTATCAAATGAAGAAATGACATTAAAAAGAGAAACACACAAACATAACGGGAGACAAGAGAATAAAAACGCTTGTAGGAATTTTGGGAATAAAAGTGTTAAAAAATTGTGAAAAAAAATATAGAAATTGTTATAGATTTAACATGAGATATCCTCTAAGCTTTCTACCAAAACAATTCATAAAAGGTGGAAGTAATTAAAATCTGAAAAAGTGTATATAAGAATCTAATCGAATAAAAGAAAAAGTACAATAGCAACAGCAACAACAAGTATTTACTACTACGAAGATATGCCAGACCAGACAATGATTATGAACATGATGATTATGATGATCGTCGACGACACACAACCAATATTTACAACAACAAATCAAAACAACAGCTAATATAGTTGACAACAAAAAAATCATCGATCAGTGAAGAGGAAACAAAAGTGAAAAAAGTGCGCGAGTAAAAACAATCAAATTGAAATTATGCCACAAATATCGGAATAATAAAAAAGTAATAGTTCTTTTTTGTTATGTTTTTATGGCATCCCGTACGACGGACATTGGTCTATAAATATAATTCCTTATTTAATGTTGAGAGTATATCACAACGACCGCGACAACGCTAAATGCTGCGTATATGTGTATATTAACAACATATTTCCCACCAACGCCTTAAGAGGTGCACAGCACTGAGATATTACATATTCATTCATTTTCGTTGCTGTTACGTCGTCATTGTTGTTTTGATTCACGCGTTTAACTGTGCCATCGTCCTGCTTCACTATTTTCTTTGCAAGCTTTTCCTCCGGTTGATGCGGTGCAAGTGTACATATCTTGTTGCGTGTGTGCCTGAATGATTGCAGCTATGATGTCCCATAACACATGTCATAACTAGACAACACAAAAGTGAATACAAAGAGATTGAAAATAAACTATTAATAGTTTGTTTTTTTTTGTTTGTGTTTTTCGGGATTACTCTTATCACATTTGCCATCATCAAAGTATTTGAAAAATAATCCAGCGAAATGTTGCAAAAGTATAGTTTGTCTAATGCAGTTGCTATCGGTAAGTGTTAGTATTCTAGGAAAAAAAACTCGCACAGTGTCGGTCACATAATTAGCACAGTTCCACAGAATAAATGAAGGCAATTGTAAAAATTTTGAAAATTATAAATATTCTAAGTTCGGTTTTGTTTGGACCATGTCCAATTGGATTAACTTCAAACCTTTATGATTGGGATTGAGGTTACTCCAGTTGGAAACCAACCTTTCCGTCTATAATGATCGTCATTAAGAAAGTAACTTTAACAAGTAAAAAAGCTGTAAGTTCGGCCGGGCCTAACTTTTAATACCCTCCACCATTTGGTACAAATTTGACAATTTCAAAAAAAAAAAAAAAAATAAATAAATAAAATCCGTTAAAAATTCTGTTAAAATCTTAAAAATACCGAATGCCTATACGACGACGTGGACCTGCATAGGCAACTTTTGTCATAAGTTATTACAATATTTTAATGCGAAACTTGAAGAAAAATCTGTTTATAATGTAGTTAAAATCATCAAAACACGGAATATAGGGGGTACCGTTATATGGGGGCTATACGAAGACGTGGACCTGCACAGACAATTTTCTGGCATGGGCTGAAGTATCCATTACGAACTTCACATGCGAAATTTGAAACAATCCCGGTAAATAATGTCGCTAAAATCATCAAAATACCGAATATCGGGGGGTACGGTATATGGGGGCTATACGAAGACGTGGACCTACATGGCCCATTTTCTGTTTTATGCTGCAGCATCTATTACGAACTTCAAATGCCAACTTTGAAACGATTCCGGCAAATAATGTCGCTAAAATCATCAAAATACCGAATATGGGGGGTATGGTATATGGGGGCTATAGGAAGACGTGGACCCACATGGCCCATTTTCTGTTTTATGCTGCAGTATCTATTACGAACTTCAAATACCAAATTTGGAACGATTCCGTTAAATAATGTCGCTAAAATCATTAAAATACCGAATATCGGAGGGTACCGGGGCTATACGAAGACGTGGACCTACACAGATTATTTTCTGTCTTAGGCTGTAGTATCCATTACGAACTTCAAATGCCAAATTTGAAACAATTCCGGTGAATAATGTCGCTAAAATCATCAAAATACCGAATATCGGGAGGTACCGTTATATGGGGGCTATATGATAACTTAGACCTACGTGGCCCATTTACGAACTTAACCTGCCTACTGGCAAAATATACATGTGTGCAAAATGTTAGCCTTCTATCTCAATTTGTTCGAAAGATAGCGTGATTACAACAGACAGACAGACAGACGGACAGACAGACAGACAGACACACAGACAGACAGACGGACATGGCTAAATCGTCTTAGAATTTTATGCTGATCAAGAATATATATACTTTGTTGGGTCTGACATGAGTATTTCGAGGAGTT
Source organism: Musca domestica (assembly GCF_030504385.1). Classification (NCBI taxonomy): domain Eukaryota; kingdom Metazoa; phylum Arthropoda; class Insecta; order Diptera; family Muscidae; genus Musca; species Musca domestica. The sequence goes on along the minus strand of NW_026712328.1, from coordinate 28,836,079 downwards.
ACAAACGGAATGACAAAATTAATATACCCTCCATAGTATGGTGGAGGGTATAAAAATAACAGCCTAACATTCAATTATCCTAATATTTTAGTAAAATTTGATATCTGTGGAATAGAGCTTTATAATTCCGTGAATGCCGTGCATAAAGCCCTTGGGATTCTTCGGTTTCGGACTCTTCGACAAAATCTCATTTTAATAAGTAAAGCCATTGTCAGAGTTGACGTTTGAACTTCTTTAGAAAATACCTAGTTCGGTTTTAAAAATAAACTTGAAGACCCACCGTCATATTGAACCATAGTCCCTTTACATTAGGACCTAATAGCGGTTATAGTCTTTATTTTTCAAATTTATCCAAATTATTGGGATTACATCCTTGCCGAGAGTAAAATGGACCAGTCTTTACTATCACGTTTCAAATATTATGCAAAGTGCTTTAGTAAAACATTCATCAATAGTTTCTACCTTAAACCAGCAGCTTGACAACTAATTAGAATTTTTCAGATCGCATTTTGTCTGTACAGTACAGAGTCGATCTGTTATGCAACTAACAGAGCAATGTTATGTACATTTAAATCAATATATATTTTAACATATCGCGCATTTTTTTAAAGAGTGTCAATGCCAAAAATACGTTTTTTTTTTTCTTAGCAGTTTCAATGTTTTTTTACTTTATTTTCTATGAACTCTATGCTTCTATACTTTATCATTCTATCAAATTTTCATGCTGATATCTGAATATGTCAAGGAGTTGCATCTTCTTTACTTGAAGTTCGACAATAATTCAGCAAAACAGTATATAGAGATTATGAAGCAATTCAAAACTAGAGGTTAAGGCTGGGCATTTTGTTTGGTTATCGGGAAAAATAATTATGTAAAAAATACGAAAATTCACATTAAACCGCGAAAACCGACATACATACACTTCTTATCAATACACCATTAAAATTGGCTTCCAGATAATATTTAATTTTAGGCTCCAGATATGTTGTACTTCCGCATATAGAATGGGAATCGTATGAAGAATCTGGGCGTGTTCAAAAAGTATAAATGGAGCTATGACCCTACATTCGTCTAAGGTCTTTCTTCGAAATGTTAGATTTATATAAAAGCTCGGCAGAACCTTTGCACCATATGAAGTTCGCATATAGTTTTTGTCAAGATGGATAAGACCACCGTAACATGGTGTGTTTTTGCTCATTGAGTCCCTCATCAAGGAATATAGATCAGTAAGACCAATCTTAGTCCGTTTCTCAATGTAACTTTTCCAATCGATCGATCGATCGTTCAGGATTCTCCAAGGTATTTTAAGCTCGAAAGATGATGCAAATATACCATGTCATCAGTGTATTGCAGTATTTTTATACCCTACACCACATAGTGGTAAGGGTATTATGTCTTTGTGCATTTGTTTGTAACATAGAGAAGGAAACGAGATAGACCCATAGTTACTTTTGAGAACCTTCATAGAATCACTTTCTGAGTCGATTTATGCATGTCAGTCCGTCCGTCCGTCCGTCTGTCCATGTATTCTTGTGAACAAAATGCAGGTCGCATTTATTATCCGATTGAGATGAAATTTTCCAAACAATATTTTTTTGGCCCAAGGACGAACCCTATTGAAATTGGTGAGAATCGGATCAAATTTAGATATAGCTCCCATATATATCTTCATCCGATTTCGGGTTAAATGTGCACCAAATATCCACTATCAGTCCAAATTACCTGAATTTTGGCACACCCAACCGAGTTCGGTCTAGAAGCAAGTATATCAAATTGGTTCAGATATAGCTATAGCTCCCATATATATCTTTCATCCGATTTGAGCTTTAAGTCCCTCACATTCCTACTATGCACTCCACAACCGTGATATTTGGTACCAGGTATTAGATGGAGCACAGGAATAGCTGTTTTAAATTTTATCGAAATCGGTTCAGATTTGGATATAGCTCCCATATATATCTTCATCCGATTTCGGGTTAAATGTGCACTAAATGGTCAATATCAGCCCAAATCACCAGTCTAGAAGCTAATACGTAAAATTTGGAGAAACCCAGTTCAGATATATCTATAGTTCGTAAAATGCACGATAGAATTAGATAGATTTTGATTTTGTACCAAATATCTCATAGAGCTCTGAAATGCCCTGTATAAACCTTTTTACGAGAGCTCTACTAAATATGCATAGTGGTGTAGGGTATCATATAGTCGGCCCCGCCCGACTTTTGAGCTTTCCTTACTGGTTTCTTAGGTGTTCGAGGCTTGCATGTATCCAATTGATTACTATTTCCAATTTTCTTATAACTAAATGTCGAATTAGCGATGTTGGTCCGTCTGTCCGTTTGTGGAAATCGCTTTAGCTTCCGAACGAAATGAAGTAGATTAATAAAATTTTACTTAAATGCATATTATGTCTGCAGGACTATTGGTATTGAAAATGTGCCATGTACATTTTAGTATAGCCCCCTTATAACGGTACCTTCCGATATTCGGTATTTTTATGATTTTAGCGACATTATTCATAGGAATTGTTTTGAATTTGGTATTTGAAGTTCGATATGGATACTACAGCCTAAGACAGAAAATTGTCTGTGCAGGTGCACGTCTTCGTATAGCCTCCATATAATACCTACGTATATTGATGATGTTAGCTACATTATTCGCGAATTTTTTCAAGTTTCGCATTTGAATATTGTAATGGCTTATGACAAAATATGCCTATGCAGGTCCATGTCGTCGTTTAGACCCTAATATTTTTAAGATTTTAACGGAATTTTTAATAGATTTTATTTATTTTTTTTTTGAAAATTTGCCAGTTCCAAATGGGGAAGAGTATTCAAAGTTCGGCCCGGCCGAACTTACAGCCGGAATATAGAACAGTAAGACCAATCTTAGTCCGCTTCTCAATGTAACTTTTCCAATTGATCGATCGGTCGTTCAGGATTCTCCAAGGTATTTTAAGCTCGAAATATGATGCAAATATACCATGTCATCAGTGTATTCCAGTATTTTTTCTCAACTATTCGAGGCTTACATGTATCCAATTGATCAATATTTCCAATATTCTTATAACAAAATGTCGAATTAGCGATGTCGGTCCGTTTGTGGAAATCGCTTTAGCTTCCGAACGAAATGAAGTAGATTAATAAAATTTTACTCAAATGCATATTATGTCTGCAGGACTTTTGGTATTGAAAATGTGCCGTGTAGGTCTACGTTTTAGTAAAGCCCCCTTATAACGATACCTTCCGATATTCGGTATTTTGATGATTTTAGCGACATTATTCATAGGAATTGTTTCAAATTTGTTATTTAAAGTTCGATATGGATACTACAGCCTAAGACAGTAAATTGTCTGTGCAAGTCCACGTCTTCGTATAGCCTCCATATAATACCTACGTATATTGATGATTTTAGCGACATTATTTGCGAATTTTTTCAAGTTCGCATTTAAATATTCTAATGGCTTATGACAAAATATGCCTATGCAGGTCCACGTCGTCGTTTAGACTCTAATATTTTTAAGATTTTAGCAGAATTTTTAGAAGATTTTATTTATTTATTATTTTTTTTTTGAAAATTGCCAGTTCCAAATGGTGAGGAGTATTCAAAGTCCGGCCCGGCCGAACTTACAGCTTTTTTTACTTTTTTTTCAAGTTTCTCATTTGAATATTGTAATGGCTTATGATGAAAGTTAACTATGCATGTCGATGTATAGACCCTAATATAACAGCTACATTTGGTATTTTTAAGATTTTAACAGAATTTTTAACGGATTTTATTGTTTTTGAGAATTGTCAAATTCGTTCCAATTGGTGGAGGGTATTAAAAGTTCGGCCCGGAACTTACAGCTTTTTTACTTGTTTTTGGTTCGATTCGAATTTAGGTAATTTCCAACATAGTTGAAGGCTTCTTTTATATAGGGGAAGACTGTCAAAGTATGGCAACATGCCACCGTCATATGGTCAAGGTCCATTTCTCCTTTCGCAAAACTTTTTAAAATGATTTATATATTTCCTCTAGACCACAATTTGAAGCGATGAAAATTGAATTGTTAAAAATTACTTTTCAACCGACACTTTTCTGTAAAACTTTTGTGAATTTTGGCTTTACTGCATGTTCTAATGTTCCTTTTTTTATTTAATTTATTTACAGCATTTCTCCTTGGTATTTGTGTTCCATCGGCTTCGTCGTCCATATTACCACCAGAATACAAAGTACTTTGCGAACATTATGATGAGAACAATTGTACGACAAATGGTGACTGTGCCGTCCGAACGGAACAGTGTAAAATTGATTCAGAAAAACCGCCAAGTTGTTATGTTTTATGGTCAAAGAACAATCGAACAGGTGAGTGCTTCTAAATTTCACCTTTTAGTCTAAAATCAAAATAAAAATGTTCCTAATTGTCCACCTTTTTGCATTTCCTTACAGGTGAAGAGCGCATTAAAATGAAGGGTTGTTTTAGCCACACATCCGAATGCAATCAAACGAAATGTGTGACAAGCAGTGAACCCCGCAAAGATAACATTTATTATTGTTGTTGCAAGGAATCCTTGTGCAACAGGGATTACAAATGGGAACCAACAACGACGGAGGCCACAACACAAGGTAAATGCAATGAGAGAATACAGCAAAAGAAAAAAAACGGATAAAACACAATTCCTATTAAAGCTTTGAATATGTACATCGGTATAGACATAATTATTGTAGGGTTATTATATTTATTTGTTCTGCTAATACCATGGAATGGTAGAAAGTCCTTGTCTTGCAACAAAGGCACGTGCTTTAGTGCACTGCCATTGCTGCATTGACGGATGCATGCTCTTACCCATTTTATTTTTAATGTTAATGCTTCGACTCTGCTTTTTATACATGTTCTTCATCATTTATGAATGAATTGTGGAGACAGTGGAGCAAAGGTCTGTGGATACGTAAACATTAAAAATGTTGCGAAAATAAATGGGGGTTTAATTTAGTCCTCATTCTAAGGCTTTAAAAAAGGCGTGATGATATACGATAATTGAAACGGTAGCAACTTCACTAAGAGGCTTTTGTTCCATATTGAGTTGGAATGTGGTACTTAGGAAAAATATTAATTAGGATCGCGGTAAGAGGAGGTGAAATAAAGCTATTCCCCAAATACATTTGTATACCTTGCCCCTTTGAAAGGACGGCACATTAAATTTGTTATTTCGTTTGTAAGACCTTCAAAAATTCAATGGAGACCATCCGAAGCCCATCCGTTTGGCTGTCTGTTGCGATTAAGATATTTGACGTAGATAAATTGAAATTTGACATAATAGAATCTGGTATTGAAAATGACCAATATCTGTCCACGTTTTCCTATAGCCCCCACATAAAGGTTCGAATATTCGGTATTTTGACGATTTAAATCCATCTTATTTAATAGGTTTGTATAAAATTCGGTATTTGTAGTTCATAAAAAATAATGTATAGTAAATAAAATGCGCAGTAAGCATTCGATTCTATGACAATTTCACACACCTCAACATTTGCACTAACAACGATCCTGGCTATTTTGCAAAAACAAAAAACACGGTCTCAATTCTTGTTCTCCGAAAATCTGAAATGAAAATCTTTGTCAATTGAAAAAAAAACCTGTTTTAATAGATTTGAGCTTATCTGGATACTTTTTTTGAACATCGCTTTTCCGCCTTTCCCGAAAAAAAGAAAACATTTGTGAAACGTTCAATTCAGGCGCACTATATTTGTTGGATTTATATTAGAGTTTTAATTTTACCCACTGTAACATTTCGTCCCATTCAAAACTATGTATTACTAGTACCTATGGGACATACTTCACTACATAGCTATGTTTTCCTTGTTGACGGTTTTCATTTTTCTTCCTTACATTACAAAATGGGGGAACTTTCGTTTTTTTTTTGCTATTTTTCCCCTCAGCTTGCAGAGTCACTACAGGAGTTTTCTTCTATTTGTATTATTTTTTATTTTTTGTACGGGTATAAGCGGGTAAAGTTTTCCTTTATTTGCGTATCCTTTCGTTTTTTTTTAGCTATCTCCCCCTATTCAATGTTTACCGCATGCCATACATTACAATGTTATTAACCTGGGGAAGAGAAATATATGTAATATGTTGGGAAGTCATATGGAACCGTCAATACATATATATTTTGTTTTATTTTTTCTTCCACTCAGTACCCAAAGAGAAGAAATCGGAAGATCCAAATCTAATACCCATCATCATTTGTTCCTGTGCTTTGGCCCTCTTAATTACAACAACTGGTATTCTAGTTTTTTTGTATCGCCGACATAAACAAGAAAATTTCAATGAAGTACCAGCCAATGAAGCTGAAATAACCAATACCTCACCACTCTTAAGTAATAGACCCATACAGCTGTTGGAATTGAAGGCCAGTGGTCGTTTCGGTGATGTTTGGCAGGCCAAACTACATAATCATGATGTGGCCGTGAAAATCTTTCGAATGCAAGAAAAAGAATCATGGAATACAGAACTTGAAATTTATAAGGTATATCCATTATTTATGCCTTAAAAACTAAAGCAATTATTTATTTATAATTTTATTCTCTTTGCAGTTACCTCGCATGAGACATCCAAATATTTTGGAATTTCTGGGCCATGAAAAACACACCGAAAATATCCAACATGAATTTTGGCTCATTTCAGCCTATCAGCACAACGGTTCACTGTGTGACTATCTCAAATCACATACGATAACCTATCAACAGCTTTGTCGCATAGCCGAATCAATGGCATGCGGTTTGGCACATCTGCACGAAGAAATTCCAGCCAGCAAAACAGAAGGCCTAAAACCGTCCATTGCTCATCGTGATTTTAAATCGAAAAATGTTTTGTTGAAAAACAATTTGACAGCATGTATAGCCGATTTTGGTTTGGCCATGATATTTGAACCGGGTATGAGCGAATTTCTGAATGGACTAGATTTCAATTGAAATAACAACCATTCCATTATTTGCAGGCAAACCGTGTGGAGACACCCATGGCCAGGTGGGCACTAGACGTTATATGGCTCCAGAAGTTTTAGAGGGTGCCATTAATTTCAATCGTGATGCTTTCCTTCGCATTGATGTTTATGCCTGTGGTTTGGTGTTATGGGAAATGGTATCGCGTTGTGATGCCACAGGACCAGTTGGAGAATATTTGCTACCATTCGAGGCAGAGGTATGTATAATGATACATATTAGAAACTAGTTAGTAGAACAATCGATAGGAAAGAACACACGAAAGAAAAACAATAATTACATTAACATGTTTTACATGTGGTCACTTTCTGCTTCTTGTTGGCAACCCTATGCCTGAGTAGACGGTCATTTTTATCGCAGCTGATAATTTTGTTTATATTGCTGTTTACGTTTGTTTATAAACAAATAAACTGTGGTCTATACGTTGGACTTAATAAAATTAACGTGGATATATTGCGATTTCTTCGAATTTGAAGTTTTATGCCTAATTGATTTTGGATTAAGATTGTGTAATATTGCTGTGTTGCTGTTGTTGCTTGCTGCTGTAATTGCCGTTGCCTTTCTTACATATTTATTCTATTTACTCGCTGAAGTTGTTGCTGGTTTTGCATTTCAATATGCCTGTTAACAAAATTGTTAAATGTAAATCTTGTGAGGAATCCATTACAAAGACACGATCCAGCATTTTATGTAAAGCCTGTAAATGTTGGTTTCATATGTCATGTGCTGGTATTGATGAGCAATATCTTGGAGTTCTTAGATCGGTTAAGGCCTTTGCCTACATCTGTGCTTCTTGTGAACCCAATCTTAGTGAAAATTGCAGTACTTCTGGTGTTATTGACAAGATAAATAGTTTGAATGAGAAGTTGGATCGTTTTGTACTCAGTTATGAAAGCCAGCAGAGTGCTCTTAAAACGGTTCTGGAGGATATAAAGAATGAAGTAAGCTCCTGTGTTTCCGAGATGCGATCTGATATCCAAAAGTGTGCTGAAAATGTTCAACGAGTTGAAAGGTCTGCTGCAACCAAATTCGTAGCACTTGAGAATGAGGACAATATTTTACACAAGCGCCTGAACCGATCTGATATTTTAATTGGAGGTTTACCTGAGGGGTTGGAAGACTTGGAAGCACCAGTTATTGCAATTGGCTCTTTCTTTAAGGTGGAAATTACTAGCCTCGACATCAACCAAGTCTGCTATATTAACAGAAAAAAGCAAGTACTAGTTGCAGTGACTTAAGCAATCGTGTGTATCTCAATGATCATTTTACTCCAGCGGCTGCTCATTTGAATGCCATTTGTAAGAAACTTCGTCAGCGAAAGGTTATAACGAAGTTTAAAGTTCTCAATACTGACAAACTTAGGGCTTGGCTTATGTTCACTGATGGCAAGTGTGTTACCTATGATGCTGTTCAATGTGAGGCCTTGCTTGCTGATGAAAGCAGAGAACATAATTGAATTTTTGCATGTTCACGTATTTTATTTTGTATGTTTTGTTTGTTTTGAATATTATTTTTTCAATAGATCTCAGTGTAATGGTCTCATTTTGTATTTTTTTGATCAGCTGTATTAAAAAAGTTGTGATTTTAATGAATCTTGAATTGTTAAAGCATATTAATGAATTATTTACATATATATGGTTCCCCACTATAACTGCCTTCTTGATTTATGATGTCTTCTAATATAAATAGGGGCCAGTGATTAGCAACAATAGATATATAAACTCAGTTTTAGAATCATGCAGTGGAAAGCTTAATGTTGCTCACTTACGCCCTTCTACTAATTCCACAAAGTTGTTTGAACTTAAGTCTATTTTGTGTGGATCTCGTGTAAATATTCTTGGTGTTTCTGAGACGTGGCTCAAAACGGAAGTTTCAAGTCGAGTTGTTAAAATACCTGGGTATGAATTTCTGAGGCATGATCGTAGCAATGCAAGGGGAGGTGGAGTTGGAATATATATTTCGAATGGAATATCACATCGAATTGTGTTTAAATGCATGGAGGCAGGTGTATGTGAGTCGCTATTTGTTGAATTGCTTTCTGGAGATATGAAAATATTATTCGGTGTAGTGTATCTACCCCCTCCTGGTGATTTTGCTGCATTTGAGGAACTTCACTCTGAGTTGTTTTCTAGGTACTTTAAAATAGTTGTTGTTGGTGATTTTAATTGTAATTTATTTGATTTGCAGAAGTCGTCGGCAGTTCGTTCAGTGTGTTTCAGATTGAATTTGTCGGTTTTGCACAATTCTAAACCGACCCACTACGATGTTTCTCATGGTTCGTCTTCTTTGATAGATTTTATGTTAGTCAGTGATTGTTCTATGGAAAACTTTTTGCAAATATCGGAACAAGGTGAAATCTGTTATTCGACGTGAGAGAATAAGATATTATTCCAAAAAATTCAATACTATGGGCTCAACTGCTCTTTGGAGGTTTCTGAGAGGATCTGGCCTTATGGGTGATGATGACATTGCTTTTGACCTTGATGTTGATGTTGTGAATATGTCGTTTGCTTGTACTAATTCGCTTTCTAATTATTTTGATTTCAATGCTATAGATGAACCTGAAAATAGTTTTTCTTTTAACTGTGTCTTTGTCAATGATATTTTTATGATCCTAAATCGAATTAAATCGAAGTCTATTGGTGTTGATGGAATAACAATTGATTTTCTTAAACTTATTTTTCCATATATCTCAGACTTTCTTCTGGATTTGATTAATTCTGTGCTCACTTCTTCCGTGTTTCCATCGCAGTGGAAGAGAGCGCGGATAGTTCCATTGCCTAAGCGTAATTTTGTAAATGGTCCTGAAGACCTGAGGCCGATATCTATTCTCCCTGTGTTGTCGAAAATTTGTGAGCATGTTATGAAGGACCAAATACTAGCACATGTTAGCCCTCTCATTTATAATGGACAGTTTGCGTTCAGAAAGAATTACAATACAACAAGTTTGATGCTATACATGACGGATATTATTAGGAATAATGCAAATGTAAACATTAACAGTGTAGTTGTGTCATTGGATCTTACGAAAGCATTTAACTCTATTTCTCATGTATATTTGGTACATAAACTTAATTCTGAGTTTAATTTTTCTGCAACCGCTTGTAGGCTTGTTGAGTCTTATTTGCATGATAGAAGCCAATTTGTTGTTCTTAATGGAAAATCGTCAAATGTGCTGTCTCTTACATGTGGTGTACCACAGGGTTCTGTCTTAGGTCCTTTGCTGTTTGTGCTATATGTGAATAGTCTCAAGGAATGCTTTTCGGACTTGAACTGCAAATTGCTCTTGTTTGCTGATGATGTCTTCCTTGTCTTTAGTAATGTTTATGACTCGCAGATATTATTCGAGACGGAAATTAATGATTGCCTAGCTCGTTTTGAACAGTGGTGTTTTGATAACATGCTGGTAACAAATCCTGTGAAAACTAGAGCCATATGCTTTGGCAATTTCTCATCTCAGCTTAATATTTTTCTTAATAGAGATAGAGTTGCTATTGTAAATTGTCATAAAATTTTAGGTTTATTTGTTGATGATAAACTTGTATTTGACACACATGTTGACTTTGTTCAAAGGAAAGTGTATAGTATTATCCGCAGGTTATATTCTACGAATCTTTCTCTTCCGATCTGGGTCAAAAGGAAAATTGCTTATGCTCTACTGATGCCTCATATTTATTATGGCTTGGAGGTTATGTCTGGCACAATAGAACGTGTGTCCTTGAAGTTAAAACGTGTGGTTAATTCCATTACCCGCTTTGTCTTTGGAGTTAGACTTGGGCAGCATATATCTGACTATGTGGATATTTTCTTGGGAATTAACTTTGAACGGTTTGTTAATTGTAGGGTGTTATGCTCTTTTTATAAAATTGTGAAAACAGATGTACCTGCTTTATTAAAGAATATGTTTAGATTTGCTATGTCCTCGAGAAATACTCAGATATTTATACCTAGAATATACAATTCTACTTTTGAGAGATCTTTTGTAATACGAGTTGCCCGTTTATGGAATTATTTGCCTACTGAACTGAGAATATTTTCACCGTCTAATAATGCTTTCCGCTTAAAACTTATAGGCCACCTTCGTAATTCTGATCTTCATATTATCTAATGTATATTATTAGTTTGTTAAAAACAGTACATGTTTTTAGTACTTTTATTTTTGAGATATGTATGTACACTTATTTAAGGCTTGTTGCTTTGTTGCTATCACGTCCTTTATTTATTATTAATATTAATCTCTTTTTTAATTTTTGTGTAGTTATGGCTGGGGAGCCAAATATATTGACTTAGTTAAAATTAGTTTTAAGTTATTATTTTCTACTTGGAGCATAATTACGTTATTAATACTATTCATTGGCCTTGGAGGCTTTAGTATTATGGTATGAAATAAATAAATAAATAAATCTCCAGCGGGAAAAAAATTCTGGAACAACCCAATAAATGACAAAAAAAAAATAAATAAAAAATGGTAAAGTGTCTTCCAATGACGTCAAAGGAGACTTAATGAAGATAAAATCAATGATTCAGAATAGGTTAATCAATTGTTAAGAAAGTTAAATAAATTTTGGGACTGAATTACAATGAAAATGGAAAATTCAGTATAAGAAAATTAAAGGCAAGTCAAAGTGTTTCGATGGAGGACTTTCGGATAATAATCGTCAACCGTCTATGTAAAGGAGAGTTTAACCGATAATAATACTACTATTTCCCTCTACCATACAGGTTGATGCAACAAAGTCAAGCGGCATAATATTTACATTTTTTTAAACTGTAATTGTAATTGAAATCAAAAAATGTCAGAAATATCATCAAATGTTAAAAAAAGTTTAGATTTGTTCGCACGAATTATGGCCTTCGGCCAATGAAACCCTCACACGCTGCCCGAATGTTGCTTTGCGGTATTTTGACCCATTCCCGGCGAAGCGCTTGCTTTAAGTGATCGTTACTTTGGTATTTTTTAGTGCCAACTTTCCAAAATATTCGACACACCAGTCCAACGGATTGGTATCCGGAGATTTTGGTGTCCATTGTGCGCCGAAAAGGAAGCGAGGAACCTCATTTTGTAAGCATTCTTTGGTGGCGCGTGCTGAGTGTGTTGGAAATGTCCAAGGTCTGGGACCAAAATGTTTGCGTGCCCAAGGCTTCAATACATCCTCCAGAATATTTTCGCAATAATATTCAGTGTTTATTTTGATGCCACTGTCGATTATTACGAGCGGAGAGCGACCATCGGCTGTTATGACGGCCCACACCATCACCATGTCCGGCGCTTGAGTTCTGTGGAGCATTTTCAGCTGACCTCTTTGGCAAGTAAACACGATCATTTTGTTTATTTACAAACTGCTGGACAACGAATGTTTTCTCATCGGAGAAAAAATAAATTCGGCAGTTCACCACTTTCGGCCAAGCGAAGCAACTCTTTAGCTCTTTTGAGTCTATTTTCTTTCTGTTGCGGTGTAAGTTCTTGCACTTTTTGGAACTTTAATGGGTTTACCCCGAGCTTATTTTTCAATATTTGCCGAAGCCATTTTTCGGCCACTGTGACGCGGGTTTCGATTAAGTCGCTTCTTTACTTTTCGAACCATTTCTACTGATGTGGCTGTTTTCTTCCGTCCACTTCCTCGACGTCGGGCTACGCTACCAGTATCACGGTAAAGAGCGATGGCACGAGACACGAAAGATTTACTCACATTTAAATGCTGGAGTGCTCCAACGAGAGCCCCTTTGTGGTTTTTCAGCCAAATATAAAGAAATCACACTATCACGCTTGAATTCCTTCACCAATAACTTTTTTTCTAGAAAATTCTCACCAGAATTCTTTTGTACGCTTGTAAACAATATAATGAGCTGTCTCTGAAATAATTTTAACAGCTGTCGGACGAGTAGCTTAGAAATGACAGCAGTTTGAAGTTGGTTGCAGTTGTTTCATCTCACCCTGTATTTGCATTTATCGACGATATTAATTTTATTCAATAATTTTAGGATTGTAAAAGAAAAGTAAAATTTTTTATTTTAAATTTCGTTTTTTTAAAATTGTTTTGTTCGTTTCTGTCTTGATAATTGCTGAGTTTTAAGTGTCCTGGGGTTAGTGGACAAAATGACCTTGAAGAACTTTGAATTTATAAGCATTTAAAAATGAAAATAATTAATTGATTATTAGTATACTCTCTTCTTATGCAACTTGAATAATAGCGATACTGTGCTCATATCTGTAGACAAAAGACAGATCGGTGCAAATTTTAAGCTTTCTATCTTTTTTCGTTTTGACTCTAGCGCGATTACAACAGACGGACGGACAGTGCTAGAATTTTACGCTGATTAAGAATATAAATAATTTGTTGGGTCTAAAATTATTATTTTGATGAGTTACAAATGGAAGTACGAACTTAATATAGCCTCCGTACTATGTATGGTGGAGGGTATAAAAATTTATCTATTCGGTTGGTTATTATGTGTGACCTCGTATCGAATCTAGGCCATTTCAGTTTTTACGTTTAAAAACATAATTTTTTTTGGGAATTTAGATTTTCATGGTTATAAGAATGTTTTTGTTTTTTTTTTCCAGTTGGGCCAACGACCTACTCTGGACGAGGTGCAAGAGAATGTGGTCATGAAAAAATTACGTCCACAAATCTTAAATTCTTGGCGTTCACATCCTGTAAGTATTGGCGCAAACTTGAACGTTGGTGAAAACATTTCTGAATTGCGGTTTTTTTTGTTTTTTTACAGGGAATTAGCATTATTTGTGATACAATGGAAGAATGCTGGGATCACGATGCCGAAGCCCGTTTATCTTCGTCGTGTGTAATGGAACGTTTTTCACAATTACTAAAATATCCCATTACGCCGTTCTTAATTAAAAATAATACCAACAATTGTAGTACGGTGGATATCAAAGAATCGAATATAATTGAGGCAAATTCATAGGATTGGCATTGAAATCACTGTTGAAGATTGAAACAGTTATTTATGTGCAGAGTTATTTAACTTATCCTTAATTAGGATCTTGTTTTCTTTTCTCTGATTAAAGTTTATCTTTATGAACAACCGGAGTTTGAGTTGAGTATGGGTCCAGACTCTGTTCTGTATATTCTTGACGAAGGGAGAAATATTTAAACTTTTTCCTTTTAACAAAAGTTTTGTGTTCCAAAAACTTGAGCCTAATCTTATTTTAAGTTTAATGTTGTACAACTTTTCTTTTCATAGCTATTACTAAACCAGTCGTCTTGCCTAGTCTTTTTTTTTTTTTTTGAATTTGTTGAAGATTGGAGTCTCTATTACACATGTCTCAAAAAATATTATTCCTTAACAAGAATATTGTATAAAATCGTTGAATATTTGTGCAATGTTATATTAATTATATATTTTACATGTGATTTCCTTTAGCGCTGGGCAAGACAGGACTGTACAGAATGAAAGTATTTGTAAGTGATTTTTATAACAATTTAAGTCTTAAGTATGTAAGCACAGATTTTCAATTTTAGTCTAAATAATCAACTATCCTATAAGATTGTAAATTAAGTTTTATTAAAACAAAAAAAAAAAAAATTGACTGAAAAAAACAATATCATTTAAGAATTAGAAAAATATCACATTCACAACCGGTTATATACAAAGAAAAAACACAAGTTTTATAGCAACAGAATCAAAAGTTAAAGAACAAATCAAACATACAAACAATTGTCCTATACAACTAAAACAAAACCATAACACATTTGTTTATCACTTATCTTTTTTTTTATCTATCCCTATGCATTTCTCTGAAAATTGTTGTAGTTTATTTTTACCCATTTTATGTTTACGTTCTAACCAAAATGCGTCTTCAAAAGTTATAAGAAACGAAGAGTTGTCTTAAGGCTACATAAGCAGCTTGACACCATGGCTTCGAATGCTGCTCTGACTTCCCTTTATGATGTGTCACAATATACAGGGTGAGATAAAAAAACTGCAGCAAAGTCAAAACCACACAATTTTTACATATTTTTAAATTTTATTGAATGAAAGCACAAAATGTCGGAAATAGCATCAACTTTGGCACGAATTATCCCCTTAAACGGCCAATGAAACCGTCACATGCTGCCTGAATGTTGCTCTGTGGAATTTTGGGTCATTCCCGGCGAAGCGCTTGCTTGAGGTGATCGACACTTTGGTAATTTTTAGTGCCAACCTTGCTTTTCAAAATACTCCGGACACAATAGTCCAACGGATTGGTATCCGGAGATTTTGGTGGCCATTGTGCGCTGGAAATGAAGCGAGGAACCTCATTTTGTAACCATTATTGGGTGCGCGTGCTGAGTCCTGTTGGAATGTCCAAGGTCTGCGACCAAAATGTTTGCGTGTCCAAGGCTCCAGAATAATTTCGCTATAATATTCGGCATTTATTCTGATACCACGGTCGATTAATACGAGCGGAGAGCGACCATCGGCTGTTATGGCGGCCCACACCATCACCATGGCCGGCGCTTGAGTTTTGGTGGCCAACCGAAGGTGCACATTTTTAGCTGGCAAGTAAACACGATATTTTTGTTTGTTTTCAAACTGCTAGACGACGAATGTTTTCTCATCGGAGAAAACCATATTCGGCAGTTCACCACTTTCGGCCAAGCTCTTTTGAGTCTATTTTCTTTCTGTTGAGGTGTAAGTTCTTGCACTTTTTGGAATTTCAATGGTTTTACCCCGAGTGCATTCTTCAATATTTGCCGGATTGAATATTGCGATATGTTCAGCTCACAAGCCATTTTTCGGCCATAGCGACGAGGGTCGCTTCTTTACTTTTACAACTATTTCGGCTGATGTTGCTGTTATTTTCCGTCCACTTCCTTGACGTCGGGCTACGCTTCCAGTATCACAGTAACGAGCGATGGTACGAGACACAAAAGATTTATTCACATTTAAATGCTGGATTGTTCTAACGATAGCCACTTGTGGTTTTCCAGCCAAATATAAAGAAATCACACACTTGAATTCCATCACGAAAACTTTTTTTTTCTAGAAAATTCTCATCAAAATGCTTTTGTACGCTTATAAACAATGTAATGAACTATTACTGGAATAATTTTAACAGCTTAGAAATAAAAGCATTCAGATGTTGGTTGCAGTTTTTCATCTCACCCCGTATGCCTTATACTTAAAACCCCAACTCATCTAACTCATTGAATTGAGTTTTGGCAAGAAAATGACTTTAAGCAGTAAAAACCGTATAATATCGCTAAGAGGGCTAGATCGACTATTAATTTCTTAATCGAAGAGCGGTTCATTCAATCAAGGCTGCATTGCTTTTGATATCTGGAAAATAAATTAAAACCCTCAATCATGTGTTAGTAGTGCAATTCTAGCAAGAAGCTATTTAATAGTGATGTCTTAAGAACGGTTTAGTACAGGGGAGGTGAATAAAACTTTGGTCCATCAGCCATATTATGTTTGGGCAACACAAATAGCGATACTTCAGGAACGGTTTATGTGAGCACCCTTTTGAAGGCGTTAAACAACATGTCCATAAGTTTGTGAGAAATATTGAATAAAACTCAACTCACAATGTCAAGGTGGAGATTTTCGTAATTTGGAAAAGTTTTTTTCTGGCTCAAGAAACTGCTGCGTTTCGGGTTCAAAAAGAAGATGGTATTCGGTTCACTTTTACTCTTCAAAACCCCGGCAGCCATGATGATATCCAAGATAGTGACGGAAGAAAGATGAACTCTTGGATTCCTACATTTTTGGTATACTGCTCTCATTTTTTAAGTCGTCGGAAAATTTCAGCGCCATTCTACAATTAGGCATTTTTCGACCAGTAGGTTTACAAACTGAAAATTTCCTGTCGAGCACTCAAAAGAAAAAGCAACTGAAATGCAGGTTAAAAATTTGAAATATTTAACATCTATATTTATGGAATTACGGCATCATCTGAATGCATCAGGAGAAGCAATATTTTTGAGTTAGAAGATAAACCTATATGATTACAGGCTATTGGAGTGCCGCATTTTTAAGCCAGGTGGCATAGATGAAATGAGTTTACCCAGTCAATTCAAGTTTTTTTTTTTGGTTCAGAAAAATGCAATTTAAAAGAAACTTAACATGCATATCAAACAAAAATAATCATTGCCATGTCTTGTCTAATTATTTTCAACGAAATTAGATCCACAAAATTTTACATTTGTATTCGATTTATTCTGCTATTGCTTTCATAAAATCTCTTTGATTTTAATTTGGTTTTTAAATCTATTTTGGTCTTTTCGCTTTGTTTTACAAATTCAATTCTTCTTAAGTTTTATCGTGCAGTGCCTTCGTTATTTTAAATTACAATTTAATTTAGTAAATTATTCCTAAGTATATGTTGAAAGTAATTATGTATTTAAATAAAAATTAATTGCTAAATTAAAGTCACCGTTTACTTATGTTTTTATTCCATCCATTGTTTGATGTTTTTTGTTTTGAAAGTAATTATAAATATCGATTTGAGATCATCTCATAATTTCTCCTATGGTTCGTAGAAAAATTTTTTCTCCCTTCAACCGGTTTAATTTATAAAATTTTAATGATATTTTTTGCGGTCGAACGCAACATTTATCCTTGCAATGACAGCATTGATGACCTATGCGCGAATTTGCAAAGGGCACCATCTAGCAGATCCTTAAGGTTTGACTAGAAGTGCCATATTTCGAGCCCCACGTAATAGAATTTTCTCGTTGACATAGCCACACAAGTCAGAATAAGACTTATTAGTCAGAATGATTTTTAAATGGAATTCCCAACCATGTTCAAGATCCAATTAGCAAAGACCCGATGTTGTTGGTGATCCACCGCTTTTATTTCCACATCTATATAAGCCTTAATACCCTAGTATTTATGCAAAATACGATATAATTCCATCAAAGACGACGAACGGACATACCCATGCTTTACTATCCCACGGCAGTGGGTTCTACCATACCGGATTGACCCGAAACAAAAACATCCCAGTTTCGGCTAGGGGCTACCAAACCAGTGTGTAAATGTTTGTTTATTTTTTTGCATTGGGAGCAGCATATCTCGGATGTGTTTCTGTGCGATGTAATGTATGTAGAGAAGAGGTGCACTTCAATAACTGTTCTGGACTAAGGCCTTTGCGAGACTACAGTGAATGGGATTATGTTGCGACGTGCTGCTGTAGCGTAGTCCCCAGCGATTCCACTACTTCGTCGTCCTCATCAGAGGCGTCGTCGGAGTGTGGAACCCCACTCCAGAACAGCAACCAACACCGCAGCATCTAACACCACATGTTGCTGTTCCAACTTCGGATTGTGCATCGTTCTTGCAATCCAATTGCAACGGACTCCGAGGAAAAATTGATGAGATAGCGAAATTTATGAATCGGAGGAATATTAAGATCTCAGCGGTGCAGGAAACCAAGCTGAATAAAAATTGCAGCCTATAACGGTATTATAATTACAACGTACTAAGGAAAGATCCGACCAGAAGTGGAGGTGGGGGATTAGCGTTGCTTTTACACCATTCTGTTCAGTACAGACCTATCTCGCTTAGGCTAGTCTCTATTGACCCATACATGGAATGTATGGGGGCAGCAGTCAAGTGTGGAACTGCCGAGGTAGGGTGCTTAATGTGTATATCCCGCCGATTAATAGCTGTGAACCGCGTTATTTGCCAGATATTAGCCCATTTTTGGTAGGCAATAACCGCCTGGTACTAGGGGATTTTAATGCCCACCATGAGTTGTGACATTCCGTCCTAGGCAATGACCAGAGCGGATCAGCGCTGACAGAGAAGATTGACTGTTTCACATTCTGCATGGGTAACGTGGATGCCACTACCCGAATAAGAGGAGAGTGTCACAGATCGCCAGACTTAACCATAGTGTCAGCCAGTCTGATAAATGACGTCATTTCTCTTGGCTCAGACCATCTCCTGATAATCGTCTCCATAAGCAGGTCGCTCGATTTCATAACCTCTGAACGCCGCACTTTCCTTAACCATGGGCAAGCTCACTGGCCAGAGTTCAGAGAATTTACCAACTGCATCTTCAGAAAACTCCCCAACCCTTCTGATGTTCAGGTTGCAGAAAAGATTTTCCGAAACATCAACAAAGCTGCCGCCGCTCGCTATATACCTGCTGGTCGAATACCCGAAATAAGACCAAACTTCCCAGCAGAGGCAGCGGGATTAGCAAATGAGCGTGATGATCTCCGTCGTACCAACCCTACTGATCCTAGAATCAGTGATTTGACAGTGGAAGTCAACAGGTTAGTACAGGAGCATAAGAGGAAAAAATGGCTAGACCATCTGAAGCGTTGCAGCATTGGAACCGATATGAGTAAGCTGTGGGTAACGGTTAAGTCGCTCTCGAACCCTGGAAATAAGGATGATAGGACCTCAGTCACTTTTAACGACGTAACGGTGACTGACCCGAAAAGATGCGCTGAGTATTTTAACCGACAATTTGTCGAGCACCCCGAAAGCGACAGGGCGAAACGAAGAAGTACTACGTCATATCAGATCTCTTCCCGCCGAGGAGGAACCACCATAGTTTACTATGGGTGATGTTGCAAATGTCATCCGGAACGCTAAGTTATCCAAAGCTTTGGGTCCGGACGGAATCTCAATGGTAATGCTGAAACAGGATACACAGGGAGTCGAGTATTTAACGAAAGTTCTCAACCTGTCGCTAGCCACGCAGATAGTGCCTGAAGCCTTGAAAACGGACCGGATGGTCCCGCTACTGAAGCAAGGGTGCCAGTAAAGGCTAAGGGTGCCAGTAAAGGCTAAGCGTACAGGCCGATTTCGCTTCTGTCGCCAGTAGCTAAGACTCGTGAGGCTTTACTCCTCCCCAGCAATAGAGGAAGCTATCCAGTCGCCAACCATCAGCACGGATCCCGCCCATAACAGCATTAAACGCCATTTCCACACATATTAGTAGAGGATTGAACCAGAACAAGCTGTGTGATAGAACTGTGTTGGTAGCCCTTGACCGTATCAAATGAATACTGGTTGAGGACGTGCAGAGAATCACCCTCCGGCCAAGTTTGAAACGTTGGAAAATCAAATATACGTACGTGGAATTCCGGCACAAGAAGTCCAAAGCCCGAATAAAACAGGTAGGTGGGGTGATATCTCCGAAACTGTTAACCTCCACCTTTCCGGAATTCCTCGCCCTCCAGAGGGTATAGAGATCATAAATATGCCGATGATTGTAAGATCATGGCGTAGGTCGATGACATATGTGATAGACTGAACCCCTATCTCGCGGAACTTGCCGCATACTTCCACGCGAGGAATATGAAAATATCCGAAACGAAATCAACGGCCACACTCTTTACCACATGGTCTGCGGAGATGAGAATACAGCTTAATGTGCAGGTCGAGGGGAATTTAATACCGACCACGAACTACCCCAATATTCTAGAGGTCACATTCGACAGCATGTTCAAGTCGTCCGCGCAAGCCACAGCTATTTGCGACAAGATGAAAAGTAGGAACAAGGACCTCAAGGCGCTAGCCGGCAACACTTGGGTTGCGGACAAGGAAACCTTGTTGACCTCTAATAACGCAATAGATCGGTCTGTGGTCAGCTATGCGGTTCAAGTGTGGTCTGCGAAAACTTGTGCTACGCAGTGGAAGTACATACAGACCTGCCAGAATGCTGCCCTGAGTGTGTGGACCATTTACATGAGGAGGAGAGAGTCCTTCCCTTACGTCAGCATAATCGTATGCTTTCGTTGCAGTACCTGCTTGGGTGTTACCGCGAGACTCTCCCAACCATCATATGGTGGATACAACCCCCACCCAGGCGTGTCCGGAGCCTAAGCCTGTATCATGTACCGTTTCAAACGCACCAGTCAAATATCTATGTGAATACAAATTAAAAAAAGGACCTAACAAAAATATTGGGATCTCTAACGGGAATTTAAAATTTAGGTCTAATCATGGTAGAAGAATATAGGTAGACGCGTCGACACAGCTGCTGGGACAATGGACTGTCAAACCAATTTTGGAATTGAAAATGTTGAATAAAAAATTGTTTAAATTTGTAAAAATTGTTTGAAAAAACGCGAATTTTAATAGCCTCCGAAACATATAAAAATCTACTTATATTTGAAAAAACATTTAAATTTTTTTTCACAAATCAATGCTCCCAAGCGTTGATGCATCTACCTGTATTCTTCTGCCATGGGTCTAATCTAATGACAAATGAAAACATTTACGAAGGAAATATTTTTCATTTCATTTTTCCATAGAACGAAAATCCAGTCCCGAAAGTGAATACGACTGTGTTTTTACTAATAGTTGTACGTTGCAGTTATTTATTATCGTCGCCTAAATATATACTTCAGTTTTTTTTTGTTATAGTTTGGGACATTTAATAAGGTTAACGTCGGTGCAAAAGCTAAAATATAGTTATAGTTTGAGATATATTTCTCGACATTTAGGATATATATCTAAAATTTGATAGACATCTTTGAATTATATCCAGAATCTGTGGTACAGAAAATGGGCCACTTTTAGGAGTAGTCCCCTCGTATGGATAACTACGATTTCCAGTATGTTCGCTAAATTTTGCCCTTTTAGTTCTTATTGTGCGGAAACGACATTTACAAACAATTATAAATATAGGTCCACATTTTGATACATCTTCAAATCGTTTCTAAATGGCAGGAATTTATATTTTAATTTTTGTTGTCTGTTTTTAGTTATTTTTAAGTTCTCATATCAAAATTTCAACCGGATATACCTATACTTTGCTCCGAATTGAATTCCTGTTTATCCGCTTTAGATTTTAATAGACAGTTTCATGGCATTACATACATTTCTTTTAAATAAATGTTATTGTTAACGTTTTTTTCAATTCCTTTTTTTATTAATCAAACAAAAAACAAATACTAACTATACACCATTTCGTAAAGTACAATTAAGAACTGTGTTCAGTTAAATGAAAAAAAAAAAAATAAATAAATAAATAATAGCCAAAAAAAAGTTTCTAATTTTATATGCAGACATACAAGATTTATATATAGAATTAAGATATAAATATTAAATCAAATAAGCAACATAATTTCTATATTAGATTTATTCATTTTATGTTTAATATTTAAGTATTTCACAAGAAATAAGATAGATATCACAGGAAAAATGCCGTATGTAAATAGTGTATAAAATAGTATTATTTCATCTATTAACATCAACAGAGAAACATGGTAGCAGCGTTACCATCGTACAAGAATACAGGTAGATGCATCAACGCTTTGGAACATTGATGTGTCAAAATTTATGAAATGTTTTTTTTTTATGATAATTTGATTTTTTTTCTTATACTGCACTAATCGGAGTTTGTTATGACATACATTTTTCAACACTTTTTTTTTAAATTTGAATACTTTTTCAATCAAAACTTTTAAATTTAAAATTTGTTTGACAGTTTATTGTCCCAGCAGCTGTGTCGATGCTACTACCAATATTCTAACATGAGTGTTACACAGAACAATTTAGCTACATTAGGAGTGTTCGTTTACTCGATAATTTGTATAAATTTTACTGGAAGCTGTTCGTTTACCCAAAAGTCCAGTTAGTGAGAGCGAAATGAGAGATACATTAAGACATTTGAGTTTCCGAGACTTTGCAAATTCTGACTGGGAACATTTTCCCCAGTAAGAATTACCCAGTAACGTCAGCTGTTCAATAATTAGTTGTATTGTAAACAAATGTATTCAATCTATATTTTTGCGGAAAAACTTTATTAAAATGGAAAACGTAAAGGGAAAAAAGATGAAAATTAAATAATTTAATAGCAGATGATGAGCTATTTTGTTTATTTAGATATCAAATCAAGGCGAAAATTTGCACATTTCTGTAGTTTTGCAAAGCTGTTCTACCTCCTTATTGTACCATGGTCGCATCAACACAGCTGCTGGGACACTGAACTTTCAAACAAATTTTGAAATTTAAAATTTTGAATGAAAAATTATTGCAATTTGTATGAATGAAATGAAAAATTATTACATATCATAACCACACCCGATTTTTGTCGTATAACAAAACATATACAAATTTTTGTCATGGTAGAATTAAGAAGGTAAAGTCATGCAATCATATAATCTCATTGTCAAATTTTATATTTATTAATCTATTGTATGCATAGAAATCAGATATGGGACCCTGTTCTTTATTAAGTAAAATTGGACAAGATAAAATATAAAAAATTGACAAAACAATTTTAGAATTTTTGACATATCAATGTTTCCAAGTGTTGATGCATCTGCCTGTATTCTTCTACCATGACTTTTTGCAATTTTTTCTATCGAGAGAGAGAGAATAGTATTTTTTCGCAGTAACTTCTTACTGAGCAAATGTCTTATGAAATGAAATGTCAAATGAACATATTGAAATGTCAAATTAACCTACCTTTTGAGTTCACACAAGGAAAGATGAAAATTTGAAAAAAAAAAAAAAAAAACATTCAAATGTTGATCAGCTGATTTGCCATGTTTTTTTCGTTTTCTCATAATTCAAGGCCTATATGGAATTGCTGGCAAGGACAATTTCAATTATTTATTAATGTGAACTCTTGTGTCGTGTGTAAACGAATTGTAAAACGTTTGTAGACACTATGTTACATGGTAGAAGAATATAGGTAGACGCATCGACACAGCTGCTGGGACAATGAACCAATTTTGGAATTGAAAATGTTGAATGAAAAATTATTTAAATTAAATTAAGAAACATTTAAAAATCTACTCATATTATTAAAAGAACATTTAAAAATTGTTGATATATCAATGCTCCTAATCGTTAATGCATCTACCTGTATTCTTCTGCCATGTCATGTTAAAATGTTTTACTTGAAGGTCATTCCTATACCGAAAAAAATTAATAAAACTTACAATCAAAATGAAAAACCCACACACATGAATATGATATTCTCTCCCATTACTTTCATCGTCAAATTTTTAAATTTTTTCCCCAACTTTCTTGAAAAAGCATTCCTTTCAGAAAGAAATTTAACAATTCTCTTTTCTTACCAGTCACGGGAACCCAAAAATTTTTTGCATATTCATAAAATAATACATTATTATAATATTACAAACTTATTTGATTCAATACTTTTACCTGAATTAATGTTAATGTGCATTATAGAAAACATAAACAAACATTAAAACTTAATTATTCCTTACAAGCAGCTTAATTACCTGATTTATTTATGAATACAAAAATCAATAATTTATAATAATATTTAAGAAATATTTATTTAGTTTACAAAACAAAATATATTAAAGAGTTCTTTCGTTTACATTTAGACATAAAATACATTTGAATATAAATACACTTTTTTGCATATTTAAAAAGTAAATTTTTATAAAAAAAATTCAAAACTGTAAAAATATTAATGTAAAATAAATACATGTAAATAATTTTAACTTTTAACTCTGTGTATAAGTTGTGGCATGGCACAATAATTTAGAGGATTTCATTGCGATTGAAATACATTTTGACAGCTGAGCTAATAATTTGGTGTGATAATGGCGCAATAATAGGTGTTTCAATAGATTTTCAAAATCGTTGTATTTTTATTCCATGGTATGTACTTTACTCATGTATTTCAAAACTGCAATGTCGACCATGTAACACACGATTTGTGCAACTTCTACAAATATCTCAAAACGAAAGTTTACTTAAACTCAAAGAAACTAGAAAAATGCAACTCTGTGCTGGAGTCTTATAGTGTCAAATAGACTTTTAAATATGCAACAGTTGGTTTTGTTGATTTTCCATTTTGTTTTTTTGACAGATATATTATATTGGAAAAACCCGGGAAACAAGTATATAATTTTGGGTTAATTCCACAAGATTGACTCCAAAATCGTAGGACAATATAGTTTTATACCAAATTTTACAAGGTGTTGTCCATTAACGTCGAAAATATGCAATTCATTTGCAACCGAATTTGAAATTTTATTAATAATTAAATTTATTGTATTTTTTAATCAAAACAATACAAAAAAGGGTATATGTTTTGACAGAATAAGGTTACCAAAAGAAAACAATTGTATTTAAGGCGTAGCTTTGTTCTACCTTATGTAACTGTGCCATGCTCTCCATGTTAAGGTGCAAGTACATAAAAAGCTTGAAGTCATGACTAGGCATATTAATGTCAAATTATAATGAAAAACGACGGCAGTATTTTAGTGCGGCTCTGTAATCCCTTTATGAAATGTCACAAAATATGCCTATCCATGACTTCAAGCTTCTTGTGTACTTACATCCTTACTTTGCACTCAGCTTTACTGTAGAACTTTACTAATCAACTAGTCACGATTCAATACTGAACTGATTCGCTGGCCTGAGGTTTCGGGAATGATAATCCTGGGGATGAAAATATGAATAAAAAATATTTCTTTTACAAAAATTTTCATTTGACATTTCTTTCTTCGATAAAAGTTTTCATTTGACATTTTCATGCCAGTAGAATTGAGGCACATGATATTCGACAATATTCCAACGGAATGACAACCACGTCCATTCGTCAAAGCTCATACGCAAACAAACGAGTGCACCGAAACAACGATCTGAATAATATTTATAAATACGATTGAGTTAGATTGGTGAGAGACTAGTTGGTCAACCCATGGTAAAATAAGGAGGTAGAACAGCTTCGTTAAACTACAGAAATGCAGCCCTGAGGCTATGCCCGCTTCCTGTCAGAATTATTCAAAATTATAGGCAGCAAGTTGTTTTCATTTATTTGATATTTTTGTTCATTTCTAAAATGAGTCAAATAACGCGAAAGATGAATGAAATGCCAGGATGTTCTCTCAAAAATATGATCCTAAGTGTTCAATCTTTCAATACCATGGCAAATCTGGTTAATATTATTAATACGCGCCCAATCATTGATTTTGAAAATGTTTTGTTTTTATTTTTCAAAACAACAAAAATATACACAAAATTGGCAGAAGTCGGGCACACTTAGAAAAATTTTTAAACAGCTGATGGCTCTACAATACCATTTTATCTTACCATGGGTCAACCTAGATACACCTTTAGGAGGGGGATAAAAATGCCGCTCAGTTGCTGCTGTTTTACGTATACATACCAGGGCTGTAAACCACTTGTCGATTTGGGTTGGCTCGGTTCAGTGGTTCACGCTTCATTTTGAACCATGGTTCGGTTTATGAAATGGGCTTTCAAGCGGGTTGAATCGTGGCTTTGATTCGGTTCGGTTCAGCGTTATGTGTAAATACTTACATATACTGTTTCGCATACAATCTGCTTGTCGAAATTCATTAATTTAATTGATAGCCTCCAAAAAATTTCAACATATTAATAATAAAAATATACAGGGTGAGATTAAAAAACTGCAACCAACTTCAGACTGCTGTAATTTCTAAACCACTCGTCCGACAACTGTTAAAATTATTCCAGCGACAGCTCATTATATTATTTACAAGCGTACAAAAGCATTTTGGTGAGAATTTTCCAGAAAAAAAGTTATTCGTGATGGAATTCAAACGTGACAGTGTGATTTCTTTATATTTGGCTGGAAAACTATCGTTAGAGCACTCCAGCATTTAAATGTGAATAAATCTTTTGTGTCTCGTTCCATCGCTCGTTACCGTGATACTGGTAGCGTAGCCCGACGTCCAGGATGTGGACGGAAGAAAACAGCAACATCAACAGAAATGGTTCGAAAAGTAAAGATGCGATTTGATCAAAACCCTGGTCGCAGTGGCCGAAAAATGGCTCGTGAGCTGAACATATCGCAATATTCCGTTCGGCAAATATTGAAAAATTAGCTCGGGGTAAAGTCATTGCAATTCCAAAAAGTGCAATAACTCACACCGTAACAGAAAGAAAATAGACTGAAAAGAGCTAAAGAGTTGCTTCGCTTGGCCGAAAGTGGTGAACTGCCGAATTTGGTTTTTGCCGATGAGAAAACATTCGTTGTCCAGCAGTTCGTAAACAAACAAAATGACCGCATTTACTTGCCAAAGAGGTCAGGTGAAAATGTGCACCTTTGGTTGGCCACCACAACTCAAGCGCCGGCCATGGTGATGGTGTGGGCCGCCATAACAGCCGAAGGTCGCTCTCCGGTCTCAGAATAAATGCCGAATATTATCGCTAAAATCTATATCTATAAAAGAGGAAAATGTTTGTATGTTTGTTTGTTTGTTTGTAATTTATGGACTCGAAAACCGCTGAATAGATTTTCCTGAAAATTTCCATATATACTGCAACATCGCCTGAAAGTAACATAGGCTATATACATTTTTGAATTTCCACTTGGAACTGGAGATATAGCATCAGAATCGGAGGTACCTCCCAAAAATTTAGATTTTATATGCACACATATAAGTTTGCCAAATTATATTGTAATCGGTTCAGATTTGGATATAGTTCCCATATATATTTTCGATCGATTTCGTTTATTTGATGCCTCAAACACAATATGAATGTTCGATTCCAATGCAATTTGGAATGTGTGACGGAATTTAATCCGAAAATAAATTTGTCAAATTATATTGAAATCGGTTCAGATTTGGATATAGCTCCCATATATATTTTCGGCCGATTTCAAGCATTTGATGCAATAAACACGCTATGTTTCCCCAATTTCAATGAAATTTGAAACGTGTGATAGATTTTATCTAAAAAATTGATTTCCCAAATTATATTAAAATCGGTTCAGATTTGGATATAGCTCCCATATACATTTTCGGCCGATTTCATGTGTTTGGTGGACCAAACACGATATGTATGTCCAATTGAAATGAAATTTGAAATAAGTAACGGAATTGGGAGCCAAAATAAATTTGTCAAATTAAATTGAAATCGGTTCAGATTTGGATATAGCTCCCATATATATTTTCGATCGATTTCGTTTATTTGATGCCTCAAACACGATATGTATGTTCGATTCCAAAGAAATTTGGAATATGTAACGGGATTTTGATTAGAAAATAAATTAGTCAAATTATATTAAAATCGGTTCAGATTTGGATATAGCTCCCATATATATTTTCCGCCGATTTCACATATTTGATGCACAAAACACGATACGTATTTCCGAATCCAATGAAATTCGGCATGAGTGGCTAAATTTGGTACAAAAATACATTTGACAAATTATATTCAAATACGTTCAGATTTGATAGAAATGCCACTCAACTTCAAAAGATTGCAGTTTACTGCACGCTTGGTATTTGCTATGAAATAAATAAATCCGAAGGACAAACCCTTCGTGTATGTATGTCATGTTACTGCTTTTCTAATGGTTTTGGTTATTTACGCATTAATGTAGTGCAATAATTTTTTTTTTTTAATTTTTAAATTTGTTTTTTTTTAACCAACATATATTCGTAAATAAAATTTTGAATGCATATAAAATCAAAAGGGGTAGCGAAGCGCACCGGGTTCAGCTAGTATTCTATAATTAAAATCTTGGGCACGCAAACATTTTGGTCGCAGACCTTGGACATTCCAACAGGACTCAGCACCATTGCACTCAGCAGGCGTCACCCACGAATGGTTACAAAATGAGGTTCCTCGCTTCATTTCCAGCGCGCAATGGCCACCAAAATCTCCGGATACGAATCCGTTGGACTATTGTGTCTGGAGTATTTTGGAAAGCAAGGTTGGCACTCAAAAATATGAAAGTTTCGATCACCTCAGGCAAGCGCTTCGCCGGAAATGGGCCAAAATAACGCAGAGCAACATTCGGGCAGCGTGTGACGGTTTCATTGGCCGTTTGAAGGCCATAATTCGTGCCAAAGGTGACCAATTCGAAGAAATCTAAATTTATTCTAAAAATTTATGCTATTTCTTGCTTTCATTCAATAAAATTAAAAAAAAAAATAAAAATTATGGCGTTTGCCTTTGTTGCAGTTTTTTTTTTATCTCACCCTGTATGTCTTTGACACAATTCAGAAATTGGAACCTGTTGCCTATGCATTGAAATTTGACACGGTAAGTTATAGAAAATGCAGATATGGATATGCTTGTTTGAAATGAGTTTACCTTCTCATGGTTCTAAAACATGCATGCTGCTATGGCAACTTCACTTTTTGGTCTGTTCCAGAACTGCAAGAGTTTCTAACCGAAATTCTCTTTGATTACCGTAAAATTGTTTCTTTTTTAATTTTCATTTTCTAAATATTTTATTCATCTGTTCACAACATTGAATTAATATTTTACAGATTAAGCTTCTTCATCATCTTGCAAGATGACCTTAAAACTGAAGGGTTGGAAAATGACACCAGCGCCTTCATAGAATTTGCTCATGAATTCGACCCTGTAATAGGAAAATAAAAAAATAAAATAGAGATAAATATACTTCGTAATTTAAATGTTTATTATCGACTTACCAATGTAGACGCAGGGTGTGCAAGAAAGCAGATAAACCTTCCATCATAACCATAATGGCTATGGTAAAGAATACCCAAACGGCAAAAATTAAAAACACCGCAACGGAGGCGGCATAGCCCTTCATTTGCAGGGCCAATGACAGCACCATAGTCCAAAGTACTTCAGACAATTCTATGGAATGGGAATGAACAGAGAATAGGAAATAATTTAACGGAATTTGTTTGATTTGTTCTACAACTTACGAGCATGAGCCAGTGACAAGGCCCACAAACGCAAATAGGATGCTGTATGGGAAATGGTACTTAAAACATATTCAATCGTATGAATGGCTTGATGAATCCAAATTTCACTCATTGGTTCTTCATCGTGTCCACCATGACCGGCATTGGGATCACGATTGCTGACTTCTGTAACCTCAACTACGACAGCGGTATCTCCTTCGATCATTTCCAAAGTATCGGTAGATTTGTAATCATCGGGATGCTAAAAACATTGGAAGCGGAAAAGGAAAATGGTATTTCGCGTCGGACTGAATTTATATTTCTTATGTATGCTCCCAACTTACCTGAGGTTTATGCTTGCGATTAAACTTAATATACAACGGCTTGCCAATCAACATCCATGGAATACAGATGACTGCGACAATTACAAATATCATTTCCAGTTTAGTTTGCCCATCGAACATGTTCTCATCACAGCCCGGAGAAACCGCCGATGATTTGAACAGCACCATGTTGATGAACATAATCAACACCGAGGGAGCACAGCCGGGCGTATCAGCTAATATATCCGATTTTGGAGAATATTTAATCCATTTGTAGAACATCATGAAGACCATATAGCCGAACAGCAGTAGCAAGAAGATCATCTGAGGCAAGAATTCCAAAAGGATGCTGGCATAACGTTTGAAATACACAAAATTCACCACAGACATGCAGACACCGAACACCATGTGCAGGACACCGAATATAATGGACAACTTCATTTTGTAGGTATTCAGGAAGATAATCTTGTTGTCGGCAAATTGCCAAATGGGATCCATGCCCATGACATAGACACCATCGGTGGCATAGGTGGGATCCAGAGTAAGGCCAGCGGCGTTGGTTAAAACGGTGGTACGATTATAACGGATCTTCCATGTCGTTCCGAAGACATTAATGGACTTGGAGAACATATCGTTGTAATGGAACCCGGTATAGACGGCAAACAGACCCATGAGCATGATAATATAGCGACCGGCAAAGAAAATGTTCCAAATTTCACCACCCCGTTTGCGACCCAATCTCTTTTCATCCACAACCATCCAAAAACCGAACAGGAAGAGAATAAAACCGTGACCCATATCACCAAACATCACAGCGAACAAAAAGGGAAAGGTAATACAGGTATAGAGACCGGGATTGGCTTCTCGATAGGTGGCAACACCGTAGGCATCAATCAGATTCTGGAAACCGCGAGTAAATTTATTCGTACGATAATAGGTGGGTGGGGTATCATTTGTCTCCACAACATTCAAAAATGAGGGTACATGGCTGCCGGCAGCCTTGGAACCTTCGGCCAGGGCAAATTGCACGGCTGGCAAATCGCGGTTGGGCACCCAACATTCACCAATCAGACACTTGCTGGTCACATCCTGATTCAGTAGATTCATGACATGATAGACGGCCTTCATTTTCTTGACCATTGCCGCCCATTTGGATATTTGATTGCAGACAGCCGTCAGGACACATTTACGTTGATCTTCCGTCTGCTGCAAAACCACCTTCAAATCATCCAGACGTGTTCTCAATCCCTTGATCATGTCATTTCTTTCGGAATGTTCCTCGGGACAGGGATACATGGAGGCATGGAAACCAGTACAGATTTTCTTCACTCTCGTCCTCAGCTGTTCACCTTGGAAGAAGACGACGAACACGGTTTTGTACATGATATTACCGGTTTTGGGATCTCGCAGGCTCTCTTCCAATTGGGATCGCTTGACAAAGACATTGCCGCGGGCCACACGCCACAACATGCGTTCAAAGGCAAATTCTCGGTCTCGGCCAACGACACCGGCCACAAAACCCAAATGACCACCACCACCGTGATGATGATCTTCGGCGTTTTTACTCAGCTCCATGTTTACAACTTGCTGTTCCTCAAAGAAACCTTGGGTCTTCTCGAGCACCCTTAACATTTCGGTGAGTTCCAAGTAGTTGGATTTCAAGTTGACATCGTTTTGGGCCAATTCGATAATTTCCTTTTCGGTCTTCTCCAACTGGGCCTCCAGATCGATCATTTCTCGGGGCTTGGGAGCCGGTGGTATGGTCTCAGGCTCCAAGTCAGGTATGTTAATGTCGTCTTTTCTAATTTCATTTTCAATGAAACGGAGTTTTCTCTCCATTTCATCGCAACGCCTAACTTCGGCCACGAATTTTCGTTGATAGGAGGTAAGGCCTTCGTTCATCTGGAAACATAAGAGAGGCTCAAATTATAAAAGCTCTAAATTTCCACTCAAAAATCCTTTTCCACTTACATCGCGAAACTGTACACATCCTTCCTCGCCGAATTGTGCAATTGTCTCATATGCCGCTTCCGGTTGTAGGAAAATCTGGCACAAGGACATTTTCTCACTGCGAAACATGTCCCCCATATTGCGGCCGTTTTATTTGTCTAATTAAAAAAATAAAAAAAAAAAACATTAAAAGTTCAATAATTTTCAGGATCCTCTTTCTCAGTAATACTTACACCCCGTTTTGAAAAAAAATTATTAGCCTTCTCTTTTTTTTTGAATAAAACCAAATATCACCCTTTCTGTTGAGCTGCTGAAAGCCAACTGATTTCTGGTAATGAAAATAATTATCCATCAAATAATGGTCCGCTTGTCAAGTGGTCGCCACAAAGATAATATGAAATTTTATCAAAAATTATGTGTGTGCGTGTGTTTTTTTTCTAGCCTGGCCAAATTACTAATGATGTACATACCGGTGGAGACATATAAGTCAGATAGCGAAGGAAATCCATAGCCTAGCACAAAACGCATTTCAAAGAATACAAAATTGATTGAACTTGAACATATGTTTGTAAGTGAGCGAGTACATACATATCTTTCTTGTCCTTATCTTTAGATATTCAATGCACCCTACCCCTGACAAATGCATTGTAAAGTTTCCGATCAATAAAATGATGTAGTTAGGCATAAAATCCTAAAATTTAAAATCCAAACGATTCTAAAAATCTTTAATTCACTCTAGTTTTTTCCACTACTTTTTTAGAAAACTTGAAACTACAGGCAGTTTAGAGTACCGTTGAGGGTAGTTCGGAGTTAGATTGTAACTCAAAAGTGCAACTGTGAGAGTTGTAATCCTCCTCATCTTCGCATAACAAATAATACTCAGTGTTATGCGATCTTGGTGGCCCTCCGCTCCGGTTTGGTGAATCTCTCCAATTCTCTGAGCCAAATAGCATTTCAAACATCGGAAATAGAACCAAAATATTCCGAAATCTTATTTATTTATTAGATTTATTATTAAAATTAGATTTTTTATTTTTTTAAAAAAAATCCAGACCACTTTCTTGACAATTGAGACAATGCGGTCCAAAACCTACAGTGTTTCTGATATTAATGATGAAAATACAGGGTGTGATTAAAAAACTGCAACAAAGTCAAACGCCATATTTTTTACATTTTTTTAAGTTTTATTTAATAATTTATTTAAATTTTTTTATTTTTTTTTAATTTTATTTATTTTTTAAATTTTATTTAAAAATTTCGAAAATACCAAAAAATTTTAGAATAAGTTTAGATTTGTTCGAATTGGCCACATTTGGCCTGTGGCGAATTATGGCCTTCAAACGGTGAATGAAACCCTAACATGTTGCCCGAATGTTGCTCTGCGGTATTTTGGCCCATTCCCGTCGAAGCGCTTGCTTGAGGTGATCGACACTTTGGTATTTTTTAGTGCCAACCTTGCTTTCCAAAATACTCCAGACACAATACTCCAACTTATTGGTATCCGGAGATTTTGGTGGCCATTGTGTGCCGGAAATGAAGCGAGGAATCTCATTTTGTAAGCATTTTTGGGTGACGCGTGCTGAGTGCGATGGTGTTGAGTCCTGTTGGAATGTCCAAGGTCTGCAGCCGAAATGTTTGCGTTCCCACGGATTTAATACACCCTCCAGAATATTTTCACGATAATTTTCGGCATTTATTC
The DNA here is from genome assembly GCF_030504385.1 of Musca domestica. Lineage (NCBI taxonomy): Eukaryota > Metazoa > Arthropoda > Insecta > Diptera > Muscidae > Musca > Musca domestica. The sequence goes on along the minus strand of NW_026712328.1, from coordinate 28,802,558 downwards.
TGATGCCGCGGTCGATTAATACGATCAGAGAGCGACCATCGGCTGTTATGTCGGCCCACACAATCACCATGGCCGGCGCTTGAGTTCTGGTGGCCAACCGAAGGTGCACATTTTCAGCTGACCTCTTTGGCAAGTAAACACGATCATTTTGTTTGTTTACAAACTGCTGGACAACAAATGTTTTATCATCGGAGAAAACCGAATTCAGCAGTTCACCACTTTCGGCCAAGCGAAGCAACTCTTTAGCTCTCTTGAGTCCATTTTCTTTCTGTTGCGGTGCAAGTTCTTGCACTTTTTGGACTTTCAATGGCTTTACTTTTTTTTATTTTTCAATATTTGCCGAATGGAATATTACTACGATATGTTCAGCTCACGAGCCATTTTTACGACCACTGCGACGCGGGTTTCGATCAAGTCGCTTCTTTACTTTTCGAACCATTTCTACTGGTGTTGCTGTTTTCTTCCGTCCACTTCCTTGACGTCGGGCTACGCTACCAGTATCACGGTACCGAGCGATGGTACGAGACACAAAAGATTTATTAACATTTAAATGCAGGACTGCTCTAACGATAGCCACTTGTGGTTTTCCAGCCAAATATAAAGAAATCACACTATCACGCTTGAATTCCATCATGAATAACATTTTTTCTGGAAAATTCTCACCAAAATGTTTTTTGTACGCTTGTAAATAATACAATGAGCTGTCACTGGAATAATTTTAACAGCTGTCGGACTAGTGGCTTAGAAGTGACAGCAGTCTAAAGTTGGTTGCAGTTTTTTTCATTTCGACCTGTATGTACAAGAATTTTATTCTGGCCTAATCTATCGGCTGGCTTTTTTAGGAAAACCCCAGTCCATGTCTCATGCCAAAGAACACTATCTGAAGTCGCCAGCTTTGTTCCAATTCAGTTCATAAGCCATATAAATGAATAAAAACAATGTTGCAGAGTTATTGAGTAGAATCTTTGTCTGGCATAAGTCATTGGCTGGATTTTTCGTTAAAGGACACTAAGTCCACATAAAACTAATTTGTTCCTTAACGAAGAAACCAGCCAATGACTTAAAGGTGCAAATACATACTTAGAAGGGTGTTCTCACTGGCTAAACGCTTTTTTTACTGGCTTTTTCGATTTTTATTACGAAGAAGCCAACCGATGACTTAAGCTATTTAAAAATGGTAAAAAAGCAGTAAGTTCGGCCGGGCCGAACATTCTATACAATCCACCATTTGGACAGAATTTGGAAATTTTCAAAAAAAAAAATCCGTTTAAATTGTTTTTAAATCTTACCGAATATAGCCGTTGTATTGGGGTCTATACGAAGATGTGGGCCTGCATAGGCAACTTTTGTCATACGCCATTACAATAATTAAATCTTCAATTACGAAATTTCAAACAATTTCGCTGAATATTTTACCTAAAATCGTCAAAATACCTAATATAGGCAGGTACTTATGTATGGAGGCTATACGAAGACGTGGGCCTGCATACGCACTTCTCTGTCACAGGCTGTAGTAACTTCAAATACGAAATTTGAAACAACTCCGGTGAATATTGTACCTAAAATCGTCAAAATACCGAATATAGGTAGGTACTGATATATGGGGCCTATACGAAGACCTGGACCTGCATAGACAATTTTCTGTCATAGACTGTAGTTTTCATTACGAACTCTTAATACGAAATTTGAAACCACTCTGGTGAATAATGTCCCTGAAATCGCCAACATATTGAATATCGGGGGGTGTCGTTGTATGTGGGTTATACGATATCGTGAACATAGATATTTCTCTTCCAGGTGGTAAAGTGAAAATAACTTCTAGTATGGATTTTTAGACAATTCCCATTGAAAACTGTAGCTAAAATCATCAAGATACCGAACATAGGGAGGTACCGTTAAATTGGGGGTATACGATTTCGTGGACCTACGTAGACAATTCTTTTCCAGGGGATAAAATACTCTGAAGGAACTCCTTTTGTGGATTTTCAGACAATTTCATTGAAAAATTTGACTAAAATCATCAAAATATCGAATTACGGGGGTACTGTTATATGGGGGCTATACGACATGCCAGCAGACAAAAGACTTATCTGTGCCAATTTTTAGCTTCCTATCTTTATTCGTTTTGACTACAAAGTGATTACAACAGAGGGACGGACGAGCAGGGCTAAATCTTTTATGTCTAAAATTATTATTTCGATGAGTTACAAACGGATGGACGAACTTAATATACCCTCCATACTATGTATGGTGAAGGGTATACATTTTTTTTTATGTTTTCCCACCTTCTACGTAAAAGAACAAAGAAGTTTTAGTTCGACAGAGCTTAGCTTCGGCCCATAATTTATACAATTTCATCCTATCTGCACCTTAACACTGCAACATTTAGTAAACTCCTGCATAGTAGTCATAAGTACAGGGAGGAAAACATACAACTACTTCTCGAAATATCCACAAATTAGACGTGCAAAATTTTGCTGGACATTTTCGCTGCACAATATCCAGCGAACTCTCAGAACACAACTGTCCCATAATCTCTCATATTTCAGATTTTACTTTTTACCTACAGTGGTGGCCATATCATATGCAACTAAGATTCATCTACGTTAAAAGGCTATATAAATTTGTAAATTTCACAACGAAGTATATAAAGATGGTTTAATTATAGTCAATACTTTCATACGATTTCAAATTATTATCAAAATGTGCAGCTTTTGTTTATATCTCTATGTTCACAGGTATTTTGTTGACAAATATGAAATTTGGTGTGGTCAAAACATATGCAACTTTATATATTTGGTTTAAATAACGGCATTTTTACAATTTCGTTTGTTCTATTGTTCTTCTTATTATTATCTAGAGACACTGCGTAAAGAGATTTAAAGCTACCTTCACATTTTTATTGCGTTGTTTTTTCACAAAGCTAAAATAGAGTTTGTTCAAAAATGGCACGCGATAAATTTGGATTTGAGCTCAGACAACGAATTGTGACTGCGTATTCTTCTGGATTATCACAGAAATGTATTGCCGAGAAATATACCGTTCATAAAAGCTCCATATCGCGCATCATTAAAAAAATTCACAAGTCTCTGTTATACACCGTGGTGGTCGAAATCGAAAAACAAGCGATCGGACGGACAAATTAATAATCAGACACGTGAAAAAAGACCCATTTATATCTTCCTCTAAGATAGTGGAAAGATTTCAGTTGCCAGTTTCTGCTCGCACCATCCGTAGAAGACTTTTACAAGCCTCCCTCTGCGCAAGACGTCCTGCAAAAAAACCACTGATATCGAAGCGAAACCAGAAGAAGCATTTGGAATTAGCTAAAGCTCATATAAATTGGACAGAGAGTAAATGGAGAACTATATTATTTAGTGATGAGTCCAAATTTAACATAATTGGTAGCGATGGCATGTGCTATGTAAGGCGACCAGAAGGAAAACGACTCGAAGCACGTTACTGTAAAAAAACGGTCAAGCATGGGGGGGGGGCAATATAATGGTGTGGGGTTGTTTTTCTGGTGCCGGAGTTGGCCCACTGCACAGAATTGTTGGTATTATGGATAGATTTATGTATAAAGACATATTGCAAAGGGTAATGCTCCCATACGCAGAATATAATATGCCATTGCGGTGGGTCTTTCAACAGGACAACGACCCCAAACACGCTTCGAAGGTGGTCAAATCGTGGTTTGCCGATAATAGAGTTGCGGTGATGGAATGGCCACCCCAATCCCCAGATTTAAACCCAATAGAGAATCTGTGGGAAATCGTAAACAAAAAAATTGATCGAGAAAATTGTACAAGTTTAGATTTTTTATTTTGCCGGCTGGAAGATGCCTGGAAATGAATCCCAAAAAGCGTCATTGACAATCTTATAGCGTCAATGCCTCGAAGATGTCAGGCTGTAATCGACAACAACGGATTTGCAACAAAATATTAATTTTATTTGCACTTTACTGAGCTCGATTTAATTAGTTGCATATGTTTTGGCCACTTAATAATAAGACTGAATATCTTTTTCTAATTTTTTTTATAAATGAATTGAATATCTATGGAGTATATGTTTTTTTTTCTTAAACTACAAGCAATAAAAAATAATATTTAAAAAAATAATTGCATAATTTTGTTTTCAGAAAAATTTTTCACGGTTTTTGGTAAAGGTTAGATTTCAGTTGCATATGATATGGCCACCACTGTATTTCTACCCAAAAGTCTAGTAAAAGCCAGTGATTTGTGTAGGGATGAAACAGATGTGAAAAACCCAGACACATCGTGTTTTTTGACGTCAGGATATAATAGAATCAAAATATCGATTTCCAGGTTGAGATACGTTTTCTCCTTTTTAAAAAATATTTAATGAAAAAAAATTGAGTTAATGCATAAGGATAGAGAGAAAGAGCTCTTTAAAATCCGCTCTTCCAAAAAGTCAACATTTGCAAATGTATCTTTAAGCAATTTCTTGTCATCTGTGATTCTAGCAACGATTAAACAGATCTCAGTGGTTGTATTTCTGTGGTGGTAAAGAAAAAACTATGGTTTTAAACATAAATATTTCTGATTTTTTTCGCTGGACTCTAAACATGATTGGCGCCCAATGTTTTATTAAAAGTTTTTAATAATGTCGCTCAGTAACTTAAAGCTTGGTTAAACATGGTACAATAAAAAGGTATGGTAGAGCTACCAGCTGATTAAAATTTTTTTCTAAGTGTGCCCGACTTATGCCAATTTTGTGTCTGTATTTATTGTTTTGAAAAATAAAAACAAAATATTTTCAAAATCAATGAATGGAAGAAGCTTAAATTGCGGGGCGCTCACTAATGATATTAACCAGATTTGCCACGGAATTGAAAGATTGAAAACTTAGGATCATATTTTTGAGAGAATATCCAGGCATTTCATTCATCTTTCGAGCTATTTGACTCATTTTAAAAATGAACAAAAAATATCAAATAAATGAAAACAACTTGTTAGATATAATTTTGAATTATTCTGACATGAAACGGGCATTGCCTCAGGGCTGTATTTATGTAGTTTTACGAAGCTGTTCTACCTCCTTATTGTACCATGGTTAAACAGACCTTTGTTAATTAGTTAATGTCGAGCCAGTGTTTGACTATTTTATGGGGACGGGCCTTACTTGATTGTAAAATTGGAGAAATTATTTGCCTTCACCGTGACCCTCCCTGGCCATGATGGAAATTGTTGCTATCTTCCAGAACATGCTAGAATCTACTATTTTTGCAATTTTATTCGATATCATAAAGGGAAAATCGGTTATCGAGGTAAACACTTTTATATTCTTGCAGTTCTGAAACAGACTGTTTAATACCAACGTTTTGCTAAATGTAGGACATTTCTGGCAGAGTGTGAGTACTGTAATTTTTTAAATGAGTCGCCAATAATGTCAACCTCGACTTCCAAATAATTTGAATTTTCGGTGTCCATGTAACAACGGCAACAACTTTTAAGGCCAAAATAATATATTTTTGAATAAGAACTCCCAACCCAATTTCACAATGCAACTGCTATAATTGTCTCACCGTTACAAACGCTTGAAATAAACCCACACTCAAAAGTCCCCTACCTATAGGGCGTTAGAAAATTATCTCAAATTCATTTCAGGGTGATAACAATACCAGGGTTTATTTTTATTCAGAAACCCCATGTTACCCGACACAATCTGAAGAGTTGATTTAAAATTAATTACTAATTGGAAATTAATTCGTAATTAATCAAAAATAAATCAATCAGTGTTGTGTGATACAATCCAGAGGGAAAAAAAGAACAGAACAAGAGTCAGGTCATTGATGATAAATGTTACGGCACTTATGGTGAGTGTGCCGATATGGTATCACAAGTTACTGCTGGAATTTCTTTATTTGGAACTCAGTCTAGCACATGACACCAATAGTGGCATTTTGTTTCAATTTAGAAACAAGTGAGGAAACATGGTACAATGAAGAGAAGGTAGGCCAACTTTAAAAAAATTGCAAGTATAGAGGTCTACCTGTTTGGCTTGTAATGTCAGAATTAATATCAAAACAATAAAAAATCAAATAACTTGTTGCATTTATTTTGAATAAATAATTGAAAAACGCGATAACTGAATGAAAGGTCAACACTTCTTTTCAAAATCATGTACTATATATCTCTAAAGGATTATTTCGCTACTAAAACTCTAGATTTTGCGAAGCATACGTTGAAATAAATATTTTGAAAACAATATTTTTGAACAATTTTTTGTTATTGAAAAGAAAACACATACATAAACAAATAAAGATGACATATTAAGCGAAGAAAATAAAATTAAAATCATATGGTATCATAACCCTACCTTGATATCATTGTACCATGTGAGGAAATGTGTTTTTTAATATTTGAAACAAATAAATGTCAATTAAAAAGGAGTGATTTACTCTTCGGAAAAAATATACAGGGTGAGATAAAAAAACTGCAACAAAGTCAAAAACCATAATTTTTTAATTTTTTTTTTAATTGTTTTTGAATAAAAGCAAAAAATTTCAGAAATAGCATCAAATTTTAGAATAAGTTTCGATTTGTTCGAATTGGTCACCTTTGGCACGAATTATGGCCTTCAAACGGCCAATGAAACCGTCACACACTGCCCGAATGCTGCTCTGCGGTATTATAGTCCATTTCCGGCGAAGCGCTTGCTTGAGGTGATCGACCCTTTGGTATTTTTTAGTGTCAAACTTGCTTTCCAAAATACTCCAGACACAATAGTCCAATGGATTGGTATCCGGAGATTTTGGTGGCCATTGTGCGCTGGAAATAAAGCGAGAAGTCCCATTTTGTAACCATTCTTGCGGGGCGCGTGCTGAGTACGATGGTGCTGAGTCCTATTGGAATGTCCAAGGTCTGCGGCCAAAATGTTTGCGTACCCAAGGCTTTAATATACCCACCAGAATATTTTTGCGAGCGAGAGCGATGGCGGCCCACAACATCACCATGGCCGGCGTTTGAGTTCCGGTGGCCAACCGATGGTACACATTTTTAGCTAACCTCTTTGGCAAATAAACACGATAATTTTGTTTGTTTACAAACTGCTGGACAACGAATGTGTTCTCATCGGAGACAATCAAATTAGGCAGCTCACCACTTTCGGTCAAGCGAAGCAACTCTTTAGCTCTTTTGAGGCTATTTTCTTTTTGTTGCGGTGTAAGTTCTTGCACTTTTTGGACTTTCAATGGCTTTACTCCGAGCGCATTCTTCAATATTTGCCAGATTGAATATTGCGATATGTTCAGCTCACGAGCCATTTTTCGGCCACGAGTCACCACTTTCGAACCATTACTGATGATGTTGCTGTTTTCTTCCGACCACTTCCTTTTACGCCGTGCTACGCTACCAGTATCACGATAACGAGAAACGAAAAGATTTATTCACATTTAAATGATGGAGTGCTCTAACGATAGCCACTTGTGGTTTTCCAGCCAAATATAAAGAAATCACAGTATCACGCTTGAATTCCATCACGAATAACTTTTTTTCTGGAAAATTCTCACCAAAATACTTTTGTACGATTGTAAACAATATAATGAGCTGTCACTGGAATAATTTTAACAGCTGTCGAACGAGTGACTTAGAAATAACAGCAGTCTGAAGTTGGTTGCAGGTTTTTCATCTCACCCTGATATTAAAAATGTTTACTACGATATTAGATTTCCCCTTTTTGATATGGAAGAAAATTGCAAGCACAGTGGGTTCGTGTAGGTACTGGAACAGAGCATCTGTGTAACATTAGATTTCCCTTTCTTTTGAAAGGTTTCTTGGTTGGAAGCGTATGTACATTTAAACGTTATATATTTTTCATAAACTCAGCCTTCTTTCAAATGAATGGATTTGGAGCAAAATTAGAAAGTTTCCCATTTTACAATGGGTTCTCTGGGCTAAAATACAAAACAACAATGGTTTGTCGAATCCAATCGTAATATAAATATTAATATTATGCAGCTAAATTTTCAATAAATCCACATCTTAAATAAAATATCCACAATATCATTGCTGTTTTCTCTTCTTTGTTTATTATCAATTAACTTTTGTTGTCTCGTATTAATTATTTTTTTAATATATTGCTTTTATAACATTAATATCATCATAATTATTATTATTATTATTATCAAACTTGAACAAAAAACAAAATAGAACATAAGGGGAAAACAAAACAAAAAAAACATTTCTTTTTTCATTGAAATCAATATGCAATTACATAACAATAAATAGTGGGAAGAGTACCACAATACTGGAATTTAATTGGGATGTGGAATAATTGAAATTTGTTGGATTTATTCCTCTTCTTCGTCATCCATGATGGCCTTGAAGCTGAAAGGTTGGAAGGCATAACCCAAACCTTCGTAGAATTTGCTCATGAATTCGACCCTGGAAATAGAGAAATAAGATTTAAACATTAAAATAAGTGAAAAAGATATAGGATGATGAAAGAAAATATGTATAAAATGAACACTAAGAAATTAAGAAAACATTTTGAGACTTTGTTTTTTGAGTAAAAAATATTTCAAAAAGTTAAAAAGTATCAGTCGACAGATGTATACCCTCAGCCATGGTAGAATTACAAGGTAACCCTTTCAGGCCAGCTGGTATCAATTTGATATGTCAAAAAATTGTTGTAATTTGAATTCGCCTTCATTTACACATAAGAAAATTGTTGCATGATTTCAAACTTTAACAATGCTATTGATAGAAAATCGAGATTTTACGTTTTTATAGAGTGTGAGGGAAAAAGTGTATATTCAACATATGGTAGGCATAGGTAATATGGAGATCTAAAATTCGTGGATATTTGAAATAAGTGAAGCAGGGAATCAATTTCATATAGGAGATAAACCGATACACGGAATTTCATCATCTTATTTGTACGGATTTTCAACTATGTTATACACTATAGGGCTTCAACAGTGAAAGGTGAATGATTCCAAAGCATATTGGATTGGTTTGGGGAACAAAACATTGGCAATTTTTGGGGTGTGATTAAATATTGAGATAATTTTTTTATTTGATTTTTAGATATTTAATTCGACCTTTATTATATATTTTTACAAATTCAAATTTAATAAAAAATGAGCTCGAGGTCTTTGTTGTTGTTTAATTATTTATTATTTTCGATATTTCGTCCTCCAACGGAAGACATCATCAGGAACAATACTGTTTAAACATATAACAAAATTTTACAAAATATCGCTGAGCTTCGACGCCGACCTTGTGTTGCTGCCATCTGTTTTGTCACTGCAGCATTCCCTTCTTATTGTATATAATACAATAAGAAGGGAATGCTGCAGTGACAAAACAGATGGCAGCAACACAAGGTCGGCGTCGAAGCTCAGCGATATTTTGTAAAATTTTGTTATATGTTTAAACAGTATTGTTCCTGATGATGTCTTCCGTTGGAGGACGAAATATCGAAAATAATAAATAATTAAACAACAACAAAGACCTCGAGCTCATTTTTTATTAAATTTGAATTTGTAAAGATAATTTTTTTATTTCAAATTGTTCGAATGTATTGAAGTTAGCTGAGCAAATAATATGCGTGGACTCACAGTAGACTCAGCCCCCTGTATCTTCTGCAATCTTTGATCCAAATCTGAAGTAAGCTTGAGGAGTAAATATACCCTAAAGTACCTTTTAGGTAGCATGTCACTACAGCAAGAAAGCTGACGATGTAGCAAAAGAAAAAAGGGTACACCCCAGAACCACCACAAAACCTAATTTTAAAGCATCAAAACTAATTTTTCGGATATTTTCTTGTAAAGAACATTATCGCTGTTGAATATGAAATCAACGTGCCAATGTTACCAAGACTGCATGCTGTGTAAGGATGATGAAGAGATAACAACGATTGGACATCTATTATCGCAAATGTCCTTCGTTGATGCGCTGGAGACTACGATCACTCCATTTCCAGTCTATGTGATTTTTAAAAATGTTGTATTGAACGTGCTATAATCAAACCAAGATGCAGCGGCTTCAGCATTACTTTCAATCGATGTTGGAAGTTTTAAATATTTGCTTTTGTAATAGAAAAACCAGCAATTTTGAAAATTTTTAATTCAATATTTTGATTGGAAAAATAATTTGCCCTGACTACAACTTTGACATATCAAGTTTCAAAAAAAGTTGCTTTGTTGTAATTTTCGCCTATGTTGCTACCTGGTATTTCTACCATGCCCTCAGCCAATGTTCGATTATTTAAATATATTTTGACTTCTGTTATGATTATTAAAATTGTTGACCCTCTATGAAGTAGGTTCCGAAGGAATGGGCCAATATTTTCGTATCGGACCTAAATAAATATGATATAAATATGGCGACGTGCCAGGTTTGGACTAAATTGGTTATTTTCTTTACTTTATATGTCAGATATGTAGTAATGTTTAGAAAATGTTAAAATGTGCGTGAGTCGACCGAAGTATTCCATTTTCATACTTCATCTAATATAAATAAAAATAGTGGTATGGCCAAAATTACAAGAAAATCGAAAATTTATATCCAATCTTATGCGAAATCACAAATCCCATATTCATCTGAGGTTTCTGGTTGAGAGAAATATTTAGATATAGCAAGTTGTAAAGAATCGCTGACTTGTTTCGCAAATTATGACAGTATTGAAAATTGTGACCATGTGGGAGAGATACCAGAAGAGATTCGCAGATATATAGAGTGAGATGAAAAAACTGCAACCAATTTCAGACTGCTGTCATTATATTGTTTATAAGCGTACAAAAGTATTTTGGTGAGAAAAAAAGTTATTCCTGGTGGAATTCAAGCGTGATAGTGTTATTTCTTTATATTTGGCTGCAAAAACCACAAGTGGCTATCGTTAGAGCACTCCAGCATTTAAATGTGAATAAATTTTTTGTGTCTCGTACCATCGCTCGTTACCGTGATACTGGTAGCGTTGCCCGGCGTCAAGAAAGTGGACGGAAGTGGCCATTCGGCAAATATTGAAAAATGGGCTCGGGGTAACACCATTGAAATTCCAAAAAGTGCAAGAACTTACACCGCAATAGAAAGAAAATAGACTCGAAAGAGCTAAAGAGTTGCTTTGCTTGACCGAAAGTGGTGAACTGCCGAATTTGATTGTCTCCGATGAGAAAACATTCGTTGTCCAGCAGTTTGTAAACAAACAAAATGATCGTGTTTACTTGCCAAAGAGGTCAGCTGAAAATGTGCACCTTCGGTTGGCCACCAGAACTCAAGCGCCGACCAGGGTGATGGTGTGGGCCGCCGTGGCATCAGAATAAATGCTGAATATTATCGCGAAAATATTCTGGTGAGTGTATCAAAGCCTTGGGCACGCAAACATTTTGGCCGCAGACCTTGGACATATCAACGGGACTCAGCACGCGCCACCCAAGAATGGTTACAAAATGAAATTCCTCGCTTCATTTCCCACGCACAATGGTCACCAAAAATCTCTCTCAAGCAAGCGCTTCGCCGGGAGCAACATTCGGGCAGCGTGTGACGGTTTCATTGGCCGTTTGAAGGCCATAATTCGTGCCAAAGGTGACCAATTCGAAGAAATCAGAAGAAATAGAAATATTGAGATGTGCCTAGTCAGAATGGAATCGGATGTTAATTTAGCGTTTAATGAGCTTCATGTGGGGGAGATCTGTGGACCTTCACAGCAGCTCTTGTGTTAGAAGAATTGATGGGATGTGTGAAATATGAAGAGAATCGGTTATTCAAAATTTTGACCTTTTGTGAGTGAGGTACCAAAAGTAGGGGAACGATATATTCCATCTTCACAACAGACCTTGGGTTAATAAAAATATTGTGATTTGTGTTATTTGCAGAAAATCAGACTGTTACATCACATCTTATAAGAGATATGGCAACCGAGTGAAGATAAATATACCTCTGCCGATCCAATATCAAATTTGCAATACTCAGAAAAGAAGAAACAATTCCTCACATATCTCACGGACAAGGATTTCGATTCTGAATGAAAACCTAACTGTTTACTTGGTCCGAGGTTATCTATGCAGCTCTAGCCTGGGACTTACAGTGCGAAAACTGGAGCTACGCAACGGAAAAAATAAAATCTTGAATCCCGTATAATTATAAAAGAGACCCAAATCTTGGGCTAATGAGAAGGCCAAAGTATTCCCAATGTTCACGATGATTATCCAGCTGTTGTTCCGGTACCAGCTTGGGTATTACGTTAGAAGCAGTTCAAACCATCATATGATTCATTGATCTACGGGTTTCTACATTATTTAGATAGGAAGGTCAAAATGTATAATAAAAAAGGCATCTTATTTTCCCAAAACTCTCAGAATTCTTGCTAACAAATGTTACATTTTAAAAAGTTACCCCGTATGTGGCCCGTAACCCAAAGCAAATCATTTCAAAACTTACCAATGCAAACGCAAGGTGTGCAAGAAGGCAGACAAACCTTCCATCATAACCAAGATGGCCAAGGTGAACAAACACCAGGCACCGAAAATGAAGTACAAAACAATGGCACCGGTATAAGAGGTTTGTTTGAGACCCATGGACAAGACCATGTTCCACAAGACTTCAGATAATTCTAGAATTCAAAAAATAACAAATTATTATTTTTTTTTTTGCTCATGTAAGATCTTCCAGCAATAACTTACGAGCATGAGCCAATGACAAGGCCCACAAACGCAAATAGGAGGCAGTGTGAGAAATGGTACTGAGCACATATTCAATGGTGTGAATGGCTTGATGGATGAAAATTTCACTCATTGGCTCATCATCATGGCTATGACCGCCAGCACCTTCGTGGCTGTCCGAGGCAGTGGGCAATTGAGTTTCACCCTCATTCAATTCCATGTTGCCAGTCAGTTCGCCGTTATGCTTGGCCTGAAAAATATATACAATTTCTCTCATTAAAATCTAAAACCTCTTCATTTTAATTTCCATCACTACACTTACATGAGTTTGATTTTTGCGGGTGAATTTAATGTACAATGGTTTGCCCAACAACATCCAGGGAATGCAAATCAAGGCAATGAACACAAACACCCTCTCCACCGAGGGTTGGGCATCGAACATGTATTCCTTGCAGCCATCCAAGGGTTCGGTGTGTTTGAACAACATCATGTTGATGAACATAATCAATACGGATGGGGCGCAACCAGGTGTGGTGGGCTGCAAATCACTTTGGGCAGAGTATGTTACCCATTTGAAGAACATCATGAAGACCATGTAACCGAACAACAGGACCAAGAACAAAATTTGTGGCAAGAATTCCAATACAATGCTGGACATACGTTTGAAGTGCATGAAGTTGACGACAGACATGCAAACGCCAAAGATCATGTGTGCCACACCGGTGATGATGGACAACTTCATCTTATAGGTGTTCAAGAAGATGATCTTATTGTCAGCCATTTGCCAGATGGGATCCAAACCAATGGGGTACACACCCTCAACATGGTATTGGGGATTCAGCTGCAGTGAAGGATTTGTGATGACTGTAGAGGTGTTATACCTCGGTGTCCATGTGGAGCCAAAGATGTTCATGGACTTGGAGAAGACATCGTTGTAAATGAAGCCGGTATAGCAAGAGAAGATACCCATGAGCAAAATGATGTAACGACCACCGAAGAAAATGTTCCAGATTTCACCACCCTTCTTGCGGGCCAACGATTTCTCAAACATACACATCCAGGCACCGAACAGGGTTAAAATGAAGCCGTGACCCAAATCGCCGAACATCACAGCGAACAAGAAGGGGAATGTAATGCAAGTGTATAGAGCGGGATTGACCTCACGGTATGAAGCAACACCGTAGGCATCGATTAGGTTCTGGAAACCACGAGTGAATCTGTTGGTACGATTGAATGTGGGTGGTTGTTCATTGGTGTCGATGACATTCAAGAACGATGGTATGGTACTTCCCACAGCTGCAGAACCATCGGACAAGGCCTTTTGTACGATTGGCAAATCCTTGGTGGGTACCCAGCATTCACCAATCAAACATTTCTTGGTCACGTCCATGTTGAACAGATTCAAGGTGTGATAGATGGCCTTCATTTTCTTGACCATAATCGACCAGGAAGGCAGATTCTTTGAGACGGTAGCTAAAACACGGCTACGGTGATCTTCAGTCTGACTCAAAACCAATTTCAAGTCTTCCAAACGCGTACGTACACCCTTGACCATTTCTTCACGCTCGGTGTGGGAGCTGGGGCATGGATACATGGAGGCATGGAAACCAGTGCACACCTTCTTGATGCGGTTCTTCAGCTGTTCACCCTGGAAGAAGGCCACAAAGACGGTCTTGTAAATTGGGTGACCGGTGGCCGGGTCATTCAAGGGTTCATCCAAATCGGAGCGTTTCAAGAACACGTTACCGCGTGAAATACGCCACAACATACGCTCAAAGGCAAAGACACGTTCGCGATTGATAACACCGGCAACAAAACCCAGACGACCACGACTCTGGGCAGCAACATCGTCAGCACCGCCACGATTGCTGCTATCCAAATTCAATACCTCCTGATCGGAAAAGAATCCCTGTGTATTCTCCAACACCTTACGCAATTCGGTCAATTCCAAATAGTTGGACTTGAGATTGACTTCGTTTTGTGCCAATTCGAGAATTTCATTTTCGGTCTTCTCCAAATGGGCTTCCAAATCAATGATCTCCCTTGGATTTGGTGCCTTGGGTATGTCATCGATGATATCGGGCATAACAATACCATCTTTCTTGATTTCCGCTTCGATGTAACGGATTTTACGTTCCAATTCATCGCAACGACGTACCTCGGTGACGAATTTACGCTGGAATGCATTGACGCCACTGTTTAACTGTAAACAAAAGAAAATGGGAAATAGATTAAAATTTGGATTTTTTATGGAAACATCGAACAAAATAAAAAGTATAAAGTTTATTGTAGGAAATTACTTGCAATTAATGTAAACGAAATGGAAAATAGCCGCTATGCATAAATATAAATGACTGTAATGTTAAGTACACGAAATAAGTATTGCATACTTTCAGGCGTTTCAATAAAATAATAGCATGTTTACATATATGTTTTGCTGAGTTCTCATAGTTTGTTTAAAATGGCAAAACTATTAATAAAAGAGTGAATTTGTAAAGGCATAAATACGTAGCAGGATTTTGTTCTGGCATAGGTTTTGAGGGCAGGGTTTAAAAGTAAAAGAATAAAGGAGTTTAAGGTGACATAGTTCAAATTCGATCATAGTTTGAACTGAGAAGTCAATGATGACATAGACAAATAAAGATATAGACAACGAAAAGTTAGTTTTGTCTTTTTACCCAGGTGGCTCTCTTCATGTTTTGCATAGTCAACATGCTGATTTACGCGTTCAAGCCACTCGACTTCGAAAACACATTTTATCGCTTTTCAAGAATTTCACTGGAATATTCCCATATTTTTCGATGTCATCACGTACTTTTTACATTTCTTTTATTATGAAATAATTTTCAACTGACAAATATCCTACAGTTTTTGTTATTTTTAACATTTTTGAATTGAGTGACTTCAAAATTCCCACTCAAACCCCTGAAACGACATTGACGACATCTGCTGATCCGATTTTTTTCGAAGATGAACGGTGAGAGCATTTCGTTGTCTATATTTTCATTTGTCTATGATGATGATTTAAGTCAGAAAAAAATCTTTTTTGGCCGTTTTTGTATCTTTAAATTTTTAGTCGGGATTTGTTATCCCTTACTTAAGAAAAAATTCACATTATCGGGTTTTCATTATTAAATTTTTTTAATAACCATTTTTTCAGGGATATGGCAAGCTTTTTGTAAAAGTAACTGGTTGTTGCTGCATTTTTTTACAGTGGCATCATTTAGTTTAAAAATAATAAAAAAATAACGGAATTTATAATTAATTTCATGAAACAAGTCTATAATATAAAATAAAAGATTTTCGCTATCCAATTTTTATTTGAATACATTTTACTGTTATTGTCATATTATCAATATAAAATATGGCAACCTGCGAATTTTTGCTGGGTATGTTTTTATATAATAACAAAAACTTTGAAAGAGTTTCTTTTTAATATGTCTAAAAATTTCTTCTATGGGCGGGATATCTGTCAAAGGGTCTTCTATATCAGAAACCCTTATTAAAATATCGAAATTTGTCAAAATTGTTGAAAAATGCTTGTCATAACCACCTCCGATTGTCGTCGTATAAGAAAAGTTTTCAAAATCCATTTATTTTTGGAGATATTTTTAAAAAGCGTTGACATGTCAATGTTCGCGAGTGTTGATGCATCTACCTATATTCTTCTACCATGATAAATCCTGTGGATAATGTGGCTAAATCTAAATGTACTTTTACAAAATATTTTCTATAAACGTGGTTTTGTAGAGAACTTATAGTACGTTTATATTGCACTAGATTCAAAAAAGGGGAATTTAAATTATTTATATCATAGCAAATTATTTGAGCTCCGTTTCCGTACACGAAAATCTATTAAAATCTATTAAAATTATCTGTTCCGGTAACCGATTTTCCCATTCTAAGATCGAATAAAATTGCAAAACTAGTAGATTCTTGCAGGTTTTAAAACAGAGCATGTCAAAATATGGATTTTTCTTCGGCTACTTTTTATTAGGTGAATTTGTTATCGTATTGTAAGTTTTCAAGGAAAAAAAGGTGATAACACTTAAACAACTTTTTTCCTGGCTTATGATGATGTTTTCTATTGTTTGAGATCAATTCTTTTCAATGTAAAATCAAGTTTCTTGTTCCAAAATCTACTAGCTTGTTTCAGGTCGTATAGCGCTTTGTTTAGTTTGCAAACCTTTGCTCTATTCCAGAAACTACAAGAATCTACTAGTTTTGTCATTTTTTTCGATATCATAAAGGAAAAATCTGTTATCGTAGCAAAAAGTTTTAGTAATCTTCAATAAAAATTTCCTCATTCAAATCACTTTGAACATGGTAAAATTAAAAAGGAAGGTTCATTTCAAAAAAGCATTCCCATCTTCGCATTTTCTGTAATTAAGCTTGGATTTGGATTTTCAAAATATAAACTTTGACGATGAGATGTTGTCAAATGAATAATTTTGTTAATATATGATTGCATGATATTATCTTCTTAATTCTACCATGACTTTGAAGGAAAGCATTCACTACGTCCATCTTTTCAATATTGAATTCATGGTACAATAAAAATGTAAGGTAGAGCTCCCAGCTGATTACAATTTTTTTCTAAGGGCGGAAATACATCGGCTGGCTTCTTCGTAGATGAACAAAGGAGTTTTAGGTTGACTAAGATCGATTTTGGTCCTAGGCTCCTTTGTTCATTTCCGAAGAAGCCAGCCGATGACTTAAGCCAGCCAGATAGGCGCTTTATGTATTCCCAGCTTAAGTGTGCCCGACTTCTGCCAATGTTGTGTATGTATTTGTTGTTTAGAAAAATTAAAACAAAATATTTTCAAAATCAAAAATTGGAAGAAACTTAAATTGCACGGCGCGCATTAATAA
The DNA here is from genome assembly GCF_030504385.1 of Musca domestica. Lineage (NCBI taxonomy): Eukaryota > Metazoa > Arthropoda > Insecta > Diptera > Muscidae > Musca > Musca domestica. Next base: position 28,785,061 of record NW_026712328.1, on the reverse strand, counting down.
TATTAACCAGATTTGCCATGGAATTGAAAGATTGAACACTTAGGATCATATTTTTGAGAGAACATCCAGACATTTCATTCATATTTCGCGCTATTTGACTCATTTTAGAAATTAACAAAAAATATCAAATAAATGAAAGCAACTTGTTGGATATAATTTTGAATAATTCTGACAGGTAGCGGGCATAGCCTCAGAGCTGTATTTTTGTAGTTTTACGAAGCTGTTCTACATCCTTATTGTACCATGATTGAATCGCTCGATATCGCCTTTGGAGTCTTGTTTACCAATTTGACAATTTCTGCCAATTGGACAATTTTACTAGTCATTCGTTATTGTACCTTCTGGGCAAAGCAGTTATTTTAGAGCGAATTTGACAGGTTCTCTCTTTTATTAGTTTAACGTTTTAACACACAGCACATGTTATTTCAAAATGATATTCGTTTATCTTATATAAATACTAATAATTGTCAATTAATAATTCCAAAACTTACATCACGAAATTGTACACAACCGGTTTCACCTAATTCAGAAACTGAAGTATAGGCTGCTTCTGGCTGTATAAACATCTGGCACAAGGCCATTTCCTCACTGCGAAACATGTCCCCCATGATGAAGGCGTTTTAACTAAAATACCCTGCAATGATAGAAAAAAAATCATAACGAAATTAATATTCATTATCCATATATAAAAATATAGAAAAGATATAATAAAAAAATTATTTGTGTGTGTGTGTGTTTTGTATTTTTCACTTATATTATGGCCAAATGACAATTAGCAAAAGCATTTGTCTAATAAACGTCTATCATCGTCTACTTTTTCATGGGTGCGTGTAATATATTTGAAATTATTTGTGATTGTTGTTAGTTTTGTATACAGCGTGTGACAGTGATAATAAGTGAATGCTTTATTGTCCATTGTCACGATGACGGACATAGACACGGAGCTGGAAATAGAATACACTGAGACGAATCGTTCTTGTTTTTACATTTCAGAAAGCTAGTCTGAAGATCAGCTATATTAAAACTAGCAAATATGTTATGTGCTATGGACCATTGCCCGATTATAACGACACCCTCCCAAGCCAGCTGATTACCAAATTTAATGTCAAAACGCATTATTGTGATTGAAATCCTAAAATAAAAGATAAACAAATAGCCAATAAAATGTAAACAAATTTTGACATTAAATCTATGGCGCATACACGTCTACAGGGTGAGATAAAAACAAAACTTCAACAAAGTCAAAAGCCATAATTTTTACATTTTTTTAAAATTTTATTGAATGAAAGCAAAAAATGTCGGAAATAGCATCATATTTTAGAATAATTTTAGATTTGTTGGAATTGATCACCTTTGACACGAATTATCAAACAGCCAATGAAACCGTCACACGCTACCCGAATGTTGCTCTGTGGTGTTTTGGTCCATTCCCGGCGAATAGCTTGCTTGAGGTGATCGAAACTTTCATATTTTTGAGTGCCAACCTTGCTTTCCAAAATACTTCAGACACCATAGTCCAACGGATTGGCATTCGGAGATTTTGATGGCCATTGTGCGCTGTAAATGAAGCGAGAAACCTAATTCTGTAACAATTCTTGGGCGGCGCGTGCTGCGTGCGATGGTACTGAGTCCTGTTGGAAAGTCCAAGGTTTGCGGCCAAAATGTTTGCGTGCCCACCAGAATATTTTCGCGATAATATTTGGTATTTTTACTGATGCCACGGTCGTTTAATACGAGCGGAGAGCGACCATCGGCTGTTATGGCGGCCCACATCATCACCATGGCCGGCGCTTGTGTTCTGGTGGCCAACCGAAAGTGCACATTTTCAGCTGACCTCTTTGGCAAGTAAACACGTTCATTTTGTTTGTTTACAAACTGTTTTCTCATCGGAGAAAACCAAATTCAGCAGTTCACCACTTTCGGCCAAGCGAAGCAACTGTTTAGCTCTTTTGAATGTATTTTCTTTCTGCTGCGGTGTAAGTTCTTGCACTTTTTGGAATTTTAATGGTTTTTCCCCGAGCTCATTTTTAATATTTGCCGAATAGAATATTGCGATATGTTCAGCTCACTAGCCATTTTTCGGCCACTGCGACGCGGGTTAGCGATTAAGTCGCTTCTTTACTTTTCGAACCGTTCCTGCTGATGTTGCTGTAACTAGCGAAGGTACAAGACACAAAATATTTATTCACATTTAAATGCTGGAGTGCTCTAACGATAGCCACTTGCGATTTTCCAGCCAAATATAAATAAATCTAACTATCACGCTTGAATTCCACCACGAATAACTTTTTTGTGTGGAAAATTCGCACCAAAATACTTTTGTATGCTTGTAAACAACATAATGAGCTGTCACTGGAATAATTTTAACAGCTGTCGGACGAGTGGCTTAGAACTGACAGCAGTCTGAAGTTGGTTGCAGTTTTTGCATCTCACCCTGTATGACATGCTATTGACTAGATGAACTCCTTCTAGTTCGATATATTAAAAACTTCACTGTCAAACAATTTTCTCGCCTTATTTCAAACAAACCACAAGTTAGTTGTAAATAAAGGCCCATGACTATACGATCTTTGGTGATTCATCCTTCCATTGAATTGTTCTCACTGTTATGACACACAATTTGTTGGCACATTTCAGTGCAAATATTTACAAATGATAATTATTTGTAGTTACATCTTTACGATTTTTGTTTCGTTCGGAATTATCCATTGAATTTATCGACAATTAAATTGTCATTTAACGGCGCATGAGTTTATGGTTCATATGTTTGTCTGTGCATAAAGTTTTTTTTAATTATCTGAGGATTTATTATGACGCATTTCACGGAGAGCTATCTTTATAGGAATGCGTATATTTTTGGTAGTTTATCTGCTACCCCAACCACCATCACAAAATGGAAGTATTTTTGGGTGCATGGTTTTATAATTAGTTATTTTTTTTTTTATATCATCCAATACTGTCGGCGATATCCCCACTTTCAATGATATAAATTATGCGAAAAAAGATAACCACGGTAAATACATGTCTTTGTTTGGCCAAAAGCAAATTTCGTCTCATATCTTATCAATAAATTAGTATAAATGAAAAAAAAAAGAATGGAAAATTAGGAAAAACTCAAAACATGGGTGGAAAACACACACCCATTGGCCAACCGTAGAAAATACCAAACAAAAAAAAAACAAAAATCACGACCAGGCCTCCACCGCAAATGTAAACAAGTCGGAAATATACACAGCATATTTGTTGAAAGCTGGAACACCAACAGAAACAGATTCTAATGTAAAAGATCAAACTAATAATGGCACGAATGTGAATTAAAGGTGGAAACACATAGGCCGGTTATTACATCTTTCTGAAAGATAAAAAAAGTGTTGTTGTCGGACACATACATCGTTTTTCGTTTTTACAAGTTTCATTTAAGTATGAACTGTCCGATAACTAAAAGGCCAGGCCATCTTCGCTTTATATTTTGACCATGGTAGAAGAATACAGGTAGTCGCATGGACACAGCTGCTGGGACAATGAACTGTCAAACCGTTTATTTTATTTTTGACAAAGCACTTAAAATATTTTGACATATCAATGTTCCCAAGCATTGATGCATCTTCCTATATTCTTCTACCATGATTTTGACGTAAAGTTTACTGAATTCATGTTGCCATATTTAATATTGATAATATGGCAATACAGGGTAAGATGAACAAACTGCAACCAACTTCAGACTGCTGTCATTTCTAAGCCACTCGTCCGACAACTGTTAAAATTATTCCAGTGGCAACTCATTATATTGTTTACAAGCGTACAGCTGAAAATGTGCACCTTCGGTTGGCTACTAGAACTCAAGCGCCGGCCATGGTGATCCGATCGTATTAATCGGCCTTGGCATCAGAATAAATGCCTAATATTATCCCGAAAATTTTCTGAAGGGAGTATCAAAGCCTTGTGCACGCAAACATTTTGACCACAGACCTTGGATATTCCAACAGGACTCAGCACGCGCCATCCAAGAATGGTAACATTTCCAGCGCATAATGGCCACCAAAAACCAACATATTGTGTCTGGAGTATTTTGGAAAGCAAGGTTGGAACTAAAAAATACCGAAGTGTTGATCACCCCAAGCAAACGCCAATTTGAACAAATCTAAAATTATTCTAAAATTTGATGCTATTTCCGACATTTTTTGCTTTCAAAAAGAGTGTAAAAATTATGGCGTTTGACTTTGTTGTAATTTTTTTTTATCTCACTCTGTAAAGAATTTACAAGCCTATCTTGTGTGAACGTACTTTAAGTCAGAAAAATCCTCATAGATCGCATCTCCCATTTTCTCGATCTATAGACACCTACTGTTTTGCAAGATAATCAATTGGAATGGAATTCTTGACTAATTATCTGCTGCTGTTGTACTCTGACCATTTTCAATTCAATTGGCAACAAAAAGCGAACAAGAAAATAGAACAGAAAAAAAAAGAAGAAAACAACAACTGCAAATGGTTTTTTGTTTGTTTTAATTACTTAATTAAGTTATCAAATATGTGCGCCGCAGCTGTTTTTGAAAATTGTATGTACAAGAAAGAATTTGTTTAAACATGTTCGTGCTTAGTAGTTTTTTTCGATATTTTTATTGATCACATTGAAGAACATAACTGTTGACTAAAAACGACAGGAAAAAATTTGAAGGCAAATTTAGGATATCACAAACAAATGTGACTTTGTGGTACGTTACACATTAGAAATGTTTTTGCCGAGTTTATCTTCGCTTAGGATTTAGTTGACAGATATGCAATGAAATATGCATGGCAGAAGAATACAGGTAGATGCATCAACGCTTGGGAGCATTGATATGTCAAAAAAAATTTAAATGTTTTTTCAAATATAAGTAGATTTTTATATGTTTTCTTATACTACGTCATTCGGAGGCTACTATAATTCGCGTTTTTCAAAAGTTTTTACAATTTAAATAATTTTTCATTCAACATTTTCAATTCCAAAATTGGTTTGACAGTTCATTGTCCCAGCAGCTGTGTCGACGCGTCTACCTTCTACCATGGAAATATGCAACTTAAATGCACTGGTGAACTGTAAACGTTCTATAAACCCGCGTCTCAGTGGCCGAAAAATGGGTGGCTCATGATAGAAGAATATAGGTAGACGCGTCGACACAGCTGCTGGGACAATGAACTGTCAAACCAATTTTGAAATTGAAAATGTTGAATAAAAAATTATTTAAATTTTTAAAAATTGTTGAAAACGCGAATTATAATAGCCTCCGAATGACGTAGTATAAGAAAACATATAAAAATCTACTTATATTTGAAAAAACATTTAAATTTTTTTGACATATCAATGCTCCCAAGCGTTGATGCATCTACCTGTATTCTTCTGCCATGGGGTGGCTTTTTCGCAAATGAACACAGGAGCCTGGGCCCAAAATCGAACTAAGTCAACCTAAAACTCCTTTGTTCATCTACGAAGAAGCCAGCCGATGACTTAGGCTGGAAATACATAAAGCGCATATTTGGCTGGCTTAAGTCATCGGCTGGCTTCTTCGTAGATGAACAAAGGAGTTTTAGGTTGACCTAGTTCGATTTTGGCCCTAGTCTCCTTTGTTCATTTCCGAAGAAGCCAGCCGATGACTTAAGCCAACCAAATAAGCGCTTTATGTATTCCCAGCTTTAAGCCAGCCATATATGCGTTTTATGTATTTCGACCCTTAAGTCATCGGCTGGCTTCTTCATAGAGAACAAAGAATTTTTAGGTTGACTTAGTTCGATTTTGGCCCTACGCTCCATTGTAATTTTCGATGACTCAAGCTACTCAAAAAAATATGTTTTATATATTTTCACCTTAAGACCTTCCATGATACTGTTAAAGCTCAACCGTTTTTGAAATGGCTATTCTTGGGATATTCTTATTCTGCCAATATAAAATATTTCTGAATTGAGACATCTTAAGTATTGGTACACATTTTCCCCCCGAACATGGCGATTTCAAAATATTTTTGGTTATTTGAAAGTTGAATAATAGCACGTTTGTTTTTTCAATACGCAAAAAAAAAACTTGTTGACTTTTCGTATGACAGAATGACATTTTGTTGTTAAAAACTTGTTTGGATTTCGAATAAAAAAAAATAAAGCATGCACAAATTTGTTGTGTAAACAAATTCAACCAACCAACCAGTCAGTCAGCCAGTGAGTGGTATGTAATTGAAATCTGGCAAAAATCTCCCAACAATTACCCATGTAGATATGATAATTAGAGCTTTTGGCAAAATCTAAACACAAAAAGTGAATGTTAATATAAAAAGGCACCTGACTATGGAATAACAAACAAATTCGTTGCCACATACAAACTTGTGAATATTGTGAATATCTATTGATTTTAGTTTGCAAAAACAACAACTTATGATAAATCTCCTCATGGTCGTTTTACTTAACACCAAGGCCCTAAATGTTTCCGTTTTCTTTATATAACCTATTCTATAGAGCTCGGGCAGTCATGTGAATTTAAATTACTTTCTGAAGATACGAAGATAAGGGAGAAGTATGCAAACTGTCAGGTAGACAGGCATATGATCCATTTTTTATTTGTCTCTTGATCTTCTTTTGATGTTGACTTAAGATAAGGGGACCAGGCATGTGATGATGAAATGTAAACAGACCATAAAACCCCCATCACAAGGCAAATAAAAGAGGGGGGGCTTATGACAGTCAGTAATTAAGAAACGCCATGTCAGGGTTTTTTTATCATTTACGCAATATTGGAGGTATTGCAATCTTTAGCGCGTGATAATGTAGCAAGCAACAGGTAACCGCATCGGCGAATTGCTACAACAAAGCAACTTTTGTGGTCCCCTCAAATGTCAAAATTGGCATCTAAGGCGAAAAACATAGATTCGCCTTGACATTTAAAGGTTGCGGCAAATTTGTTTCAACCAATCAGAAACGAGGTGTTTGTTTACATTTTATTTTGTGTGCCTCTCGTCGTAAACGAACGTCACAATAAAAGTTTTTATTGTAAAACAAATAATAGTAAAATAAGTATTAATTGTAGTATTGCGATATTTTTTAAACCAAGAAACGTATAATGACTATATTTTACTGGTTTAAACCGAAAGTTTTCCGGAACTGCGAATGGCAAGAGTCGAATTCTTGCACTACTTCCCGTGATGTGCTTTGGGAATCTTAGATGTTGAAGCTAACTTAATTCTTAAAGCTGCACTCCATTCTAACCTCCTTCCTTCATTTTCTTTTACTTTTTTATTAGTTTCACTCTAAACTTGCTCTTAAATTATTTGAAATATTATAAAAAGGTACTTTTAGGGAAGACAACATAAACAAATTTGTTTTTGCATTCATTTAGGGCGAATTCTTCATTACAACAATTTGTTTTGACATTTAATGGTGCCGTCAGCTGGGCTGATGCGATTACCTCTTACATCTACCTTGGTAGCAAGTTTACTGCACTTGCTGAGAGCGAGGAAAGTAAGCAGTTGAGTTACTGAGAGTTTGCAAATTCCTATTGGAAAAATTTGCTCAGTAAAAAGTATACATTATCATCAACTGATTGAAAAACAGCTGTTCAAAAATGTTTACAAATTTCAAGTAGTAATTTAATTATTTTTTACGAAATAATTATTTTTCATTGCAAATTTGATTCAATTTTCGTTACAACAAAAAGTGTAATACATTTATTATTCGAAACAACTGTTTTCTGTTTACATTAAAGGCTTTTATGACTGGCATGGTAGAAGAATACAGGTAGATGCATTAGCGCTTGGGAACGGTGATATGTCAAAAAATGTTTTATGTTCTTTCAAATATAAGTAGATTTTTATGTGTTTTCTTATACGACGCCACTCGGAGGTTATTATAACTCGCGTTTTTTAACTATTTTTAATTTCAATATTTTCAATTTCACAATTGGTTTGACAGTTCATTGTGATGACTGGCTTAAGTCATCGCCTGGTTTCTTGGAAGAGGAACAAAACAAAGACATAGAAGTATAAAGATGGGACAAGACAGAGTCAAGATATGGCAACCCTGTGAAAATGCCTCTGTTGTTATGATATCGTAACAACATAGTTAGCAATGTTATGCGATTTAAACCGCTTAGGCAATATACAATTTATTGGAAAAGTCTATGGAATATAATTTTGAAACCCAATTTTTTGATTTTTCAAACTTTTGTTTGTCATTTTTTTTATAAATGTGTTTTTTATATTAACATAGTCCTGTCATGAGCTGTTATCTAGATAGTATAGACACAAACCCATGGCAGAAGAATACAGGTAGATGCATCAACGCTTGGGAGCATTGATATGTCAAAAAAAATGTAAATGTTTTTCAAATATAAGTAGATTTTTATATGCTTTCTTATACTACGTCATTCGGAGGCTATTATAATTCGCGTTTTTCAACCATTTTTACAAATTTAAATATATTTTAATTCAACATTTTTAATTCCAAAATTGGTTTGACAGTTCATTGTCCAAGCAGCTGTGTCGACGCGTCTACCTATATTCTTCTACCATTCACAAACCATTTGCTCAAAATGCATTTTGTCTAGTCTTTACCATTTTAGGTCTTTGAACAAAAGGGCTTTAGGTTGACTTAGTTCGTTTTTGGACCTACGCTCTTTGATTCTTTTCCGAAGAAGCCTGCCTATGACTTAAGTCAGTCACAAACGCCTTTTATGTATTCTCACCTTTAGCTACCAGATGTGCCTACTGGACGACATTATATAGGTAATTTTTTTTCCATAGTCAGATTTATTGCAAGTTGTCAATTATCTGTTTTTTTATTTTATTTTGAGAAAGATTTTTTTTTAGAATAATTTTGAAGAAGCAGTAATTTTTTGTTGCCAAAAAGTGAGAAAGTGAGTGAGGTGAGATGAAAAAACTGCAACCAACTTCAGACTGCTGTCATTTTTTATCCTTTTTACCTATTTTATCATATTACCAGCGTATTGGAACACGGCAAATCTATTTTCCAATGACAGAATGATGGCAAAATAATTCCCGTTAAAGATTACATTTTCTTCTGGCTGTGGCGCAAAGAACCATTCAAGATTGTTATAAATAATAATAATTTGTTAAACATTAATACACATCTACATACAATTGTAAAGTACATTCATTGATGTCACAATGTTTGTGTGAAGTTTTATTTTTAATTTTAGTTGATAGTAGCATTTTTTGTTTCGTCGCGTTGGGTGCTGGCGGGGTATGTTGGTTGACAATGATTATAATTTGTTTTATTTCACACAAAATGTGATACACACGAACACAAACATGCATGGAATAATAATTATATTTATTAATATACATTAATTCGTGAATTTTGTTGTTGTAGTTATTAGTATTGTTGCGATCGATGGCATCGAAACAGGAAATGTTTTACAACCTTCAAGGTTGTTGCGTAAAGGTGTATTTAGTGTGAGGTTTTGTTTTAAAAGGTGAACTTAAAAATACGCAAAAATTGTATGCGAACATACATACATTTATCGATAGCTAGAAATATATGTATGTACAATACAGAGTGAGATAGAAAAATGCAACAAAGTCAAAAGTTAGAATTTTTACATTTTTTTTTTTTTAAATTTTATTGAATGAAATAAAAAATGTCGGAAATGGCATTAAAACTTAGAATAAGTTTAGATTTGTTCGAATTGGTCATCTTTGGCATGAAACGGCCAATGAAAACGTTCAGCACGCGCCATCCAAGAATGCTTACATAATGATATTCCTCGCTTCATTTTCAGCGCACAATGGCCACCTAAATCTCCGTATACCAATCCGCTGGACTATTGCTTCTGGAAAATTTTGAAAAGCAAAGTTGGCGCTAAGAAATGTCAAAGTGTCGATCACATCAAGCAAGCGTTTCGCCGTGAATGCTCCAAAACATTCAGGCAGCGTGTGACGGTTTCATTGGCCGTTTGAAGGCCATAATTCGTGCCAAAGGTGACCAATTAGAACAAATCTAAACGTATTCTAAATGTTGATGCTATTTCCGACATTTTTTGCTATCATTCAATTAAATTTAAAAATTATGGCGTTCGACTTTGTTGCAGTTTTTTTTTATCTCACCTGTAGAAGATCTTACCCACCGTCCAATAAAAGCCCCGTATGTTTTAGGTAACTTCCTCTAGGTGTCGTTTTGAACTAACAATTTTCCTCGAGTGTTCGTCTCGGGTTTCATTTCATTTGCCATCACCAATTACTATCCTATAACATTGTCTATGAACCTCAATAACAAAAGCGCACGAAACAGTATTTTAAAATAATAAAATTAATTTGTCATTCTGTGTACTCGTTTTGTTTGTTTGTTTGTGTATGTTCGACGCCAACGACTACAACGCTCATACGCACATAAAACTTCAATAAAAATTCCATTTCAATTGAGACAGGCGAGCAAGCAAACGTATCACTTGTACTATTCGTTTTCGTTCAATGTTTTGGATTCTAGTTCTATTTTTTTTTTTTTTTTCAATGAAGTTGATTGTTATTATTTCTGTGGGTTGGGGAGGGGGGAAGTGTGTTGTTGAGGAATAAATGATAAAATGTGTAACCCTTGATAGAACGATCGCATATGCGGTAAATTTATATTAATTAAAATTTTGTTTGAAAAAATGAACTGGCATAGAAGTGTTTTAATTGGAAAGAAATTCAAGTTGAGAGTTTTCAGAAATTTTCAATGAAATATTTTTTTTAAAATTTCGTAATATGATCAAAATGAACTTTTTCCCCGTACCCCAAAAACAAAAACCTTTCGAAATTACAAGAAAAACAATAACTCAAGTTTGTTTACTATGAAATCAATCAATAAGTGGTTATAAATCACTTTTTATTAAAAAGAAAAAAGTAACAACAAATTCATTAGAAAGGCCCACTTCGATGATAAACTATGGCCGGAAAGTCCATTCGCATTACCACCACTTCAATATATAATTCAATCCAGTCATATCTTGAATAAAAATCTAAACAAGAAAAAAATGTAGAATTGTGGTTCACGTCAAAATCAAAATTGGAAAAGGGTATGCGGAAAAAAAAAGAAATGATACCCACTTTTTAATCAGAGAGAATTTTAAACCAGATAAGCCATTATGGGTTATGGGTTGTATATTGTCGGAAATCTTTCTTTTCACCAGTAAAAGAATCATATATTATCAGGATTTAAAGTTGGTTTTCAATTTTCATTTATTTTTTTTGGGTGTATTAGATTTGACACTTCCCCCACAAAAAAAAGTCCCTTATTGGAGTGTGGGCGAGTTGTGATAAGAAATGTTAATGAATACAAAATAAAAAACGAAGTTATGAAAGAAGACATTCCTTATATGAGAAATTAGTTAACAAATGAAAAACGCCATATTTTCAAAGGAAAATATAAATAATATTTTACAAATATAAAAGAAATAAATTCCAGTAAGCATTTGCAAACTCTCACTAACATAACTGTCAAAATTGCTCTCGTCTCTAATTAGGGAAATGTGTCAGTGTTGTCAGTAATTAAGTCGCACGGTACTCGATTTTTCCCTGGTGTTTAGTATAACGTAACAGTATTACGTAACAGTGGTTTTACAATATTGAAAGTTAATCCACTAGGTTTAATAGATATGGTGGACTACCTTGCGTATGAAGATAAATCCGCATGAGAACAAATAGAAAAAATATGTATCAAACCCCTAATATAGAGAAAATTGATTTTAAAATATAAGTGTTCATTCAAGTAACAAGTTAAAAAATATCAGTAAGTTTTGCCGACAGATCTGTAGCCTCAGCCAATGTTCGATTATTACAATATATTTTGACTTCTATTATGATTATTCAAATTGTTGATCCTCTATGGAGTAGGTGCAGAAGGAATAGGCCAATAATGTCCATTTCGTATCGGATCTAAATAAATATGATATAAATATTGCGACTTGCCAGGTTTGGACTATATCGTCTACTTCCTTCACTTTATATGAGATATGTGATAATCTATAGAAAATGTAGAAATAATGGGATGTGTGCAAATTTAAGAGAATCGGATGCTTATTTCGTATTTCAAAATCGTTTTGGTTATTCAAAACCTTGACCCTTTGATGGTGAGGTACCAGAAGGAATGGTCCGAGCTCTACCATCTTTATATTAGATCTCGTGTCGATAAAAATAATGAGATGTGCCAAGTCTGAATGAAATCAGATGTTAATTTCGCATTCATGGATATTCAAAACGTTAACCCTTTGTGGGGAAGTGTAGTGGACCGAAATATCCCATGTTCACAGCGGACCTTGTGTTAGTGGAAATAATGGGACGCGTGATATATAAATAGAGCCGGAAGCTTATTACGGATTTTATAATAGTTTTGGTTATTCAAATGTTAACCCTTTGTGGGGGAGTTACCAGAATGAATGGTCCGATCTCTACCATCTTTATAAATAATCTTACGTTCATGGAAATATTGCGATGTGCTAATTCTGAACGGAATCGAATGTTAATTTTGTCTTTTATGAGTTTTATGAATATTCAAAAATTTGACCCTTTGTGGGGGAGATACTTGATGGAGTAGACCGATATCATTTTTGCACCTGACCTAGAACTGGCGCAAATATTTGGATTTGCAAAGTTGGAGCAAAATTGGACTATTGCTTCTCTTTCTCTGCAGATTTTTTTTTTTTGAAAATTTCGACTCTTTGTGGGGAAGCTACCAGAAGGAGTGAGCCGATATCTTCCATTTTAACAGCAGAGCTTTTGTTAATATAAAGCATTGGGATGTGTGAAATTTGAAGAAAATCGGACACATACATCACATTTTATAAGAGATGTAATTATTCAAAATGTTAACTCTGTGTGGGGGAGGTACTTGATGGAGTAGACTTATATTGTCCACCCAACGTAGCTCTAGCGTAAATATTAGGATTTGCAAAGTTGGAACAAAATCGGACTACCGTTTCTCTTTCTATGCAGAAAATATATTTTTTGAAAATTTCAGCCTTTTGTGGGGGAGGTACCAGAAGCAGTGCTCCGATATTGCGCATCTCCGAACTCGATCCAAGTTTGAGAAAAATATTACGATGTAACAAGTTTGGACCAAATCGGATACTCCCTTCGAGAGTTATCGTGCGCACCAGCCAGCCAGAAAGACAATCAGTCGGATGGACGGACATCGCTAGATCAACTCCAAATGTGTTGAAACGGATTTGGTACAAAATATATTTTTAGAAAATTTCGGCCTTTTGTGGGGGAAGTGCCAGAAGCAGTGGACCGATATTGCCCATTTCCTAACTCGATCTAAGTTTGACAAAAATATTACGATTTACCAAGTTTGGACCAAATCGGATACTCCCTTCGAGAGTTAACGTGCGCACCAGCCAGCCAGAAAGACAAACAGACAGATCAAATGATATATACCCTCTGTAGCCATATGACTGAGGGCATAAAAATCTACATCTTCCATTTTTGATCTACCTTCGATTGACTTATAAATTGATTGTTTCAGTTTAGTAATATCTACTAGTTTTTCGTTTATTTACATTCTGATTCAGAATTTCTGGGTAAACTATATGGGTCTCTCAGAGCGATTTTGACAGATTCTTGTTTTTTTTCCCATTAAAAAAAAGTACTTGGACACGGTAATAATCTCCCCTTAAGTGGGGAAAAATTTCCAAATAATTGTCATTTATGATGACAAATGACAGCTACTGCGGCAAGTCACATAACATATCAATCATAGTGTCTGGCACGCAATGGATAGATAGATGGGTTTTCCTTTGCTCGCTGTTGACTTTACCAGCAAAGTTAATTACAGTGTAAATATGTGTGGAGAAATTATCTGAAAAATCAATACATATTAAGACATTGGACCCGCATACATTTATTTGGGTAGGCATTTAATTAGTAAAATAAATTTCGAAATTCAAAACAAAAAACTGAGAGCCAACTTCTGCATGACGATCCACGCCTTGTATGCTTTTCAAATTCTTGATTTTCATTAATTTTGAAAATAAACATGGAATGGAGATCTCTTTAGAAATCACTTTCGGGGTTTCATTCAGAAATATTCCCATAACTTTTGTTTTGTTTAGTCACTTCTTCCAGCCACAATAGTTCTAATGGGAAAAACTCGTCGTTCACTAATATTATTTTAACTGATAAAAATTTACGTTAACACCAACTGACTGGTGGATTTTTATTACTACGTTGACATGTTAAGCCTCCATTTTAACTTTAAATTTATTAGTAGCTGATAGGTATTTTTACCTTTATTTCCACGAGAATTTGTTTAGAATTATTTTAACTTTTTTTGATACGGCTATTTGGAAGCAAACAAAATCACATGACCCCTTTGGGGCTTTATTCACAACTGACTGACTGACTGTCTTGTCTGTCTCTCACACACACATTCAGTTCTCATCAAACAAATTAAAAACGAGTTTCAGTAAATAATAGTAAAAATTTATTACGTTATTATAACGAGTCATCTTTCTCAAAGAGATTCACCTCTGCGAGGGAGAGAGAGAGAGAGAGAGAGAGAGATCAACGACTGAGAACCATAGAACTTCTGTTATGAACGTTGATTTGTTGATGTTTGATTTAAGCTTTGCATTTTAGTTGTTTTTTGTTTTGCAAATCACATGATCGCCAAATCGTTATTGCCAAAAGTCAATATTTAACTAAACTCGTGCTTAAAACAAACAACGAATGTGGTGGGGAGAAAACAGCAACAGTGAGAAGTTAAAGCCCCCCCAAAAAAAAACATTCATATTTTATGGTTGATTGGTGTGCGTGTTGAGTAAACAACCAACAAAAAAAAGACAAAACCCTGGAATGACGAGAAACCTCAAGTTAATGAATTAAAACAACAAGAGTAAAAAACAACGGTCATACTCAATGATGATTGTGGGAGATAACGGCTATTTTGTTGTGATTTAAGGTGATGTCAACTTAAGGGATTTGCCAAGGCATAAATATGACGTTTATACAAGTCACAAGAATTACAATGGCGATTTTTCCTCACGTTTAGATGTTTGAATCCAATAACTAATTCCACAAATTAAATATTCGCGGCCTTTGAGGGCAAGCTTCATTCAGAAAATTGATTTTATCTTGATTTTTAAATTTTGTTAAATTTAATTGACAATGGATATTTGTTGGTAATAAAATTTAAACATATACAGGGTGAGATGAAAAAACTGCAACCCACTTCAGACTGCTGTTGTTTCCAAGCCACTCGTCCGACAGCGGTTAAAATTATTTCAGTGACATCTAATTATATTTGTTTACAAGCGTACAAAAGCATTTTGGTGAACATTTTTCAGAAAAAAAGTTATTCGTGATGGAATTCAAGCGTGATATTGTGTTTTCTTTATATTTGGCTAGAAAACAACAAGTGGCTAAAGTTAGAGCACTTTCAACGTTAATAAATCTTTTGTGTCTCGTACCATCGCTCGTTACCGTGATGCTGGTAGCGTAGCCCGACGTCAAGGAAGTGGACGGAAGAAAACAGCAACATCAGCAGAAATGGTTCGAAAAGTAAAGAAGCGACTTAATCGAAACCCGCGTCGCAGTGGCCGAATAATGGCTCGTAAGCTGAACATATCCCAATGTTCCATTCGACAAATATTAAAAAATGAGCTCGGGGTAAAACCATTGAAATTCCAAAAAGTGCAAGAACTTACACCACAACAGGAAATTAATAGACTCAAAAGAGCTAAAGAGTTGCTTCGCTTGGCCGAAAGTGGTGAACTGCCGAATTTAGTTTTCTCCGATGAGAAAAATATTCGTCGTCCAGCAGTTTGTAAACAAACAAACGTGTTTACTTGCCAAAGAGGTCAGTTGAAAAGGTGCACCTGTGAATGTGCAAATGTGAACTCAAACGCCAGCCATGGTGATGGTGTGGACCGCCAGGTGGAGGGTGTATTAAAGCCTTGGACACGCAAACATTTTGGCCGCAGACCGTAGACATTCCAACAGGACTCAGCACGTGCCACCCAAGAATGGTTACAAAAAGAGTTTCTCGCTTCAATCTCTGCGGATACCAATCCGTTGGTCTATTGTTTCTGGAGTATTTCGGAAAGCAAAGTTGACACAAAAAAATGCCAAAGTGTAGATCACCTCAAGCAAGCGCTTCGCCGGAAATGCGCCACAATACCGTAGAGCAACATTCGGGCAGCGTTTGACGGTTTCATTGACCGTTTGAAGGCCATAATTCGTGCCAAAGGCGACCAATTCGAACAAATCTAAACTTATTCTAAAATTTGATGCTATTTCCGACATTTTTTGCTTGCATTCAATAAATTTAAAAAAAAATGTAAAATTATGGCGTTTGACTTTGTTGCAGTTTTTTTTATCTCACCCTGTATACCTACTATATATTCTAAAATGTAGACTATTTATGGAATTGGAAGCAACAAGATTCTCATTCTCATTCAGAAAGTCACAAAAACCAATTTCTTTCTTGTATTTAAATTGGAACCATTTGTGTAAAACAGCTGTATTAGCAACACTTAGAAAGGCTTGGTCGTAATTACTCAACACACGCCGTGTTATGTCGAGAGAACCGAACCAACGAGTGAGCTTTTAAACTTGACTCTGGGTGTGGAGTGGAAACAGCAATCTACTAACTGACAGGGAGGAATGGGGTGCACTACAGTTGGGTCCCGATACTAATACAACTACCACTGTGCTGGATGGACGTTGTGTTGTTGAAGGGAGTGTTGTTTGCTTTTAACGCAACACAAAACCAATGAAAAAAAAAACACAAAAACCCCCGAACATCTTATGCCGTAATGCTGAAATAGCTGGAATTTTGATTTCAACAACAAAAACATGTTGTTTATTTTTGTTGTCTGGCTTTGATTTGTTTTCTTCTGTTTTTTTCATTTTATATTTGCAGTTAATTTTCGTTCGATTGGAAATGCACACACACAACAAAAACATCAAAGTGATGATGCAGTGAATGCGGTGTCGTGAAATTCGAAACGCAATGCGAGATATTCAAAGGAAAAAAATACACAAATGAAAACTTCGTATTTAATAATAAAAAAAAAAAAAACAAAACCGAAAGTCAGCTTCCTCGGGTTTAAGCCAAATGATACTTGTCTAGACAACGTAGACAGAAAACGACAAAGATCATATGACTTGCTTGGAAGTGTTAGCTCATAAGCGTTGCTTCAATATCACGTGTCTAAAGCGAAAATAAAAAAATTAGCAGAGTTTGTTATACCCCCCCACCATAGTATGGAGGATATAAGTTTGTCATTCCGTTTGTAACACCTCGAAATATGCATTGCTCAAATGTATATTATGTCTGCAGGACATTTGATATGTAAAATGGGCCATGTAGGTCCACGAAGCTCCATATAATGGTACCTCCCGATATTCGGCATTTTGGTGATTTAAGCGACATTATTCACCGTTTAAAATTTGGTATTTGAGGTTCGTAATGGATATTACAGCCTATGACAGAAAATTGTCTGTGCAGGTCCCCGTTCTAGTCGTTGGTCAGGTCGTCGTATAGACCCTAATATAAAGGCTACATTCGGTATTTTTTGAGATTTTAATAGAATTTTTAACAGATTTTTTTTGAAATTAATTAATAAATAATTGAAAATCATTACAAAACATCTAAACTATAATCTATAAAAATACATTTTTAATAAACTCCATCTTGCCTCTAAAACATTAAAAGTTTCAGTTTTAGTGTACACAACAAATTTCCAAACATTTTTTTTTTTATTTTACATATCTTCAAAGGATATCCCTACAAAAAATTTAGAACGAGTCAAACTTTTTAAAGCCTTAGGGTGGAAATACATAAAACGTATATTTAGCTGGCCTAAGTCATCGGCTGGCTTCTTCGTACATGAACAAAGTAGTTTTAGGTTGACTTAGTTCGATTTTGGCTTTAGGCTCTTTTGTTCATTTCCGAAGAAACCAGCCAGATAAGCGCTTTATGTATTCCCACCTTTAAAATTAAGGCTAAGAAAACTTTTACGATTTTTTTAGAGATCAACCACATTTTGTTGCGATTAACCCATTTTCGATATGAGAACACCTTGATTGTCACATATTTAGGTATATTTAAGGACTTGGTGGACATTTTTTTCACTTTAAGACATTTTCACTTGGCATTTTTCGTTTCGTTTGCATCTAAAACACATGCCTTCCCCTCAAAAACATTTTGGCACTTCATTAGGTGTGTCTGGTTACTTTTCCAGCAGGAATTGTCCAGCAACTTCTTTCTGAGAGAAAAGATAGTTTTATTCTCTTTTGCAAGGAAAATGCGAAAAGTAAACAGACGGTATTCCTGCAGAAGCTTGAAACTAATCAGCTGATTTGTCAAAACAAACCAATTTGTCCCTCATAAGGAGAATTAAAACAAAGGATCCAATACTAATTTTACAAGTTTTTTAAATAAAAATGTTGGAAATAGTCTTTTATTTTCTTATTACATATTAATATTTATGTTTTTCACATTTTGTAAAGTTGTTCTCCAAAAGCAATTAGTCTTGTTAATTCCAAAATAATATTTTCAAATTAAAAACACAAAAGGAAATAAATAAACAATAGAAAACATCTGATTGAATGTCGATGAATGAGAAGAAGAAGAGTTGCAAGAGATTGCAAGAAGAAATTTGTCCAGCAAGAATTTGCAAACTCTCACTGAAAGAACTGTCAAAATTTCTCTCTCCAACCCCTCTCTTTTGCAGAACTTTCGGGTTAACAGACGACTTCCAGTAACAATTTGTAACAATTGTTACAAATTTTAGGGTAACCAGACACACCTATTGTTGTTTTGTTTTTTTTTTTCTTATTGTTTTACTTTAGATGATTTGTACTTATTTGCTGTTGGTTGGTGTTCTTGTTGTCTGAGATTTTTGTTTTTATATGTATTTTTAAATTGATATTTGTTTTTGTGTCGGAAAATGTTTTAATTTTGCACAGCAAAACCAACAACAACTATGACAACGGTAACGACCACGATCCACCACTGTCTGGTAGTATTTTTATTTTTCTCTTTGATTTTGTTTTTTTTTTTTTTTCATTTTTTGGCAATCACCTTGAATAACTTGTTGGCAGTTGTTGCTGTTTTTCTTCTGCGATTTTTTTCGAATATAAGAAAACCATTTCACACACTTTGTTTGCTTTCAGTGATTTATGCAAAAAAAAACACGACTGATATTCATTGAAACAGGAATATTATTCAAACCGAAACACGATGAAACACTTGTTTCAATTCATCGTCATTACATATCCCTCCTCTCCCAGTTGATGCAGAGCATTTTGTTGTTAGCCATTTTTTAAAGCAAGAAATCTAAACATTATCAATAATATCACTTGTCATCCACCGCTTTTTAATTTGAAGTTCCTTTTTTACTTCTTTTTTTTTTCTACAAATTTGTATGTGTGTTTTTATTTATTGAACCTTTAATTTACTGATTACTTACGTTTGCCTTTAACAAATTTATTCCGTTAATGATATTCCCAACACACGTTTAACCGACGATAATTAAAAAAAAAAATGTGAAGAGCGTTCAGAACCTGCCTCGTCGGTAGAAAGCACTCGTCTGTTTTTATTGAACATTTTTAGTATTTAGCAAGTCTTATCACCAACCATACTAGCAAGCGGCTAGCCCCACCAAAGCAGCAGCGTCTGTCAGTTGGCACCAACACACTCTTATTTTCATTGAAAATTATAAAAAGGGGAGCTTACTCTTCTTTGTTCGTCATAGTACTCTCTTATGTGTGTCTCTCTCTCTTTATCATCATTACAAACAATTCTCTTACTAACACCAAATACATGATGTGTAAATGACCCAATTGGAATAGAATTGTGTTGCTTTTTTCTTATTCCAAGTGACTAAATAGAATCTGAATCGATCCATCAATCAAAAATTTATTCGTTTTATTCATTTTGAGGTTTATAAAAAAGTTAATCATTGTTTATTGGCCCCATAACGAAAATAATGATTGATTAGAGTTAAAAAAAAAGGTGATATGTTTATAATTGCAGGTGAATGTCCATCAGATGTGTCAGACATCTAGGCGCCATTTGATCTCAAATTCAAAATTATTTTAAGCAATTGCTATGTTCAAGAACCTGCAAGAATAGTTTTGAAATTTTTTGGATGTCATAAAGGAAAAATCTGTTATCGTAGTAAAAAATATTACATTCTTGTAGTTCCGAAATGTCTATAAAATAGAATCCAAACCCGACGTTTACACAAGACAAATTGTCTTAAATCACAGTACGTTTACATATAAATGGGTTATTCCAATGGATTTAGATTAAAATTGTCATATCCATAATGCATACTTCAAATAAATCCATACTCTGCGGTATTTTGGCCCATTCCCGGCGAAACGCTTGCTTGAGGTGATCGACACTTTGATATTTTTTTTTTGTGCCAACCTTGCTTTCCAAAACACTCTAGACACAATAGTCCAACGGATTGGTATCCGGAGATTGTGGTGGCCATTGTGCGCTGGAAACGAAGCAAGGAACCTCATTTTATAACCATTCTGGGGTGGCGCGTGCTAAGTCCTTTGGAATGTCCAAGGTCTGCGGCCAAAATGTTTGCGTGCCCAAGGCTTTTATGCACCCTCCAGAATATTTTCGCGATAATATTCGGCATTTATTCTGATGCCACGGTCGATTAATACGAGCGAAGGGCGACCATCGGCTATTATGGCGGCCCACACCATCACCATGGTCGGCGCTTGAGTTCTGGTGGCCAACCAAAGGCACACATTTTCAGCTGACCTCTTTGGCAAGTAAACACGATCAATTTGTTTGTTTACAAACTGCTGGACAACGAATGTTTTCTCATCGGAGAAAACCAAATTCGGCAGTTCAGCACTTTCGGCCAAGCGAAGCAACTCTTTAGCTCTTTTGAGTCTATTTTCTTTCTGTTGCAGTGTAAGTTCTTGAACTTTTTGGAATTTCAATGGCTTTACCCCGAGCTCATTTTCCAATATTTGCGAATGGAATTTTGCGATATGTTCAGCTCACGAGCCATTTTTCGGCCACTGCGACGCGGGTTTCGATCAAGTCGTTTCTTTACCTTTCGAACCATTTCTGCTGATGTTGTTGTTTTTTTTTTGTTTTGATGTTGTTTTCTTCCGTCCAATTCCTCGACCTCGGCCTAGGCTACCAGTATCACGGTAACGAGCTTGTAAACAATAGGTGTGTTTGGTTACTTTTCCTTCAGGAATTGTCCAGCAAAATCTTTCGAGAGAGTAAGGTAGTTTTTCAAGTTTTATAAATAACCAGTAAAGAAAGTCTTAAAGTCGGACGGGGTCGACTTTATGATACCCTACACCACTTTGCTAATTTGGTAGAGCTCCAAATAACAATTAAAAGTTTTTATGGGAGAATTCAATCATACACGCTATGATTATAATTATAATTTAAAGTTCAAAGTACTAAATATGCCGAAGCATTTGTATCTTTTAAATTCGGACTTGTATTGCCCATTTGGTGCAAAATTAATTTGAAATCAGATAAAGATATATATATGGGAGCTATATCCAAATCTGAACCGATCTCGATAAAATTTGGCAAAGATATTTCTTAGCTGTATTTGATATATTTCCTTGAATATCGTTGTTACGGAGTGCATATTACGGCTGTGGGTAACAAATACAACAAATCGGATGAACAATATATATGGGAGCTATAGCCATATCTGAACCGATCTTCACCAAATTTGACATACAAGATTCTAGACTCAATTCGGTCGTAAGAGCCAAATTCCATCCCATTTGGACAAATATTAGACGTTTGGTGCATAATTAAAAGTAAATCGGACGAAGTTATATATGGGAGCTACATCCAAATCTGAACCGATCTCGATAAAATTTAGCAAATATATTTCTGAGCTGCATTTGATATATTTCCCCAAATATTGTTGTGACAGACTGCATATTACGGCTTCGGAGCACAAAAATAACAAATCGCATGAACAATATATATAGGAGCTATAGCTATATCTGAACCGATTTCGATCAAATTTGGCATACTTATTTTCAGGCCTAATTTGGTTGTATGTGCAAAATTCCATACTATTCGGGCTGATATTATACGTTTGGTGCACAATAAAAGGCAAATCGGACGAAGATATATATGGGAGCTATATCTAAATTTTTACCGATTATCTCCAATTTCAATAGGGTTCGTCCTTGGGCCAAACAAATGGCTTGTGCAAAATTTCATCTCAATCGGATAATAAATGCGACCTGCATTTTGTTCACAAGAATACATGGACAGACGGACGGACAGACAGATTCAGAAAGTGATTCTATGGAGATCTTCAAAAGTAACTATGGGTCTATCTCGCTTCCTCCTCCATGTTACAAACAAATGCACAAAGACATTATACCCTTACCACTATGTGGTGTAGGGTATAAAAAGGAAATTAGTAATAACATAAAAATTATGAGCAATAAAAGAAAGATAGATTTGATGTGGAGCGATTGGCCAACTGCGCATCCTCTAACATTTTTTGAATCAATAAAAAAGTCTTTATGGTATATTTTATTCTAAGATATTATTGATTTTAGTATTATTTCTATTAAAACCCTTCTGGGGCATCTGGTAAGATATTCTTTGTAAAAGGGAACCTTCTAAAACTCTTCCTTATAAGGAATACCTTCTAAATGGCTTCATTCGGCATTTGAAAATTTTTAAATATTTTTAGAGCTTTTTTTAAATATGTTCTTCCGATATTTTGTGGTTTTATTATCACTTGAATCTCTTTTATTCTAAAGGACATTGTTAAATGAATTTTAAATCCATTTTTTTTTTTTCATTTTAAGCCAGAAGTAAACTATAATGTATTTATGCCTTAAAAATATTCCGAAGAAGTGATCTAAACATTTATACAGTGAATATGTATCTCTTTTTATACAGCAATCATCTGATCTTAACTTTTCGCAAACACATTACTACATACATATGTATCTAAGTTTAACAATAAGCCATATTTTAGCACTTCAAGTAAAAAAATATATTAACACAACACACACCTGCAAACGTACTAATACTGCTAATTTCCATGCACTATATTTTACATACAAAAGGGTGGGGAAGCGGTAAGTAAACTTCGTGCCGCCAAAGATAATGGCCAAGTAATAATTTAATGCTAAAATATACGCATGGACAACAAAAATTTAGTACCCCGAATTAAAATTTCAAAAATGAAGAAATATTACTTACGTTTCGAGGCGGAGGGAGAAAGATAAGAAGAAATGTCAATATTTGTCGAATACTAAAATAAATAAAAGTCATACCCCACCACTAACATACTTGGTATTAGATAAAACTCATGACTACTGGGGAAGAGTTTGCCTTTGTGGAGCATGAAATACAAAAAAAACATTGAGGTTAGTAATATACAGGGTGAGATGAAAAAACTGCAACCAACTTCAGACTGCTGTCATTTCTCAGCTACTCGTCCGACAGCTGTTAAAATTATTCCAGTGACAGCTCAGAGCACTCCAGCATTTAAACCTGAATAAATATTTAGTGTCTCGTACCATTGCTCGTTGCCGTGTAGCGTAGCCCGACGTCAAGGAAGTGGACGGAAGAAAACAGCAAAATCAGCAGAAATGGTTCGAAAAGTAAAGAAACGACTTGATCGAAACCCGCGTCGCAGTGGACGATAAATAGCTCGTGAGCTGAATATATGGCAATATTCCATTCGGCAAATATTGAAAAATGAGCTCGGGATAAAGCCACTGAAATTCCAAAAAGTGCAAGAACTTACACCGCAACAGAAAGAAAATAGACTCAAAAGAGCTAAAGAGTTACTTCGCTTGGCCGAAAGTGGTGAACTGCCGAATTTGGTTTTCTCCGATGAGAAAACATTCGTTGTCCAGCAGTTTGTAAACGAAAAAACTGATTGTGATTACTTGAAAAAGAGGTCAGCTGAAAATGTGCACCTTCTGTTGGCCACCAGAACTCAAGCGCCGGCCATGGTGATGTGGGCCGCCATAACAGCCGATGGTCGCTCTCCGCTCGTATTAATCGATCGAGGCATCTGAATAAATGCCGAATATTATCGCGAAAATATTCCGGAGGGTGTATTAAAGCCTTGGGCACGCAAACATTTTGACCGCACACCTTGGACATTCCAACAGAACCCAGCAACATTACACTCAGCACGCGCCACCCGAGATTGGTTACAAAATGAGGATCCTCGCTTCATTTCCAGCGCCAATGGCCACCACAATCTCCGGATACCAATCGGTTGGACTATTGTGTCCGGAGTATATTGGAAAGCAAGGTTGGCATTAAGAAATACCAAAGTGTCGACCACCTCAAGCAAGCGCTTCGCCGGGAATGGGCCAAAATACCGCAGAGCAACATTTGGGCAGTGTGTGACAGTTTCATTGGCCGTTTGAAGGCCATAATTCGTGCCAAAGGTGACCAATTCGAAAAATCTAAACTTATTCTAAAATTTGATGCCATTTTCGAATTTTTTTTCTTTCATTCAATAAAATTAGAAAAAAAAATTAAAAAAATGACATTTGACTTTGTTGCAGTTTTTTTATCTCACCTTGTATATATATAAATATTTAGCGGACCATATAGAAAATGAAAGAAAAGAAGTCTTATTGTCCAAGAGATCTTCTTCAGGCCTCTAGCTGATGAATGTATGATGAAAGACCTTTCAGATGACGTATGAATAATGGTTCTTCCAACTTCATGTGTTCACGAGCGGATGTATGTTCTAGACAATTTATCTTTCCTCAAATAAAAAAAGTTGAAATGTCAGGAGGCGACCTGACATTCTGAAAGTTCTGAATACTACTCCACTGCGTAGCACTACAATTCCCAGACCACACTTTCAAGACATAGCTAAACACTGGCCGACCAATCGCTATATTAGAGAGATCAGCAAGGTCTTCTTGTCTGCACCTACCTTATTCCAACTTTAAAATTATGACAGGAAGTTAATACTTGACTTTATGTCAACAATATCAAGTAAAAAAGCTGTAAGTTCGGCTGGGCTGAACTTTAAATACCCTCCACAATTAGGGACGAGATTTAAAAAATCTGTTAAAACCTTAAAAATACCCAATGTAGCCGTTATATTAGGGTCTATACGACGATGTGGACCTGCATAGGCAATTTTTGTCATAAGCCATTACAATATTCAA
Organism: Musca domestica; assembly: GCF_030504385.1. Classification (NCBI taxonomy): domain Eukaryota; kingdom Metazoa; phylum Arthropoda; class Insecta; order Diptera; family Muscidae; genus Musca; species Musca domestica. The sequence continues at coordinate 28,759,916 of NW_026712328.1, read as the reverse complement.
ATGCGAAACTTGAAAAAATTCGGTGAATAATGTAGCTAAAATCATCAAAAACCGAATATAGGGAGGTACCGTTATATAGGAGATATACGAAGACGTGAAGAATCTGGCAGTTAGGTGGGGGCTAAACCAAAAAGTAGCCGTATGGCTAAAGAGGGCTGCATACCGAAAATATATGCCTGGCTGTTGTGCACGATAACTCTCGCAATTAGTATGCGGTTCGGGCCAAACTTGTCACATCCTAATATTTTTGTCAAACTCAGATCAAGTTCGAAAATGGGTAAAATCGGTCCAATTCTTCTCCTTCTGGAACCCCTAGAAACGATAAAAATTGACAAAAATAAAAGAAATAAAACTGAATAAGATATTTGATTTCGTTAAAACTTGCAATATTGCTCCTGTCATAGGCTGCAGCATCCATTACGAACATCCAATACAAAATTTTAAACAATTCCGGTGAATAATGTCGTTAAAATCATTAAAAGCCGAATATAGGGAGGTTCACGTATATGGGGCTATACGCAGACGTAGACCTGCACAGACAATTGTCTGTCATAGACTGTAGTATCCATTACGAACTTCAAATACCAAATTTGAAGCAATTCCGGCAAATAATGTCGCTAAAATCATCAAAAACCGAATATCGGAAGGTACCGTTACATGAGGGGTATACGTAGACGTGGACCTTCACAGACAATTTTCTGTCATAGGCTGTAGTATCCATTACGAACTTCAAATACCAAATTTGAAGCAATTCCGGTGAATAATGCGCTAAAATCATCAAAAACCGAATATCGGAAGGTACCGTTATATGAGGGCTATACGTAGACGTGGACCTGCACAGACAATTTTCTGGTATAGACTGTATAAGCAATTCCGGTGAATAATGCGCTAAAATCATCAAAAACCGAATATCGGAAGGTACCGTTATATGAGGGCTATACGTAGACGTGGACCTGCACAGACAATTTTCTGGTATAGACTGTAGTATCCATTATGAACTTCAAATACCAGATTTGAAACAATTTCGGTGAATAATGTCGCTAAAATCGTCAAAAACCGAATATAGGGAGGTACCGTTATATGGGAGCTGTATGCGTAGATGTGTACCGTTACATGGAAGCTGTATGCGTAGATGTGGACCTGCGCAGTCAACTTTCTGTCATATGCTGTAGTACCTATTACAAACTTCAAATACCAAATTTGAAACATTTCCGATGAATAATGTCGCTTAAATCACCAAAATACCGAAAAAGAAGGTACCATTATATGGAGGCTATACCAAAACGTGGACCTACATCACCAATATTCAATATCAAAAATCCTGCAGACATAATACACATTTGAGTAAAATTTTTATCAACCTACTTCATTTCGTTCGGAAGCTAGAGTGATTTCCACAGACGGACGGACATCGCTAAATCGACATAGAATTTTATACTGATCAAGAATGTGGTGGAGTCTAAAATGTATATTTCGAGGTGTTACAAACGGGATGACAAACTTAATATACCCTCCATACAATGGTGGAGGGTATAAAAAGAAAGGCTTGCAACATAAAATCTTCTTCATAGAATTGAAACACAAGTGTTTTTTTTTTTTCGTTTTATTTTTTTATTAATATTATAATATCCATTTAATATATATTGATATATCGATAATTACTTTTGATGTTGAAATTTTTCATAATTTCTGGTTAAAATGTATTTATGCTGCGTGGGTTTTGTATGTGTGTCTTGTTTTTTCTTTATTTCATTTCAATTAGCAAAAATTTTGAAAAATGAAATTTAATTTTTAATAAATTTAAAAAGCTAATATCACAAATAAAATTTAGTTTATAGAAAAAAAAATTAAAAACAATCTGAACGAATGCATCGTTTTGATGAGTGAAATGAATAATTGATAAAAAAAATTCTTTTCTGTTTGGTGCATGATTATGTTGGTCGAAATCTTAATTAAAAAAGAAAAAACATTAATGAAATGAGTGGAGATAATAAAATTAAATAAATGTCTATATTTGTTACTTATAAAACAAGTTTTATTGAGGCAACTTTTTGGTAAAATAATTTAGAAAAATATTTTAAAATAAAAAACAAAATACCTGTAGTTTGCATTATTTAATTATTACAAACATAATTTTAATTGGTATAACCAATACATTGTTATAATTATAAATTATAATATCATTTTTTTTATTTTGTTGTAAACAAAGGCAAACTATTAATATTATATTATTAAAAATGTATGGCTGCCTCAAAATATAAAAAATAAAATATATGTATCAAAAATAAAGTCTCAATATGTGTATACCTTTTATTCATATCTCTTCTCTCTCTCTCTCTTTCTCTCTCTCTTTCTCTCTCTCTTTCTCTCTCTCTCTCTTTCATTCTGTAATGGTCACTTTTTATCTTAAAGGTATATCTCTTTGTGTACAACTAAGGTGATGGATAGAAATGATGTTACAATAAAAAAAATTACAACCGTAACGTCAACAATTTTAGCAAAACACTAAGGAGTATTGAAGTGCACACGGTGCCTTAGCCAATATTAAGAATCCAAATATTTTTTAACAAGAAATCCAGATCGGAAAAGTCTTCATTTAAAAGAAAATTGACACAGTTTATAAAAGAACAAGTAAAAAAACATTAAGTTCGGTCTCCACCTTAGGGTAAAGGATACCTTTGACACACAAATACCAATTTTTAGACATATTCTTGAGAAAATGCGGCAAAAATCATTAAAATACCGTATATTGGGAGGTACCGGTATATAGGGCCCATTAGAACCCACAAACACTAATTTTTAGACAAATGAGCGAAGAAATGTGGCAAAGATCATCAAAATACCGAATGTCGGGAGGTACCGTTATATGGGGGCCATACCAAAACGTGAACCTACATGGCTCATTTTCAATACTAAAAGTCCTGCAGACATAGTATACATTTGAGTAAAATTTTATCAATCTACTTCATTTCGTTCGGAAGCTAGAGTGATTTCCACAGACGGACATCGCTAAATCGACATAGAATTTTATCCTGATCAAGAATATATATACTTTGAGGGGTCTAAAATGTATATTTTGTGGTGGAGGGTATAAAAATGTTTCGATAGATTGAAACATACTTCAAATAGTAGAGAATCATTCGCCTTTGCTCAGATTATACTTGCTGTCAGGAGGACGGGGCAAGTAATGGACAATAGTTTTAACAATGTTTCTATTAATTTCGTTATAAAAATGCATGTTTTTTTTATCAGAATACATGAAATCTAATAGTAGATCTTATATCATGACGGGGTTAAATAAATATTGAATATAATCCAAAATTCTGTTTCTAACTTGGCTTTTGTTTTTTAAAACATTTCATTTACCCCTTAGCAAGTACTAGAAATTATGACATTACTTTTGTGCACATATTTCTTTTTTTCTGGGGGGGGGGGGTGTTAATTTTTAAAGAAAAATAATATCTAAATTAAAGCATACAACTTAAAATATAATGGTGTTAAAAAAAAAGTTGCAATAAACAACAACACAAAATAAAGTAAATAAAAAATAATAAAAACAGTTATTGAAAGTAATAAATAAAAGATCAAATCAGTGTCTTCTTGTTTCGTTTGAGTGGCAATGTGGCAAGGGCAATTATGCTTGAATGCATTTTTTTTTTGTTTATTCAATTTTTAATGCTTGAGATTATATGTATGTTGTTTTATTGTAATAGGAATTATTTGTGTTTGAATATTGTTATTGGATTTTGGTTTTTATTCATTTATTTTTTTATTTTTAACTAGAGAAGCACCATTATTAGTTGTTAGTTAATGTTTCGTTTAGAAACGCCTGTTTTTTTCTCCTCATATTCATTTTGAAGTACCATCACCAAAGTTTCTTTTTGTTGTTGATAATTTTGAATGATTTTTGTTAATTTTTGGAAAAATTTAAAATTACAAAAAACATATATTAATGACTTATTTTGGTCTGATTTTATAAAAATACATACACATGTGGGTACGTATGTAATATGTCTTTCAAGACTAGGACTAGAGTTTGTGTGTGTGGTATGCATGACCGATTAAGGGATTTTTCTTTTTGCAGTCAATACGTCCTACTTTATTTTTGGGACTTTGTCTGACAGCAAACATTCCAAGTATAACTGATTTTAGGAGATTATTCTAAAAAAAATTGTAGTTGTTTTGTTGTTGTTCAATGGCATTTTGAATGAATGAATGAATGATTTGTGTGTTTTGTTTTTAGCACGATTTTGAATCGTATGTTTTTTTTTTGCTTGTTGTCGAAATAAATATAAATTTACATAAATTCTTGTTTACATTGTTAGTTTAAAAAAGATGTTTTTTTTATATAATTACTTAAATTTAGTTGTTATATTTAGAAAACATAACCTAGAAAAAAATTAAAAAAATATATATATAGAGTTACTTTTATTTCATTTTGATATTACAGATCCATAAGTCTATTTGAGCTCATTTTTTGTTATCATCATCTTCTTTCCAAGAAGAAAAAAGAAATACAATATGTGTGTGATATTCGTTTTTTTTTTTTGGGGGGGTTAGCTTTAGTTGTTTTTAAAGATATTGTTGTTTGTTTTAAAAATCACATTGCAAGTTAAAATTGTCGAATTGAATTTATTTTACTGCCTACTTTTAAAAATGTTTACCAATACTTTATTTTACAATATTTTTACTTTTACAAAATTGCCAAGACATTTCTCGCAAAACCGCATCCCTCTCTTCCTCACTCTGAAAACCCAGGAAAATATATCGATCAGATTCGATATTTTGTGAGATGCAACCTACTACATGTACGACATCTTTGTCAATATATGCTCTATTCCACAACTGCAAGAATGTAAAACTTTTTACTGCGATAACCGATTTTTCCTTTATGATATCGAAGAAAATTGCAAAACTAGTAGATTCTTGTAGGTTTTGGAAGAGACCATTAATGGAGCCTATCTCATAACAAAATAAATTCCCCTAAAGCTCACAGTGGATCTGCCGATGGCAAAAACTAGAGACGGTTGCATGCAAAATTCCACATATATGATAAACTCTAAGCTTCTTATCGGTGGTTTGGAAATCAAATATAGCATTCATAATTTTATAATTATTTCAAAATTGTACATTTCTTTATATAGCTCCTGAATTATAGTGATTGGGCATCCCAAAAAACCTAACCTATCTCTTTTGACTACAATTTGTTATGGTCGATACCGAATACCTTACTAAAATAAATTTCACCTCATACAAGGCTGAAAAAAAGGTTGATTGATTCTTTCTTTTAAAGCTGGAACTCTTCAAAATTTGGACAAATAGTACTTGGATACATTGAATATTGTATTTATGCATTGTTATTATTATAAATGCATTTGTTAAGCAAAACAATTTGTAAGCATCTACAGATAACAGTAAAATTTTGCACAGTTTATTACAACATATCGAGCACTCAGACATAACTATGTTCTGTTCCAGAACCCGCAAGCATCTGCCATTTAAGGCATTTAAATATTTGTCACTTGTCTCGTAAGTTCACAAGATTCTCATTCTAATCCAGCCTAGCGATCTAGCTATGTATGTCCGTCTGTCCATGTTAATTTGTAATAACGCTACAGGTCGCATTTATGGCCCAATCCTCACGAAATTGAAAATGGAGGTGGGTTAGAGTCAGAAAAGAAACCTATTGTTTTTAGAGATAATTGCAAAATATTTAGGGTTTGAAATGGAAAATTTTCCTGATTTTGCAGTTGCTCTATAGGCCACAATTATAAACCAATCGACGCGGAAATTTACACGGAGTTAGAGTTTAGGACTGGGCAGAAGTCTACCAATTTGGGCCATCGGACAATATTTTGCGGGTAAAATAGGAAAATTTCCACTAGACCGCAAAAATTTCTAATTCCAGCCAAATCAGAAATACATTAAAAGGTCACTTCTGACTATTACAGTGATGCTGATAGTCAAGAAATCGGATATATAGCAAAATAGGTACAATATATATGTAAAAGAATATATCTTATTTATTCTGCTTATAAGTCAAGAACCGCTGGGCCGATTTTCACAATTCCCATCAATTCGGATTTTCTATTGCCAGAAAAGGTCAAATCTAAAAAAATCGCGGAAAATATACCAATAAAAAAGTTAATATCTTTTGTTACATTTTTTCAATTTTTATCATATTTTTTATTGCATGCGATTTATTCAATTTGACTTACAATTTTGAATTGTATATTTTCTAAATTTTTACACAACGCAACACTACGTTTTGAGGGTATTGCAATTATCGTCCGATCCTCACGAAATTTTGCATGGGGGTAGGGTTTGGGTCAGAATTAAAGCCTATTGTTCTTAAGATGTGCATTTAGGGGTTCAAATGGAATAAAAAAAATTAAATTTTTCTAATTTTGTAGTCGCTCTATTAGCCACAATTAAAAACGAATTGAAACGGAATTTCGCATCAGAAGAGAATTAAAGACAGGGACATTACGTTTGACATTATTTCAAAAACGAAATCTTTTCCAATGGATTTGAACATAAGGGGACTTCGCACATATTTTAGTGTTGTAAGGTCTGTAGCCTTTGCTTACTTATTTTTACATGTATTTGTAGAAAATGTTCACATAACCAAAATCTTTGGTGCACTATTCAAAGACAACAAAAAAAATATATATATATTCAATGACTTCGCGTACATTTGTTACCCAATCCGAACATTGCTACCGGTTTCTATTGTAATTTTTAATTTTTTCTGAATCGCAGTAATAACCTCCAACTGGACACTGAAACGAATATAACACACATACAATTTGTCATAAGTTTCTATTAAATAAAACGGAAAGATAGTTGTAAAATCAACTAAGTATTAATATGATTATTAGAAAAACTCATAAATGTGACAAATTATGATAACAATAATGATGATGATGACGATGATGAATTTGTTGGCGGCTATTGCAGCCATTATCAAAGGAAGAATATTCATTTTCATGAGAATTCTTGTAATAGGAATTTCTATTCGAATTGCATTTGTGTTCCTGACAATAATGATAATAATTATAATTTAAGGAGCTTTGCAGCAACAATGATAGTAATAATCTAAAAGTCTTTGTTACAGAATTTCTTATAGAATACAATAATAAACAACAACAAAATATTTGAAATAAGGAACATACGATAAGAAATAAAGCAGACAATAATGCTGTTAATAATAGTAATCTGCATATAAATGTTGATGTTGTTGTTGTTAGTGTTAGTGTCGGTGTCAAATGAAAACAATGAAATTTGAATATAAAATCAATTATACTAACAATTATCACAACAAACTGCTTGAAAAGACCATTTGCATAGACTTCGCCGCCGCCGCCTATGGATGATGCCACTAACAATAATTGCCGCTTTAATAACTTTGGTAACTTTGGTTGTTGGTAATGATACAAATCTAATAATGGTGATGGCTCTGTTGCTAAAAATGCTGTCGTCCGTTGTTGCCTTTGTCCGCGATATGGTGATGGAGGAAGCCTAATTCTATTTTTAAGAGATTCAATTATTTTCTCATGTTGTTGTGGTTCTCGCTCTGCTTGCATATCATTGCCAATTGCATTGCCTTGTGGTGCATAAAATGGTTTAAAAAATGTCTTCTTGTTCTTGGTTGTTTCGTTAGTAGGCTTAGTAGACAACATTTTCATAATGGCTAAGTGTGTTATAAATATTGGATGATGTAATAGTAGTGGTGCTACTACTAGTAATATTTTATGTGCTTTAGTAATGTTTAGAGGATGTGTATTAAAGTAATCAACTTTTCTAGTTAAAGTTGAGTTAATAATGATGTTGTTGTTTTTGGTGGTGTTGTTGTTGTTGTTGTTGCCAGTGTCATTGTGGTGGTTAATATTAATAATTATTATAATAATAGGAGCATTATAAGTGGGGAAGAATTTGGAGTTTACACAAAACACTAATTGTTCTATAATACTTTGAAAGTGACTTAAATTTAAATATTTATGGTTTTTTGTTTTAATGTCTTCCTGTTCTTTTTGTTTTTCATGTTCTCCCTCAACCTCAACCTCCTCCTTCTCATTCTTCATATCTTTTGTAGATATAAAAATATGCAACACGTTGTTGTTGTGCTTGTTGCCAACATATGCATACTGCTGCTGCTGCTGATACAACAATACTAAACTGTAGCTGTAGTAGATTTTCAGCTTTCTTATAAAATATTTGTAATAGATTTTCTTCAACTTTAGTTACGGCTGAATTGGCTTTTTGGGTTTTTTTAACTCAGCTTCTTCGTCGCGTTTTACCTCAGTATAACGTTCGCCCTTTAGTGATACGATTTTATTATCTCTATAACGCACCAGTTTTTTCGGTTCCGTTTTTGGTGCCATTGGTTTATACTCACGTTTGGCCGAATCTTTGTCCACATAGGAATATCTGAAAGAAAAATGCACACAGAAGTGTAAATTTGCCACTATTAGATGCAGAATGTTGTTGTTAATACTAGTTACCTGGCAATAATACGATTCTTTAATTCGGTGTCGTCGGCCACAACATTTTTACGTGCCACTGTATGACTTTTATCGGTTAAACTTTGACCCGTATCCTGACGATGTAATATAGTTTGTGTAGCTCCATCAATATCACCATTAGCAATGGTAATGCAATATTTAATCTGAAAGCAAATACATCATTTTAATGGTCACTTTACATATTTCCATGTCATGTCTTTCATATCCGATCTGTTGGAGTAGAAATGTACAGATGGTCACACGATTTTTTTTATATTTTTATACCCCCCAACATAGTATGGAGGGTATATTAAGTTCGTCATTCCGTTTGTGACACCTCAAAATATACATTTTAGATCCCACAAAGTGTATATATTCTTGATCAGCATAAAATTCTATGTCGAGTTAGCGATGTCTGTGGAAATCACTCTAACTTCCGAACGAAATGAAGGAGGTTGATAAAATTGTATCAAATGTATATTATTTCTGCAGGACTTTTGGTATTGAAAATGGGCTAGGTAGGTCCACGTTTTGGTATAGCCCCCATATAACGGTACCTCCCTAAATTCGGTATTTTGATTATTTAGGAGTCATTATTCACCGGAATTGTTTCAAATGTGGTATTTGAAGTTCGTAATTGATACTACAGCCTATGACAGAAAATTGTCTGTGCAGGTCCACGTCTTCGTATGGCCCCCAAATAACGGTACATCCCTATATTCGGCATTTTGATGATTTTGGCTACATTATTCATCGATTCTCGCATTTGAATATTGTAATGGCTTATGACAAAGATTGCCTATGCAGGACCACGTCTTCGTATAGACCTTAATATAATGGCTACATTCATTTCATGTCTTTTCATTTATTTACCTTACAAAGAAATATAAATAAGCCCACAGGGCCCATAACTAATATTATCTATCTACAATACCCTAACATAATACAAATTCAATGATTAATTCAAACTTAACAAATAACAAATTAAACCTAATAATTTATCTTAATAATTCACGAGAAGCTCGAACCCTACACCTCGATTCACCATCACCAACTAAACAATAATCTAGTAGAGCAGTGAAAAAGTGTAGCAGAAACGAGCTAAAAATAAGAGTGAACTATTTTATTACTCACTAAACAGTGTATAAATAGTAACTTACATTATAACACCCTACAAATAAAAAAAACAAAAAAAAAAAAAAAAAAAAAAACCCATAATAAACCGACGCAACCACTACAAAAACATAGCCTACATATTTAGTCGAAGGTACTCAATTACTTTAATTGGTATAGGCAAAAGTACGTAAGGCCAAAGGAAGCTGATTCCACAATCTCACCGTCCTAACCACAAAGGATCTCTCACCAATGGAGGACGAAAACCTTGGACCCAACAATTGAGGATTTCGAGATGATCTACAAAACACAATTTTTTTTTTGGATTTTAAAATAATTTAGATTAGATTTTTACATAATTTTTTTTCAGAGCCACAATAAGTTTAACTTTTTGCTCCCCTACGAGAAGACCCTGACACTTTTATAAGAAGTTCTTGAGACTTCTACAAGAAGTTCTTGAGACTTCTACAAGAAGTCCTTCAGACTTCTACCAGAAGTCCTTCAGATTTCTATAAGAAGCCCTTCAGACTTCTATAAGAAGTCCTTCAGACTTCTATAAGAAGTCCTTCAGACTTCTATAAGAAGACCTTCAGACTTCTATAAGAAGTCCTTAAGACTACTACAAGAAGTCCTTGAGACTTCTACAAGTCCTTGAGACTTCTTTTAGTCTTCTACATTTTGCTCTTCTATGAGAAGAAGACCTTCTGCTCTTCTATGAGAAGAAGACCTTCTGCTCTTCTATGAAAAGAAGACCTTCTGCTCTTCTATGAGAAGAAGACCTTCTGCTCTTCTATGAGAAGAAGACCTTCTGCTCTTCTATGAGAAGGAGACCCTCGGCTCTTCCATGAGAAGGAGACCCTCGGCGAGTCAAATTTGCACATAACACTGTAATGAAATTGAAGAATACGAAGATCAACGTAGCTGCTAAATGGCAATCCCAGGAGATCATTAACAAATCAAGAAACATGATCACCGCGACGCAAACCATACACGTAACGAACAATCGGATTTACTGCCCTACGAATACGTTGCATTTAAGAAGAAGTAGTGCCGGAGACTACCTCCAGACAATAATTCACCTGCGACAACAGCAAGGATACAACCGCTCTCTTCCTAATATGAAAAGACAAATACGCGTTAAGACAATACAGCCTTCGCAACTGAAACCTTATGTGACAAAGCAAGGTATCAATGTGTCTCTTAACGTCCAATTTCCGATCAATTATAATACCAAGATATTTCATTTCATCAACGAATTCCACTAACACAGAACCCACAGAAATATTAAGAGAACCACCATTACCATAATCATTGAACAGCATAGCATTAGTTTCATTCCAATTAATCATAAGGTAGTTTTAAGATTTTAATAGAATTTTTAACGGGTTTTTATTTTTTGAAAATTGCCAAATTCGTTCCAAATGGTGGGGGGTATTTATTTAAAGTTCGGCCCGGCCGAACTTGCGACTTTTTTACTTGTTACTTAAGAAAAAAATATTTTCATACGGTATTGGCTATGGCTGAGGCATGAACGAATTTACAATTAGTGTCTCAACATAAAAACGATAAATTAAAAAAAAACTTTTTTAATGCACATTGAGAAATCAAGAAGGGGAGACGTTGCTTCAATTAAATTCTGGGATACTGCTACAGCAAACACCAAAGACATAGTTGCCAGACAGTCGTCCAGCGAGTACGAACCCATATCACCATTGGATGTATGTGGGACAATGTTTGCGAGGATTTGTTGCAACCTTAAAGAATCCAAAGTAACTCAAATCAGTCGTTACCGCTTACGGGCCTATGTCTAAATGTGATGAAAAACGCAAAAACTGAAGACTGAAACCTTTGAAATGTCAGGTGGTACCCCTATAGAAACGGGTATATAAAACAAATGGACATAGGACTTGTATCCTCTTTTAATCCGCATGTGCTGTTACATATTTTCGAGAAATCGAAAAGGTCAATAGTCGGGCGGGACCGACCGTGCGATGCCCTATGCTCTATTAGTTAAGCTACCCGTAACAAATAAATGTTTGTATTGGGATTATATCATATCAACTACAAAGTTTGTTTATGCGTGTTAAGGGTTTTATACATTTATAATTTGGAATCAGAAGGAACTAATACATGGGAGGCAAATTCAACTATGAGCCGATTTCCACCAACTTTGAAGGAGGCATTTGTACCGCCCGTACATTGCTATAGATATACATGCTGAGATGAAAAAACTGAAACCAACTTCAGACTACTGTCATTTCCAGGCCACTCGTCCGACAGCTGTTAAAATTATTCCAGCGACAGCTCTATATATTATTTACAAGCGTACAAAAGCAATTTGGTGAGAATTTCCCGTTAGAGCATTCCAGCATTTAAATGTGAATAGATCTCGTCTCTGTGTGTCTCGTACCATCGCTTGTCACCCTGATACTTGTAGCGTAGCCCGACCTCAAGGAAGTGGACGGAAGAAAACAGCAACATCAGCAGAAATGGTTCGAAAAGTAATGAAGCGATTTGATCGAAACCAAAGTCGCAGTGGCCGAAGAATGGCTCGTGAGCTGAACATATCGCAATATTCCATCCAAATATTGAATATTTCATTCGGGTAAAGCCATTGAAATTCCAAAAACTTACACAGCAGCAAAAAGAAAATAGACTAAAAAGAGCTGCTTCGCTAGGGCGAAAGTGGTGAACTGCCCTAGCGGATTTTGTTTTCTCCGATAAGAAAACATTCGTTGTCCAGCAGTTTGTTTGATCGTGTTTTCTTGCCAAAGAGGTCAGCTGAAAATGTGCACCTTCGTTTGGCCACCAGAACTCAAGCTCAGGCCTTGGTGATGGTGTGGGCCATTCCAACAGGACCATCGCACTCAGCACGCGCCACTCTAGAATGGTTACAAAATGAGGTTCCTCGCTTCATTTCTAGCACACAATGGCCACCAAAATCTCAGGATACCAATCCGTTGGACTTTTGTGTCTAGAGTATTTGAAAAGCAAGATTGGCATTAAAAAATACCAAAGTGTCGATCACCTCAAGCAAGAGCTTCGCCGGAAATGGGCCAAAATACCGCAGAGCAACATTCGGGCAGCGTGTGACGGTTTCATTGGCCCTTTGGCCCATAATTCATGCCAAAGGTGTCCAATTCGAACAAATATAAACTTATTCTAAAATTTGTTTCTTTTTTTGCTTTCATTCAATAAAATTTAAAAAAAATAAATAAAATTATGGCGTTTGACTTTGTTACAGCTTTTTTTATCTCACCCTGTATAGTGGAAAATTTGCTTCATTTATTAAGCCTTTACACCTGAGATTTTATGGGTGGGGTCAAATGCATTTCTTTTCCATATTGTTTTCAATAATGCATATTTCAATTTTTTTTAATCGAAATTGTAATTCTTTTTAATCACCAGGCACTTGAATGTTATAACTCTGTTAAGTGTTTGCTTTTTATCGTTTTGTTTGTCAGAGTATTTCTTTGTGTTGTTAGCAGTGTTAAGTTTTTAGTTAAGTTGATTTGTCTGTTTTTACGCTCAACTCGCTTTTGCAATAAGAACTGCATACACCCTTCAACTTCTATGGCTTCTTCTGCATAACTTCAAAATTAACTTACCTCAATCAATGGTGTATCCGGAAACATTTCTTCCAAAATTTTGATCTCCTGACTGTAGATGGCATTAATGTCATAACCATTATTGCCGGATACATATTCATCACTTTCAGGATATTCGTCTTTTTCCGATGAGGATGATGAATTGCGTGCTCTCAGCTTGGATTCGGGTATAATGTCCGAAAGGGAAAGTGAACTGTGTAGAGAAGAAGTGCATAAAATACGCATACATTATTAACTGTTTGGTTTCTCTATGGAAACTAGCTTCCCAAATGTAAACCTACTTCAATGATAGATTTGCAGCCGAATGTTTATCTGGATTCTTTTGCAACTCCAATAGTTCATTGGCCAACTTATATATCCAATCACATATGATGCCCTGGTCAATTGATGAGAATTCCATAAAATAGGCACTCATCATTTCCACAAATCCCTCCACATCGAAGCACGGATCCTGGGAGGCCTCCTCCAAGATGGAGATTATATACGACAGCACAATTTCATCGACCACACTGAAGTCAGCACCCGGTATATGAGCACTGACAAATTGCACCAAACTGTTCTTAACCAATTCGTGTTGTTTCTCCAAATTGGTCATTTTGTTTGCCTTTTAAATAATCAACTAAATAGCGTACTGCGTTTTAAATAAAGGAGGAAAAGAACAAAAACGGTTTAAAACAAGCACTTTTGTAATTTTTCAGAAATTTCTTGACTTTTCTGTACAATTTTTATGGTCTTCTCCCTTGGCTGTGCAGATACGTTTTGACGAAAAGTATTTGAAAATTTTTTCTCTCTATACCAGTGAATACGAAATACGGCGAGCGAATGAACCGGAGCAGAGCAGACAGCGGGCAGAACAAACCGAACAGAATGAAAAAAGGATTTTCGGTATTTTCTTCCCTTGCTCCCTTTTGATTCCTTTCACAGCTGGTTCTGGTTGCCCTCCACCATTCACACGATTTTTATTCACAATTACGTTTTGCTGTTGTTGTAGGGCTTTCGTGTTGCTCCCCAGCACCAGCACCACCATCACTACATAACCCACAAGCCAGCGACCAACCAAACCCAAAACAATTATATAGTAGCTGCACAGACAAGACACGGACAAACAGGCAGCAGTCAGCCAGGCAGGCATATAAACAAAAACAAATCATACATCACACACACCGCAAAAAAAGACAACAACACTAATTTGCACTAACTTAATACCCAGCAAACCAAATATCGAATGTCGGATAAATCTTGACAACTTTGTTGTTCGGAGAAATTAAAAAAGGTATGTGAATATTTTCGTTCATTTTATTTAGGACAGTTGTGAATTTAATTAAAGTTCTTAAAATTACTTTAAAACTCTGACAAGAGTCAAAAGAAAATTCTGATTTTCATGTAGCACTTTTTTATAAATTTAGTGTGGAGTTACCAACGAAATCTTTACATATTTGCATTTTGGCAAATCTCCAGTTTATTAAAAAAAACTTAGATTTTTCAGAAATTTGTTCCAGAGGTAGATAATTTTACACTGGTTAAGGCAAAGTAATTTATCTTCAAAGTATTTCACCAGTAGGTGAAAATGCCATGCTCATGTGATGTGTCTCATTTAAAGGATTTCGGAGTGATTGCAAAATGTATGTGAAATTATAGTTGACACACCTATCGGAAACCGGTCTCATATCAGCAGATTTTACTGAACTAGACCCTAGTTAATAAACTAGTCTTCCCAAAATAATTGTCAAGTCGACAAATTTTGACACATATTCGATTTCTGATAGTTCGGTTCGCTGGGTTTTCACATATTTATGTACACATATATTTCTTGTATGGATTTTATATTCTAATAATTCTTGCAAATGCACCATTCAATTACCCGTCTCCGTCGAATCCTCGCGCTTTGTTTATTGGCTTAATTGTTTTGACTAATTACTTCTTCAAGAGAAATTATTCTTATTTATTTTACTTTTGAAAAATTATAGTTGTTTTTGTTGCAACTTGTAATTTGTTTGAAGCCTCTCTCTGTGTTTATATATGTGCATCAATGGTAAAGAATTAACGAGAACAATGTCATTCAGCATGCCCTCCTTTCTTTTTTCCAATGCGAAATAGTTTCTTGTTATTTCAAATCACTTTGAATACATTGAATTATAATTAATTTCACAGTGTTTATTAATTCTGCTCCAGTTTAGGTTCGTGTTTTCTTTTTTGCAACCGTAAAATTCTGTTATAGAGAACCGAGTAGGGATACCTTAGTCGATATTGGGATAATACTTGGAAAAAAGTTCAAAGCGGAATGTTGATAAGAGATGCCAAGCGAAGCAATTTACTTGCATAAGTCATCGGCTTATCTTTTCTCCATAAAGAGACAAAGAAGCGTAGGGTGAACAGAAATAAATTATCAGAAGGTAGAACAAAGCTACCCTCTAAATACAATATTTTTCTTTTTGTGCCCTTATTCTGTCAAAACATATACACATTTTGATTAATGTTTTGAATAAAAAATACAATAATTTGAAATTATTTTAAATTTGGTTGCAAAATAAATGCAAATTTTAGACGAAATGGGTAGCAAATTGTACAAACTGTATTGTCCTACTATTTTAGATTCCATCTCGTGGAATAACTCCGAAATTCCATTCTTGTTTCGCTAGTCTTTCCCAATAAAAGAACTTTGTTAAAAAATAATTGAAAATAAGCAAAGCCAACTGTTACATATTTAAAAGTATATTTGATACTAAAAGATTCCAGCGCAAAGTTGAATTTTTCCAGTTTCTTTAAAGTTGAGCAACCTTTCTTGTTGAACCATGCATGGTGCAATGAAGTAAAGTTAACCTCATTTCAAATTAACGCTCCCAGCTCTGCATTTTCTGTAATTTACCTTATCAAATTTCAAGGCTTAAAAAACAGTTCCCGTCTCTGATTTTGTGTGTACACAATGTATTCATGAATATAGATTTTGACAGTGAGATGTTGTCAAATGTATAAATTTGAAAAAAAAAACTTTTAGCATATGATTACATGTCTTTACCTTCTTAGTTCTACCACGGTACAATAAGGAGGTAGAACAGCTTCGTAAAACTACAGAAATACAGCCCTGAGGATATGCCCGCTTCATGTCAGACTCATTCAAAATCATAGACAACAAGTTGTTTTCATTTTTCTCATATTTTTCCTCATTATAAAAGGGTTAAATAGCGCGAAAAATGAATGAAATGCCTGGATATTTCTCCCAAAAATGTGGTCAAAACTCTTCAATCTTTCAATTTCATGGCTAAACTGGTTAATAGCTTTAAAGCGCGAGCCGCAATTTACGTGTCTTCTAATCATTGACTTTGAAAGTATTTTGTTTCCATTTTTCAAAACAATAAATACATACACAAAATAGGCAGAAGTCGGGCTCAATAAAAAAAAATATTTATTGGTTTGAAAAATAAAGACAAAACATTGCAGAAACCATGATACAATGAAAAGATGGTATGCTAAGTTTGAAAATTTTGAATTTAAAAATGAGGAAAAATATTAAATGAATGGAAACAAATTGTTGCATTCAAATTTGACAGAAAGCGGACATAGCCTGAGGGCTGTATTTCCGTAGTTTTACGAAGCTGTTCTACCTCCTTATTGTACCATGAATAAAATGTTGCTCAACTTCAACAAACTAGTAAAAATGCAACTCTGTACCGATGTCTTATAATGTCAAAAAGATTCTTAAATATGTAACAATTGGTTTTGTTTTTAGTCATTTGTTACCAACGGCTTAATTTTCTAATTTTACAAAAAATATGTTACCTGTCTTCTGTAATTAAGAAGGTAAATTCATCTCAGCATTTTCTGTAATTTACCTTGTTAAATTTCACTGAATAAAAAACAAGTTCCCATCTCTGAAATTCTGCGTATACAATAGATTTATTAATACATTCTGCGTATACAATAGATTTATTAATATGTAATTTTGAGATGTTGTCAAATGAATAATTCATGGTACAATAAAAAGGTAAGGTAGAGCTACCAGCTGATTACTATTTTTTCTTAAGTGTGCCCGACTTCTGCCAATTTGGTCTGTTTTTCTGTAATTTTACGAAGCTGTTCTACCTTCTTATTGTACCATGGAACAATTTTGGGAAAAAACATATATTTGCTTGACTACCTTTTTTTTCTACGCTGCGTAAATATTTATGGAATTAATTTTAAAATCATTTGAAAATGATAAATGGTTCCTATATAAAAAAGATTTACCGATTTGGCAAATGAGATTACCTTGCTCATTTTGGCATGATTATATGATTATTTTAGAAATTATCAGACATGTCACAAAATCGAATGGGAATGGTTGAATTCCGTAATTCGAAATCGACCTTTTTTAGATTCTTCAGATTCCGATTGATTTGGTGAACTATGAAAATCTCGTTATTCTGTTTAAATATGCCAAAGTTACAAGTTCCAGTAAAAATTTGTACAAATTATCGAGTAAACGAACACTCCTAATAGAGTCAAACTAGCCGAAGTCATTGCTTCATTGAAATCATGGTAGAATTAAGATGCTAATGTCATACAATCATATGCTTACATTTTTTTTTTCTAAATTATTCATTTGACAACATCTCATTGTCAAAATTTACATTTATAAATCCATTGTATACACAGAAATCAAAGATGGGAACCTGCTTTTTTTATTCAGTGAAATTTGACAAGGTAAATAACAGAAAATGCAGAGATGGATAGTCTTTTTTTAATGACTTTACCTTCTTAAAGTTACCATGGATAAAATGTATGTTGCGTTTCCACTGCACTTGATTCGCTCTCTATTCGACCCTTAACTATGAAAAAACTACTTAATTCTTCACACAAAATTTCCTGAGCGAACACTCATATTTGAACATTGATCAAATCAAATCACTCTCAGAACAACGAAAAAATATGCCCCATCCCTAACAAATAAGAGCATTTATCGAAAAAATAAATTATGACATTTAAAAATTCAAAATGGAAAAATGTAATGACATTTATGAATGAAAACTACAATTTTGAATGGCGTATGTACATTCAAACGAAAGTAAATTTTGTTTTCTCTCTCATCCGAGGTACGCATTTTGTCCATGAGATGAAATTTCCACAGAAAACTGGAAACAAAAGAGGCAATATTTTCAAAATGTTTGTATCGGAAGAAAAAATGTTTGACAATACAAAAATATGTTCAAAGTTAACATTTACACAAAAAGTTGAAAACATGAATGAAAACTGTTGGTCGATCGAGTGATCCCTACATGGACAGTCTATAATTTATTTGCTGTGCCAAGGAAAATAATTAAAATTCAAAATTTGATGTTTGTGCTGTAGTAATTGGCTATTAGTATTTTGGAAACTATTTTTGGAGTTCCTTGCCATTCGCCGTTGTTGGAGTTACGTATTAATTGCTGCTTTTCTGGAGTGTCACAACCTAATATTTTTGCTGCTTTGTTTTGCCGGCTATTGCGCATAGTTACACATATTACAAAATGCCGTCTCAATTAATCTGCAATGTTTGCAATGAGCACATTGCAAAATCGAAATACAAAATTGGATGCACTGGTTGTGTGAATTTTTTTCATTTGGATTGTGCGGGTGTGTCTGAAGCTGAGGCGAGAGCTAATAAGGCTCTTAGATACACTTGTAGTGCCTGTGTGCGTTCTGCTGGTGGTGACGGTGCGTCGGGTGTTGTTGATCGTGGCATTCTTATTAATTCGGTGCCTAATTTGTCCCCTGCTGCTTGTGCCTCTGTGGTTGATGATGTTGCTGCTGGCAGTTCTGATGCTGTGCGCCGTTGGCAAGATGACTTGCTTTTGACCATGAAGAAACAGATGGACATCTATATGGACCAGTGTGTGCGTGAATTTAAAGCCAAAGCTGATGCACTTTTTGAGTTGTATAGTGTTCAAATTTCTGAGGTGAAAAGCAATTTGAATGTGCTCAGCAGATCAGTGGATGAATTGAAGTCAGCTGTTAGTGAGGTGAGAAGCACTGCTGCAAGTATGGAGGAGAGATTGTTGGGTAGAATTCGTGAGCTGGAATTGTTTAATTCTACCCTCCAGCGCAGACTGAACCGTTCTGACGTAATTATCAGAGGCCTGCCTAATAATGTTAAGGACCTTAGAGCGCAGGTTGTCAAAATTGCTAAGGTTTGTGGTTTGCAACTGGGACCCCGTGATTTGCATCATTGCTGTTACATCTCTGATCGTAGAGCGGTTCTTGTAAAGTTTAACTCTATTCAGGACAGAGATGTTTTGATGCGGAACTTTTCCAAGAAGGGGCGTTTACTTTTGAAGGAGGTAATTGAGGATTGTCTTCTTGAATCCCGGGTGTATATAAATGATCACCTGATTAAGTCCACTTCGAAGCTTGTGTTTGCTTGTCGTGGTTTGCTGAGGAAGAAGCATATTAAGAGTTTTAGGTTGGTCAATGGGGACCAGCCTTTGGTTGAAGTAATTCTCCCTGATGGAGTGAAAACTATGTTTGAACAATGTGAGCTGTTTGAATTGGCCAATCGATCTCGGTGTGCAGTAGGTGGCGTATAGTTGGATTTGCTGGTTGGTGATGGTGATTCTTTAGACTTTTAAGGTATGCTAGTTTCTGTTGATCTCAGTATTTTTGAATTTTTTTTTTTTTTTATTTTTCTTGGGGCAAGTGACATTTTGATATAAAAAAGATTTGCCTTTGTTTTCCCTTTAATATATATTTATATTGTTATATTTTTATTATATAGTATTTATTATTATTTTATTGTTTTACATGACTTTTCTAACTTCTATAACTATGCTCCCCAGCCTTTTTTTTTATTTCTATGTCCCTTGATGGGAATCTTGGACCTGTGATCAGGGATGCTCAATTTTTCAGGCGTGTCTCTTCTGGCTTCCATGGTAAATTTGCGTATGGGCACTTAAATTGTCAGAGCTTGCGACCGTCTAGATATAATCATAAGGTTGATGAGATGAGATGTATGCTTGTTGGTAGTGGTATTGATGTTTTTGCAGTGACTGAATCTTGGCTTAACCCTGCGGTGTCTTCGAGGTCGTTGCGGATTCCGGGGTACAAGGTTCTGCGTAATGACCGTGTTGGCCGTATTGGTGGAGGTGTTATGCTATATGTGCGTGATAATTTGTCGTATAAGGTGGTTTATCGTTCGGAGAGTTATGGTGTGTGTGAGTCTTTGTCTGTGGAGCTTTTACTGGGGAGCACTACAGTGCTCTTTACTGTCGTCTACTTACCTCGTGGGGATGTTGACTCATTTCGTTTTATTCATGAGGGCATTTTTGACTCATATACGAACATTGTTGTCTGTGGTGATTTTAACTGCAATTTGTTTAAACCATTAAATTCTTTATCAATGCGAACACTTTGTAGATCTCTTGGGCTTTATGTTGTGCACAATTCCTGTCCGACGCACCTGGATGTTGCTCGTGGCACCACCTCATTGATTGATTTTTGCCTGGTCTCTGAGACCTTGGCTTTGAATTTTTCCTTGCAGGGGCAGTGTCCTGGTATTTCTCACCATGCGTTGATTTTTGGAGGTGTTGAACTCCCGGTTATTGCCGAAGAAAAAGTTATTGAATTCCTGGATTTTCGTAGGACCGACTGGCGGGGTGTGGAAGATTATGTCTGCAATTTTGATTTTAGTCCTCTGTATCTTACGAGTGATGTTGACCAACAGTTGGCGTTGTTTGATTTCTTGTTTCAAAATTTGTTGTCCTTCGTACCCACTGCTACCAGTTCTTTTTGCCCAAAAAATGATGCTTGGTTGGAGTTGGATGTGGTGAAATCGGCTTGTTACGTTAGGGATCAGGCTTATCTGGAGTGGCGTAGGTGTCCTACGGTTCGCAACAGGCAAATATTTTGTATGTACAGAAACCGCTGTAAGGCTGTCATGCGTAATGAAAGAAGGAAATTTTATGAGGAAATGTTTGGTCGTATGAGTAGTGTGCAGATATGGAAGTCGTTAAAGTCGTTTGGTTGTCTTGATGATGGTTGTGATGTCCCATTTATTGATGTCAATGCTGCTAATAATTACTTTTGTAGTGTTGGTAATTTAACTTCATCTCGGGATTTTGTGGTTAGTGGGGCAAATGGTTTTGATTCTTTTAGATTTGACTGTGTGTTCATGGAGGATTTGTTGCGTGCTTTGCGGAATGTTAAGTCAAATGCTGTAGGTGTTGATGGTATACCTATCAAGTTCTTCAAATGTGTATTCCCTTACATTTGTTCTCACTTTCTGCATTTTGTAAATTGTATTTTTATGACGTCAACCTTTCCGCTTGCGTGGAAGGTTGCTCGTGTAGTGCCTGTGCCGAAGAAGGGGAGTTCTTATCAGCAGACGAATCTTCGACCTATAAGCATCCTGCCGGCTATGTCGAAGATAGTTGAGCATATAATTAAGGATGCTATTGTGGAGTTTCTGGATGACCATAGATATTTGAGTAGTTCTCAGTTTGGATTTCGGCGTGGTTCTAGCACCACTATTCATCTTTTAGCCCTCACTGATCTCATTCGTGATGTGTTCAATGGTTCTGATGTTGGTTTGCTCGTTGGCCTTGACTTGTCTAAGGCCTTTGATTCCGTGGATCATGCGCTTCTGCTTTATAAGCTGAGAGACAAATTTGGTTTTTCTTCTTCATCATGTAGATTGATATCGTCGTATTTGAGTGGGAGATCTCAGTTTGTTGTGCACAGGGGTGTTGAGTCTGATGTTTGTGCTGTTCGGTGTGGTGTCCCGCAAGGGTCTGTACTTGGCCCTCTGCTTTTTATAATGTTCATTAATGATATTATGGGTTCCGTACCTAATTCTGCGTGTGAGGTCTTCATGTATGCGGATGACATTCATGTCTTCTTTAGAAGTGCAGATCTCTTTGAGTTGCAGAATGTGGCAAACACTACGTTGGGATTGCTTTCTGCATGGATCTCCTCTAATGGTTTGTCTGTCAATTGGAATAAAACCGAAGCTCTTCTGTTTAATAGTCCTCGTAATGTTCCTATGCCGTGCATCTGTGTTGGCTCTTTTGTGGTTAATGTTTTGGATGAGATGAGATGTTTAGGTGTAGTCCTTGACACCAAGCTTAATTTTTCTGCGCATGTTGATTCATTGCTGTCTCGTGTGCGTTTTCAGCTTAGGAGGCTCTATAGTCTTCAGGCTCACTTGCCTCTTGGTGTTAGGATGATGGTAGCCAGATCCTTATTAATGTCTCATGTCAACTATTGTTTGGAGGTAATTTCTGGAACCAATGCTTGCCAAATTTTGCGCGTGCGCAAACTTGTTAACTCTATTGTTAGGTATGTGTTTGGGTTGCGCCGTAGTGATCATGTAACACAGTATGTTATTAAGTTTCTTGGTCTGTCTTTTGACAGATATGTTGAGTATCGCCTACTTTTGTGTCAGTACAGGATTATGATTAATGTTAATTCTCCTTTATATAATAAGTTTGTGTTTTGTAGATCATCTCGGAATCCGCAATTGCTACTTCCGAGGTTTTCGTCTTTAGTTGGTGAAAAGGCGTTTATTGTGAGAGTTGCGAGATTGTGGAATCAGTTGCCTCTGACCCTACGTAATTTTACCTACTATTTTAATACATACAGGAAGAGGTGTTTTGAATATTTGTCTGTTCATTGAGTTTCTGGTTGCGGGTTATTTTTGTTATTTCTTTTTAGTTATTGGCTGGGGGGCCATTTTTATGGTTGTTTAATTTCTGTTGAGTAACGTTATTATTTTATTTTTCTTTTCTCTTTTGTAAGAATTTCGTTCTTATGCTTGTAGTTGCTACATTTGCTCGATTTGAAGCGAGTGATGGTTAGCACCTTAAGGTATGGATGCCTCTTGCATTTTTCCTCTCTGCCTTGCTTAACTGTTGTTCAGCTTGGTGGAGAAGTTGTGTCTGAGGGTCTGATTATTGTTATTTAAAGTATTTTGTTTATAAATATAATTTGTATAATTCTTGTAAATTTGTTGTTATGTATTAAGGTTTTTTTTTATGTTAATATAGTTATAGGCTGTGTTTATACTGTTGCATATTAATATAAGATTTTGGCCATGTTGGCTTATTTATATTGAATTGTATGAAATAAATGAAATAAATGAAACTGTAAAATTAATTATATAATAAATCTTTGGGAGAAAAACAATAATTTCTTCTACTCATATTAGTGAGAATTTCATGTATTTTCGTATAAATTCCCATGATTGAAAGTGCAATGAAAACATAGGATTAGAAATTTTAAACAAAATATTTTCTCTCGTTTTAAACTTAAACCATGGTACAATGAAGAGAAGGTAGGTCAACTTTGAAAAAATTGCAAGTATAGAGGTCTACCTTTTTGGCTTGTAATGTCAGAATTAGTATCAAAACAATAAAAAAAAATCAAACAACTTGTTGCATTTACTTTGAATAAATAATTGAAAACCGCGAAAACTGAATGAAAAGTCAACACTTCTTTTCAAAACCAGGTTCTATATATCTCTAAAGGATTATTTCGCTACAAAAACTCTAGATTTTGTCGATGCATACGATGAAATAAACATTTTGAAAACATCCGAATTTGAACGTTTTCTGAACATTTTTTTTGTTATTGAAAAGAAAACACATACATAAACAAATAAAGATGACATATTAAGCCAAGACAATAAAAAAATTGAAATCATATGGTACCTTGATATCATTGTACCATGACTTAAACTTTATACACATTCATATAACGGAAAATGTAACAGTTGTCATTTGTACGTCATTTAATAAGGTTGCCCTTATGAAAGCCACCAGATGTTTTAGTTGTGGAGTGTGGTTGCAAGTGTAGTGAGTTGTGTGATGAAATTAATTTGGAAAACAAAAGCATACACAGTGTAATATAATGACAACAAGACTACTGGGTGAGTGATTACAAATGTTTAATTCATAATTTTATGAAATATTATTGATATGCTGGTTAATTTGATCAATAAACTTTATCGGTAGATGTCGATAAGCATATGCTGATAGTTTTTTGCGCTAACATAGTGTTCCCACGTAATTGAAAATTTGTACCAATCATGCCAAGGTAGAATATTAGGTACTCGCATCGGATATTTCAAGTAACCGATAAAATTCGCACCCAAGGAAAAAAATTGATACGCGGCAAATTTGCTTCAAGAAATTAGGAACAACATGTATGTTTTACATTTTATTGTTAACCCTGTCTTATTCGAAGGCACTCATTCTTTAGCAGAAAAATAAACAAATTGTATTTTAAAGGAGCAGCGAGAAAGTGAAAAATAAAATAAACGAAAATAAAAATTTTCGAGATGGTGACATAAACACATTTTGTGATGCATTTATCATGGCTAAATAATACAGGTAGCCGCATCAACTAGTCTAGTTTGGTGCGCACATTTTTGAATGGGAGGTTATTAAAATTCCTTAAATAATTGAAAACGTATATCGTGACAACCTCTGCATGGTATTGCGTAAGAAAATTTTGAATTAATCTTGATATTTCAGTATTAGCATGTGCTGAAGCATCTACCTGTATTCTTCTACCACGGAATTCTTTTAGAGCGAATTCAACATTACAACAAATTGTATTTTAAGTAAAAAGAGCTGCCTTGAATAATGTCGAATAGAATTTACAGTTTTGGTTACATTATCAAAAGGAATAATCAAAAACAAATCATGTGTTTTTTACCTTAAACCTTGTTGTATGAAAATGTGAAATGAAAACTTTTATAAAGGAAATAAATGTCAAATGAAAAATATTATAAAGGAAATATTTTTCATTTAATATCTTCATAGAACAAGAATCCAGCCCCAAAACTGTAAAAATGTAAACGATTTTACTAAGATAACCGATTTTCCCTTTATGGCATCAAAGAAAATTGCAAAAGTAGTACATTCTTGTAGGTACTGGTACAGAAGCCAACCGATTTAAAAAGCCGAAAATTAATTAATTCGTTATTAAATTTCCTTTGAAAATTTTTCTCAAAACCAAAATGTAGAATCAGTAAAACAAGTTTTATGAGATTTTTAGAAATCAAAGTGGTTGTTCCCTAGTTTTATTTATAGATATTTTTATTTCAGTTGTAAATTTATACAATCTATATATGTGTGTATGTATTTTAAATCAACAAAAATTACAATCAACTGATAGCAGAAAAAACCAAATACGTTTTAAATTGTAATTGTTTTCAGCAAACTTCAAATACATTACTACATCACATTGTATTATTAATTTATATATTGTTTGTGATAAGCACATGTTAGAGGGGTGAAAACTGAATTTTTGTTTTGCGTAATTGCAAAAATTCATGGTACAATAAGGAGGAAGAGCAGATTCGTATAAAGATAGAGCCCTGTGGGTATTTATAATTAGACTCATCAAGTTGTTTTCATTTATTTATTACTTTTGCAAATTTTTAAAATGAAATTTGAATAAATTGCCCAGGCTTTCTTTCAAAAATATGATCCAAACTATTCTTTCAGTTACATGCCAAACTGGTTAATATCTTTAATGCACGCCCCGCAATGCACATTTCTTCCAAATATTGATTTTGTAAGCAAGGCTAGGAATATGGTACAGTTATATCAAGGTAACCCCACTTCAAATAATCTCCAGCTCATTTCTCTGTATTTTACGGTGGCCAAGGCATGAAAAAGCCAGCCGATGATTTAAGCCAGTCATTCAATAAAGCGTTTTATGTATTCTCAAAAGGAACAAATGAGTTTTAGGTTGACTTAGTTCGATTGTGGCCCTACGTTCCTTTGTCAGTCGTTTTATGTATTCTCACCTTTACATTGAGCAAAAAAAAAAAAAAACAAAATTGCCGCACTTATCAGTTTTTTTTAATATATTTCGACCTCTATTGTGAAATTAATGCATTTTAATAGCAATGAAAGAACGAATGCATAAAAATATGAATCAAGAATCAAATGTAAATAAGCATTTTGTTGACAATGAGACATTTCCAAATGTATAATTTTGAAATAATTAAAAAAAAAATGTTTGCAATTACGTTATCTTGTGCAATTGCATCTGCCATGGCTATTGAGTTAAAGGGAGAAGTGCGCTTTTTGTTATAATTGAATTCGTTTATTGAACTGAAAAAAATTGAGAATACATATTTGACAACAAACATATTGATATCAAAGCCTATTAAGATTATGTTAATAATATTGGACAAAGTGTTTTATGCTAAAGTACAATATTTGATTCAATTCTCAACACTCTACCTGAATTAAATATTTCTTACATTATAATTACAAAACAATACAAGTTGGAAACTAAGCAATGCCAAAAACTCCTTTAAAATATTCCAACTTCTGTGGAGTTACTGCCTTGGTAAAAACGTCAGCAACCATTTCTTTTGTTGAAAGATACTTCAAAGATATTTCATTGTTGTCAATTTTCTGTTTGATAAATTTGGCTTTAATATCCACATGCTTTGTCCTTGACGAATACTTGTTATTTGTAGCCACTTGTATAGCTCCTTTGTTATCACAATACAAAACCATGTTGACATTGTTGTTGGGATTGAGTTCTTTTTCTAGTCGTTTCAACCAAACAGACTCCTGTATAGCTGCAGTTATTGCCATGAACTCAGCTTCCGTTGAAGATAGTGCCACCGTTTTTTGTCTTTTTGTGGACCAGGATATTGCTGCTGATTGAAAAATAAAGACATAACCAGTTGTCGAATGGCGGTCGTCCAAACTTCCAGCCCAATCTGCATCGCAATAGCCGGTAATATCTTCTTCTAAATTTTTCTTATAGATGAGCCCTTGTTCTATAGTTCCTTTGAGATAACGCATTATTCTTTTTACAGCTTCCCAATGCGCTCTACCAGGATTTATTCCGAATCGGCTCAGGATATTCACAGCATAGTATATATCAGGGCGCGAAACCTGAGCAGCGTACAACAAGCACCCAATAGCTTCCATATATGGTGTTTTCGACATTTTTTCCTTTTCAACTTCGGTTTTAGGAGACATACTTTCGTATAACTTCTTATTATAGTCCATTGGAGTTGAGGAAGGGTTACAGTCATTCATTCCGAAACGTGTCAATACATCTGATATGTACTTAGACTGATCAATTTTGATTCCATCTTCAGTTCGGGATATTGTCATACCAAGAACATTAGACACTTCCCCCATATCTTTCATTTTAAATGTTCTTGAAAGTGTATTCTTGACAGAATTTATTTCGTTTTCGTCATTGGAGAATATAATTACATCATCTACGTATATTGCAATATAAATCTTCTTTTCATCTGTCACCTTTGAATATACGCATTGATCCACTTCTCCTTGTACAAAACCCATATCGATAAGTTCCTTGTTTATGGTTTCATTCCATACTCTCCCAGATTGTTTCAAGCCGTATATGGATCTGTTAAGCTTACAGACTTTATTAGAAGCATCACGGAAACCTTCGGGTTGTTCCATATATATGGTTTCTTTTAAAATCCCGTTTAAATAAGCGCTAACGGCATCCATCTGATGAATCTTCATGTCATATTTTGCTGCCAATGCTGCTAAATACCTTATTGATTCATACCGAACAACTGGAGAGAATGTTTCCATATAATCGATACCTTCAGTCTGTGTAAATCCCTTTGCGACTAGTCTTGCTTTCCATCGCAACGTGTTTCCATTGGAATCTTGCTTGGTCTTGAACACCCATTTTGACTTCAGAGCTTTGCATCCTTCAGGAAGTTGAACCAAAGTCCAAGTATTATTGACTTTCAAAGAATTCATTTCATCTTGCATGGCTTTTTTCCAATGTTCAGAATCTTCAGACGACATTGCCTGTTTTATAGTCTGGGGGTCTGAAGAAACATATTCTATTGCAGAAAATGCCGTTGATCGTTGATTACGGTTTGCTATCCTTTCTGATCTTCTAATATTTTCAGACGTTGGTATTGGTCGTGAATTACATTGATTTGGTTCCCATTCTTCATCATTTGGGTCCACATAGCCATTGTTATCAAAACATTCTGAATCCAAAAACTCACTATCAGTTTCAGAATCACTACGAGGCTCATTTTGAATTACATTATTGCCATCCAATTCGGTTGACTCCATATTCGTTGATACATTATTCACTGTTTGGTTCAAAACATTATCCATTTCTTCATCTGGAGATTGAATTAGCAAAGGATTGTACAGATTAGAAGATGGCGTTTCAATGTTTGAGTGAACATTTTCAAGAAATACCACGTCACGGCTAACAATTATTTTTTGATCACTTGGATCAAATAATCGATACGCTTTACTTTCCGTGCTGTATCCAACCATGATACATTCTAATGACTTTGGATCAATTTTAGATCTTCGTTGTTTTGGTACATGGACCAAAGCTGGACATCCGAAGACTCTAAGATGCTTCAAATTTGGTTTTCGACCCGACCATAGTTCTTCGGGACATCCTTCATTTCCTCGGCATGGCACTCTATTTATCAAGTACGATGCGGTAGAAGCAGCTTCTGCCCAAAAACGTTGATCTAATCCACTGTCGATAAGCATACATCTTACCCTTTCTATAATCGTCCTATTTATTCGCTCGGCTACACCATTTTGCTCGGGTGTATATGGACATGTTTTTTGATGTATTATTCCACTTTTTTCCAAGAATTCAGAAAAATGTTTGCCGGTGTACTCACCCCCATTATCCGATCGTAGAATCTTGATTTTTTTAGAACACTGGTTTTCCACTAAAGCCTTGAATTCTAAAAATTTCGGAAATACCTCAGACTTTTTCTTGATTGGATAGACAAACAGTTTTCTTGAGTAGTCATCCACAAATGTCAACAAAAAACGAGCTCCCGAGAACGAACTTTCTTTTAGTGGACCAACAACATCCGAATGAATAATTTCCAATAGCTCTTTGGCTTGAGTACCGACTTCTCTACTCACTTTTCGGGTTTGCTTTCCCTTCACGCAGACAACACATGGTTCAGAACATTCTTTGCCAAAATTTATGCCAACATTTGCGCTCTTGACATCACCCAGTTTCGCATTACAGATATGCCCCATCCTTCGGTGCCACAAATTGAAATCATTGGCCATGGTAAAAGCTTTACCCTTTTCCTCTTTCGAATTGCATTCTAACCGGTACAATTGATTCTGCGCAGTTGCCGTTGCTATAACACGTCCATTTTTATCAGAAATGCGGCATTTTTCACCTTCAAAAGTCACCCTTTTTCCATTCTTAGCCATTTGTCGAACGGAGAGTAAGTTGGTACACAAATCTGGAACATACTCCACGTCTTTGATTGTAACACATCTCTTATTTTTTCCAGAGCCAACTTCAATATCAACATATCCAATGGAGTCCACTACGAGTTCATGCTTATTCGCAATAATCACCTTTTTATTAAAAACATCACGGATGTTGTACATGTGGTTCTTCTCATTCGTCATGTGGTTGCTTGCTCCACTATCAACGTACCAGGCATTTAAACAATCTGAACTTGAAGTGGATTCCGTAGCTTTTGCACACGCGCTCACATCGGTAGTTGTAGCAAATAAAACATCCGACTTCTTTTCATGCTTCCTTGTAGCTCCATTGTCATTTGGCTTCAATTTGCTGGGACAATTTCTTGAGATGTGTCCAAGTCCACTGCAATTGTAGCATTTGATTTGCTTCTTACCTTTCTTGATACCTTTAGATTGTAACGCCGATTCTTTTTCTGGAGCTCGATCGAATTTCGCATCTTGAAGTAGAACATTCTTCACCTTATCCACCGTCAATTTCTCCTTGGTATTTTCCACGGCCATCACAAGCGGTTTAAAGTCATCCGTTAATCCAGCTAACATTAGAGATGCAGTCAACTCATCGTCAATGTTTAAGCCAGCATTTTTCACTTTAATAGCCACTATAACGATGTCATTGACGTATTCCTGAATGGATCCATAGTTCTGTAGCTTGATGTTCACAAATTGCTTCAGCAATTCAACTTTTCTGGTAAGGCCCGTATCTTCGTACGCATTCATCAATGCACTCCAGGCATTTTTCGCGGTAGTTGAAGTTGCAATGTGGCCGTAATTGTCTGGTTCAATCATCAATGTTATCTCGGCTAAAGCTCTCGCATTCAATTCAGCATCAGCGGTATTATCAACACATGCCTTCCAGCACCCTTTAATGACCAGATATGATTGCGCTTGCCTCTTCCAAACATCAAAGTTTTCGCGTCCACGCAATCTTTCTAGCGGAAAAGCTATGTTATTACCAGCCATTTTAATTTTTTTTCACAAACGTCACTAGTTTTCAATATTAAAAAATGTATCTATTTTGTTTTGCCGAATATTTTTTTCAAACGTGACTAAGGCCCATAACCTGTTATAATTGAATTCGTTTATTGAACTGAAAAAAATTGAGAATACATATTTGACAACAAACATATTGATATCAAAGCCTATTAAGATTATGTTAATAATATTGGACAAAGTGTTTTATGCTAAAGTACAATATTTGATTCAATTCTCAACACTTTTTAGGCTTTGTTTGTATTTGTTTACATTCACATTTTATTTTTCAGCTGACCTCATATAGCTTTCTACTAAAAAAATTGTATGTGGTTGTTTGTTTTAAATTGTTGTAGAACAACGCATGATGTTATCTTATATTTTTATAATGTGATAAAAGCAACAAATGAATTGCTTACAAATATAGACTTTCCGCAAATTAATTTTTAACCCAAAGTAAATTGGGACTAATGGGGAGATACATAGGAAAACTTTTTTACTGGCTTAAGTATTCGTAATAGAACAAAGGAGTTTTAGGTTGACATAAGCTGAGAATTAATAAAAAATGTTTTTTTGGTTGGCTTAAGTCACCGGCTTGCTTCTCTGTAAAAGAACAAATGAGTTTTAGGTTGACTTAGTTCAATTTCGGCCCGTAATGTATACTTGTTCATCCTACACTCTTTTGTTCTTTAGCAAAGAAGCCATCCAAAAAGTAATTTATGTATTCTCGGCTTTAGTTCAATATCGGTAATTTATACTTTTCTTGTCCCAAATTTATACTTCTATGTCTTCGGCACATGCAAAGAGCATCTGCACATAGTAGATTTAAAATAGGAAAAGTCAGAGTCAAAACATTGTCACCCGGGGGATTTGCCTTTGTTGTTACGATCATATTATCATATGAATTCATGATGGTAGAAGAATACAGGTAGATGCATGGTACAATGAAGAGAAGGTAGGTCAACTTTGAAAAAATTGCAAGTATAGAGGTCTACCTGTTTGGCTTGTAATGTCAGAATTACTATCAAAACAATAAAAAAGCAAACAACTTGTTGGATTGATTTTGAATAAATAATTTAAAACCGCGAAAACTGAATGAATAGTCAAATTTTCTTTTCAATATCATGTTCTATATATCTCTTATGGTTTATTTCGCGACAAAAACTGTAGATTTTGTCGATGCATTCGTTGCAATAAGCATTTTGAAAACACCCAAATTTGAATATTTTCTGAACAATTTTTTATTATTGAAAAGAAAACACACACATAAGCAAATGAAGTTGACATGTTAAGCCAGAAAAATAAAAAAATTGAAATCATATGGTAGTTCTGCCCTACCTTGAATTCATTGTACCATGGGTAGATGCATCTAAGCTTGGGAACATTGATATGTCAAAAAAAATTAAATGTTTTTTCAAATATAAGTAGATTTATATATGTTTTCTTATACGACGTCATTCGGAGGTTATTATAATTCGCCTATATTCTTCTACCATGGAATACATAAAGCGCTTATTTGGCTGGCTTTAGGCATCAGCTGGCTTCTTCGTAGAAGAAAGGAATTTTAGGTTTACTTAGTTCCATTTTGGCCCTAGGCCCCTTTGTTTCATTTCCGAGGGAGCCAGTCGATGACTTAAGCCAGCCAAATAAGCGCTTTATGTATTCCCACCTTAACTTTCATACTTTACTTGTGTGGAAAAAAACGTCGACCGAGTACGTAGAATTTTAGGTAACACTGTAAAGATATACGGTCGTTAATATCAATTTACCATGGCCCCTGTCCACACACAAACGAGTAATTTAATGAAATAAATAACATTTATGATTTTAAGGTATATCCATGGTACAATAAGGAGGTAGAACAGCTTCGTAAAAGTATAGAAATACATCCCTGGGGCTATGAACGCTTTCTGTCAGAATTATTGAAAAGTAGATGTAACAGACTAATTTATTTAATATTTTTCATTATCTAGAATATAGGTTAAAAAACGCGAAAGATGAAAGAAATGCCTGGATTTTCTTTAAGAATATGATCCGAATTGATCAACCTTCCAATTCCATGGCAGAAATGGTTATTACTTTTAATGTACGTTTCTTCCAATCATTGATGTTGAACATATTTGTTTTTGTTTTTCAAAAAAATAAATGCTTAACAAAATTGGCAGAAGGTAAGCTCGATTAGAAAAAAATGTAATCAGCTGGTAGCTCTACCTTACCTCTTTATTGTACAATATTTATTTCATGAAATTACACGTGTTTGGAACGTGCCTAATCGGGGGGAAGTGAAGGTTGCTTTTTTTACGCCACGCCAAATATTAGGTTCACATGGTCATGCACTGTAAGCTGTCATGTTATCACTTTGATGTGCATACCATATGACATTAGAAAAATTTTCAAGCGGCAACTTTTCAGTCGCGTATCAACCTTTGTTGACACTAGACTTTTTCGCGCTGGTCGCTTTTTTTTTACAAACAAACACAACAACAACAAATCAACACAAAATCAAAACACAAACAAACCTCCATTTTTTTCTTTTATCTTGGTTAAAAACAATTTTTGCGAAATTTTTGCCAAGTTTTTTATTTAAACAATTATGGAGGGAGTCGGAGACCCCCCTCCTCCACCTGTTCCCCCGCCACCTATTGGGGATACCAATAAAAGAAGAGCCAAAAACATTGAAAACGATAATAAAAGTTTTAAAAACAATAATGGCCAACCAATAAAAAACACCAACACCAATAAAATAATTTCATCCCAAACCTCGGACAAAATGGACACCGAATACAATTACAATTCGCTAAATGATGGAAATGTACTGTATACACCAAACCATCCAGGGCCATTTTATGTCATAGTGTCGTCAGAAACGCCAATCAGCTCAAGGAGAAAAAACTGCGAACTCCATTTGTATATACGTCTAAAGCAAATCAATCTCACTAACTATGCTTGCAAGTGTGTGGGATATAACACTTTTAGAATGACGTTCAACAATTTTGAATCTGCCAACTTATTTGCCACAAATCCCAATTTAAAAACTGTTGGATTAAAGGCATACATCCCAGAGAGATTTGTTCAACGTTTTTATATTATCAAAAATGTACCTACGTGCCTTTCCGCAAATATTATAAAGGAAGAAATTATGCAAAACAATGAATGTATGGAAGTAGTCTCAATTTATCGCTTTACTAGGAAAAATGATCCTGGTTTAATCGTACCCACAGAAACTATAAAGATTGGTATTATTTTTGATGGAATTCCTACGAAATATATATGTGTGGAACAAAAATAACACCGGACTTATATGTACCACCTGTTCGGCTGTGTTTAAACTGCGGCCGTTTAGGCCACATTGCTCTTCGTTGCAGGTCGACGAAGAAGTGTCTAAGCTGTGGAAAAGAAATTCTATGTGCAACAAATTGCAGTAAGGAAAATAGATGTTTAGATTGTCGTTCTACAACAACCTGTAAAGAACTATGCATGTCTCCAAGATGCATACTTTGCAACAAAATAGATCATCTTGCAACAGATTCCAAAAATTGTTTGAAGTGGAAGTCTGAAAGAAATATTAGCAGCATTATGGCCCTAACAAACCTATCTAGAAGGGAGATTCTCCAAAATTACCCAGAAACAAGAAATCGTTTCCAAATTCTTTCTGAACGTGATTTTAATAATGAGTTCCCGCCTCTCTTAACAAACAGGACTCCAAAAATTAATATACATGATGCAATTAACAAAAAAATTACAAGTATTAAATATAGCAAAGTTGCGGCTCCAATAACGAAAAATCAACATGCCATTGCAAGCCCAATTCATGTAAATCCAACCAAAGCAGTATTTGATCATCAAAATTTTTCTAAAGTTACTGAAATAGAAAGAGCATTAGCATCATTTTCAAGGCAAATGTCCACAATACTTACGTCTCTTAACTGCACAGAAGGTCTTGATGTTTTAAAGAAATTTCAACAAATAGTCATTCCAGCATCAGCGAACAACCAAAGCCCATATACATCAGAAGCCAATGAAGAAAGCCAATTAGTATCATCCTGAAAAAGATGAAGTGTGATCAATCTGAAATAACTGCAAATAAATAATAAAATTTTTTTTTCAATTATCCATGAACATCTTACAATACAATATACAAAGTCTTAAAAAAAACAAAAACTCTCTGGACTTCCATTTAAGAAAACTTAACATCGATATATGCTTCCTGAGTGAAATTTTCAATATAGATGAAAAACAAAATTCAACAACTTTTCAAAATTATAATATAGTTTCAAAAAAGAGAAAAGATAATTATGGTGGCGTCGCGATAATTTTAAAGAAAAATATTCAGTTTAAAAGAATCTCTTTTCAATCAACACTTGACATACTAATTTGTCAAACCACTAATTTAAACAATAATCTCACTTTAGTTGCTGTCTATTTTCCACATTCCGTAAAAAGCATAACCATTAAAAATGAACTTGAAAAAATAACATCCTTCCTCAACTCTAATCCAAATACATTTATCTGTGGCGATTTTAATGCTAGACATTCGGCCTTTGGTGATTTTTTTGATTCGCAACGTGGAAAAATGCTTAAAGAATTTTTTGACTATTCAAACTTTCGATGTTTAAATGATGGAAGTTACACTTTTAAAAAACGAATCAATGACAATACGGGATCTGTTTTAGATCTATCATTTACCAACTCAACTCTGTCACTATCTTGGAAAGTTCAAAAAACAATAATTGGAGGAAGTCACCATCTCCCAATAATTCTGAAATTGAGCGATACTATTTGCAACGGCAAAAAGTTCTTAGCGAAAAAAAGGCTTATAAGAAATCTTGCAATATTAAAATTAAATCCGGACTTCGAGGAAATCAACTTCGCCATGCAAGCTGAAATCAAAAAAGCTACGTATGTTATTGATAACAAAAGAAATCCAAAACCTTGGTGGGACCCTTTTGTCGAAAAACAATTCAGATTGCAAGTTGCCGCGCAAAAGAAATATGATTTGCATAGCAACGACACTAATGCTCTTAATCTTTTCCAAGCCATTAAAAATTTTAAAAACGCCACAAAATATGCAAAACGACAATCTTTTAAATCAAAAATTACAACTTTAAATATGGAGCCTAACTCAAAATCACTATTTCGTCTGGTAAAAGGATGTAAGAACAGTTTGTCATGCAATAACGGTGGGAAATGGTCCGAAAATAACAACAAAAAATTTTTAATACACCTAAGGGATCAAGTCTTGAACAACAGCCATATTACCTTCCCTCCAAACACGCAAAGAACACCCGTCGAACTCACAATGGAAGAATTCTCATCTGTCTTAAACAGAAAGAAAAAACCTTCAGCAGCAGGATTAGATGGCATAACATATGAGAAGATAAATAACTTATCAGAATCATCTAAATATAATCTTTTTCAAGCAATGAATACAGCTTGGAAAAAATGTGAACTAAGAGAAAACTGGCGAAAAATCAAAATTGTTCCAATCCCAAAGAAAGGAAAAGATCTGGAAATATTCACAAATTTTCGACCAATATCATTAATATCAGTTTTTCTCAAAATTATAAACCTTATGATCAAAGAAAGATTACAGTCATTTCTTCAGGAACAAGATATTCTTCCGACCAACACATACGCATACAGGAAAAACTTCTCTTCATCCATGTGTATCAATCATTTACTATACACAATAAATTATCATAAGGAAAAAGGAGAAAAAGTAATTCTACTGTCTATAGATATTGAAAAGGCCTATGATTGCGTAAATCTATTAATTCTTTATAAAATTTTGTCCGAGATAAACTGCCCGGAGGATATCAAAGATTGGACAATAAACTTTCTTAAAAAACGCACAATTGTTATGGGCAATGAAATGATAGATATATATAATGGATTACCGCAAGGCAGCTGCTTAAGTCCAATACTTTTTAATATATATACGCTTGGTCTGCATGGAATTGCAGATCAAAACACATATTTATTTCAATTTGCGGATGATTTTATTTTACTATCCACTGACAAGGAATTTGAAATGGCAAATGAAAATCTACAACATAAAGCGAATCATTTTTACCATATTTTATCCCGCTTGAATCTTAAACACAACCCTGATAAAACCTTCGTCATGTATGTAGCAAAAGGCCCCCGTAAAATCCCAAATATAAAGTTACAAAATACAAACATAAACTCTGTTGAAAAAATAAAATTTCTGGGAAGATATATTAAAAACAGTCTATCGCTAAAGGAACACTATGATGAAGTAATGAATTCCTGTACCAACTCACTAAACGCATTAAAAATGATAAACAACGCCAAAAACGGATTACTCCCAAACATATTAATAAATTTAACAAAATCCCTAGTGTTCTCTAAGACAGAATACGCAATATCATCTATGGCCCACATGCCACAATATCTCAACAAAAAGCTAACTAGCTTTCAAAATCAAATGCTTAGAAGAAGCCTTGGACTTACCCCTTCCACACCAATACACAACATCTATGCACTGGCTGTTATGCTTCCTCCTGAACAACGTTCTCAGTATCTTGCAGCTAAAGAACTAATAAAATTCAAAATGTATAACAATACGCTGTACAACTGCATCACCACAGATTCCTCTGTAAAAACAAGTCTGGGTTTTATCTACAACAAATTTAAACACATCCTTGACCGAACTATGGTAAATCAAAAAAGGATACATTCAAAGAAAATAAGCTTTTTAGATGATCTCTTTAAGGCAGTAAAATACTCCAAGTCCAATGAATTTTTTAGAGCAATTCTTCAAGAAAAACTAGTCTGTCTAAAAAACCAGGATCATTCCATATGGTCAACTGATGCATCAGTCACAGACAGTAGTACAGGTTGTGCGGTATGCAACATATCAATGAAACAAAATTATGCTTTCAGAATAACATCAAAAACCTCTTCTCTAATGGGAGAACTACATGCCATAAATAAAGCAATTGATATAATGATCGAGGAAAACACGCTCAAAGCAGTCATTCTTACGGACAGTAAAAATGCCTGTCTTACACTCAAGACAAACACACACCATAATTATCTAGCAAACGACATAATTCACAAAATAAACAATTCTAACTTACAATCTCTTACTTTCATATGGACTCCCTCGCATATTGGTATACCAGCAAACGAACTCGCAGATTATTTCGCCAAACACGCAGCCACAGCTGGCTGTATAATTACCACCAATGCTTCAATTACAGACGCATACTCTGCCATTTATGATCATCTATGGAAAGAATGGGTAGATAAGTACAAGGATGCATCCGAAACTAAGGGTACTTACTTTTCACAATTCTTCAACACACCACCAAAATCTTACTGGTTCACTGGCTCAAAGATGTCACCTGGTAATATAAAGCTAATAAATCGTTTACTCACTGGACACACTTACGGCAAAACATACTTACATCGCATTAAAGTCGAGGCCTCGGACATCTGCACACTTTGTGGAATCACTGAAAGTGAGGATCACCAAATTTTTGTGTGCCCAAAATTCTGTAACGAAAGGAAACAATTTAAAATCTTCGAAAGGTACAAGGACTTACCATCAATTTTAAAAACCTTCTCGCCAGAAAACTTCGTCGAACTATCAAACTTCATTCACAAATGCAATCTTCAACTCTGATTTTCTCTGTGAGATAACAGAAACATAAACAAAACAAAGAATACGATTATTAAGTAATCAATAACCTAGCAATTTGGCATATGTGTACTTCGGGTACCTGCCAACCATGACGAAGAAGGAGAAAGAGAATCAAAAAAAAAAAAAAAAAAAGCGGCAACTTTTCCCGCGTTTTCATTAACAAGAAAACTATTTTCATTAAGAGATTGATCGCATCATCAAAAATTTGACCAAAACAGCAGTGACAATTAATGCAGTGAAAAGGCATTGGCGTACAAAATCACAAAAAAAAAAAAATAATTCTTGACGCACTTTGGTTTAGAAAAACAAAACAAATTTTGGGCCCTACTGTAATTACGAATTTTATTTACACCATTTTTTTTTTTTTGGAATGGATGATCGCATTATTATCTTTACAAAACTAATGTTCCCATTTTATCGTCTATTTAGGTCGAATAATTTCTTTCGTAATGGCTGGAAATAGTGCTGCTGTTACTGGTAAAATACCCAAATATGCTGCCGGAACTCAACCGTTCACAGTTTTAATTGAGGGAAACATTGGCAGCGGCAAAACTACTTTCCTAAATCATTTTCAACAATTTCAAGAGAAGATTTGTCTCATCACAGAGCCTGTGGAGAAATGGCGCAATGTTAGAGGTGTTAATTTATTGGTGAGTATGATGCAAATAATCCCCTTAAATATTGTATATATAATTGTGTTGCAATATTTTCCTATTTTTAGAAACTTATGTACAAAGAACCCGAACGTTGGGCCATGCCTTTCCAATCGTATGTCACGCTAACCATGCTACAAAGCCATACACAGCAAACACAGAAGCCAGTAAAGCTTATGGAACGTTCCATTTTCAGTTCAAGGTAAGAATGTGGGGGGTTAAAAATGTGATTTGATACCCGCAGGAGATATTTTGATGTGTTACAATTTATTTATTTTTATTTCTTTTTGGCTACAACGCTGTAAACAATGTGTTAATAATAGCTGTGTATAACAATGAGTTGTACTAGTGCGCCAGAACACATTGTTCATCAACTAATATATTTATTTTATATTTATTTTAATAATTTGCTTTGTCAGAAGGAAAAGTGAGTTTGTGGGATGAATGCTTGAAGCAAACTCAGTATTTACATATTTTTTCCCCTTCTTTTCCATAAATCTCATTTATCTTTTCGGTAAACTTTACGCGTTTGTTTGCGAACATCTTAATAATTTCGCACAATATTCGTCTTGAAAAAAAGCTAAAGTAAATCGTTAAAAAAGACAAGTAAAAAAGCTGTAAGTTCGGCCTGGCCGAGCTTTGAATACCCTCCACCATATGGAACGAATTTCCCAATTTTCAAAAAAATAATAATAATAATAAATAAAATCCCTAATTTTGTTAAAATCTTAAAAATACCGAATGTGAGCGTTATATTAGCGTCTATACGCCGGCGTGGACCTGCATAGGCAACTTTGGTCATAAGCCATTACAATATTCAAATGCGAAACCTGAAAAAAATTATGTTCATAATGTAGCTAAAATCATCAAAATACCGAATATAGGGAGGTACCATGGTAGTTATACCAAAACATGGACCTACACATATGCTGTAGTATCCATTACGAACTTCAAATGCCAAATTTGAAACAATTCCGGTAAATAATGTGGCTATAATAATCAAAATATCGAATATCGGGAGGTGTCGTTATATGGGGGCTATACGAAGACGTGGACCTACACAGACAATTTTCTGTCATAGGCTATAGTATTCATTACGAACTTCAAATACCAAATTTTAAACAATTCCGATGAGTAGTGTCGCTAAAATCATCAAAATACCGAATATCGGGAGGTACCTTTATATGGGGGGGCTATACGAAGACGTGGACCTGCACAGACAATTTTCTGTCATAGGCTGTAGTATTTCATACGGACTTCAAATACCAAATTTGAAACAATTCCGGTAAATAAAGTCGTTAAGTCGTCGGGGTCTAAAATGTATGTTTCGAGGTGGAGGGTATAAAAATAGAAAATAATCCCTTTTTACAATTTTGATTTGAATTCTAATAAGCTGAAGTGTGAAAAAGTGGATAAATGAGCTACCCTAGATACTCTACACAAGGAGAAGCGGACATTTGTTAAATAGAACTATTGTACAAAATTATAGTGTTTAATTTGTCTCACACAACTCTTTTCATTTTTTTCTTACAGGTATTGCTTTGTGGAAAATATGTATAGAAATAAAATTATTGACGATGGCATGTATCATGTTCTTCAAGAATGGTATAATTTTATTGACAATTCAATACATGTTCAAGCGGATCTCATTGGTATGTTTGTTGTTTTTAGCATGGATGCCCAACAATCGAAATTAATTTATATCTTTTTTACATTTTAGTATATTTACGTACAACACCAAAGGTGGTATATGAACGCATGCGTAAAAGAGCACGTTCGGAAGAAAGTTGTGTACCCATAAAGTATCTAGAAGAATTACATAAATTACACGAAGAATGGTTAATTGAAAATCCAGAGTTTAATAATAAAGTAAGTTACACAATTGACATGTAATGTTAGACATGATTCATAATTTGAATTCTAAATCTTTTATCAGGTCGTTGTACTAGATGCCGATTTAGATTTGGAACACATAGGCTCTGAATATAAACGTTATGAAAATCACATCATCAACCCCACATTTATACGTCAACAACAAGCCGTTCTAGTATCACCCAGTAAACGTCGCCGTATGGAATGATGGAACACATAAGCTCCGATTGTAGACGTTACGAACATCACATCTTCAAAACCATCACCCAGTAAATGTCGCCACATGGGCTGACTTCGTTTATTTTCGGAAAAGCTTGCAATCTACGTTTGGAATATATTGTAGTTTAGTGACTCTTTATACCCTACAACACTATGTGTTGGGGGTATTATAAGTTTGATTGGGCCAAAAATTATGTAACACCACGAAGTATTGATTTCCCATATAGGAAAGTATATATGGATCTTCCTATCTCGCCGAGCTGAGTCGATCTAGCTATGTATGTCCGTCCGTCCGTCTGTCCGTCTGTCCATGTTAATTTGTAATCACTCTACAGGTCGCAATTATCGTCCGATCTTCACGAAATTTTGCACGAAGGTGGGGTTAGGGTCAGAATAGAACCCTATTTCTTTTGGACATGATCGCCAAATGTTTAGGGGTTGAAATGGACCAAATACTGAAAAAATGTCGGATTTTGCACTTGCCCTACAGGTCGCAATTATAGACCAATCGACGCGGAATTTCGCATGTAGCTAGAGTTTAGGGCTGGCAAGAAGCCTACCCATTTGGTCATCGGATAATATTTAGCGGGTAAAATAGACCATATCTTTTTTGTTGAAAAAATTTAAAAATTTTCATTAAACCGCGAATATTTTAAATTCCAGCGAAATCACAAAGCCATGACAAGGTTACTTCTGATCTTTACATTGATGTTAACATCTAACAAAACGGATATATAGCAAAATATGTACGATATATATGTTTATCAAAGAAGATATGCTTGAAAAATCTCGTATATGTCGAGAACGGCTGAACTGATTTCGACAGTTCTCATTAATTCAGAATGGCCTCTTGGCAGGAAACATAAAACGTCTAAAAAAATTGCATAAAAATATCTCTCTAAAGATGAAAATATTGATTTTGTAATATTTTCTCATATTTTTTCAATTTTGTCATATTTTTGGCATATTTTCATTTTGAATTAAACATTTGGTAATATTTCTACAGCTAACAAAACTAAGTAGTTAGGATATCAGGATATCATATACAGATCGCATTTATGGCCCGATCCTTACGAAATTTTGCATGGAGATAAGATGAGGGTCAGAATAAAAGCCTATTCTTTTTGGAGATATTCGGGGTTGAAATGGACCAAAAAACTGCAAAATTGTCAGCAGGTCGTAATTATGAGGTTACCGGACATTGCAAAAGCCAAGCAGTTTTGGATGGCCATCCAAAAATATTCAATGTGTGAAGGAGTTTGCCAACTTTTATAGACAAAATACGAAAATGTAATGTCCATTCCAGTGACTTTTTGGAGAATTCACAAATACAGGAAAGACGCACTTCTGACTATTTCGTTAACGCTGATTTCGTTGAAGAATATAGTCAAATGTCTGTATCTCATATAGATGCGTTTCAGTCAAAAACCAGTAATAAATATTAATCTTTTGCCACTTCTGAGAGATTATAGGTCTTTGGGAAATATTGGTTCCAGATCTAGGAAGACCATTTACGTGCAACATCTACCAATAAATTGGAAATGAGCAAATTAGTTTAAGTTGCTATTATCCGAAAATTAGAGAACGAAACCTGATGATTTTCTTTTATTATTTGTCACAATATCCTGTGGAGTTCTTTCGAGTATCTCGCCAATATAAACTGTATCGTTTATTATAGTGTTGTAGGGTATTCAACGGTCGGCCCCGCTCGACTGTAGCCTTTGCTTACTTGTGTTTAATTAATTTGTAAGTTTTAATTTTAATCCTTATCTAGTATAGTATTGCAATATCAATATATGTTTAATTTTTAAGTATTTCTTCTGGAAAATGATGATCTTGATTTTGACGACCATTAGCAAATTTAGTTCAATTTTGTTTATTTGTGCAATACATGTATGAATGTTGTGCTTGTGTTATTA
Source organism: Musca domestica (assembly GCF_030504385.1). Classification (NCBI taxonomy): domain Eukaryota; kingdom Metazoa; phylum Arthropoda; class Insecta; order Diptera; family Muscidae; genus Musca; species Musca domestica. The sequence goes on along the minus strand of NW_026712328.1, from coordinate 28,717,140 downwards.
GTATCTTTTTTTCTTTAGAAAACGTTTAAGCAATTTTATATGTAAAGCATGACTTTTTACTTTAATAGCAGACACAAAGAAAATAGTTGGTAAAATTTAAATTATTTCTTTTCTCATGGATTTCTTTTCCAAGTAAATATTAAATGTCTGTCTTTGAAGTCAAGCAATTGCATCAACTTGTTTATATTGTACTTATCATATGAAAAACAACATCATCAAAATTGTAACTGCCATTTAAATAAACTAATACTTAAATATATTGTAACGAGGCACCTCATAGATCTATTATATATTAAGATAACTAGTAAATGTTGCATTTCTTTAATTATTTTACACTTATATTTTGACTTATTATTTTGTATTGTATGAAGCATGTTTTTGAGGAGAAACCAGATCCAATCCCACAGGTGGAACATTTTATTGATACAGGAGACCATAGACCAATTTCATGTCCTCCATATCATATTTCTCCAAAAATGAAGGAAAAATTAAAGGCAGAAATAACAGATATGTTGAAGAAAAATATTATTCAGGAAGAAGAATCTCCCGTAGTCCATTCCCAAAAAGTCAGGAGAAGTTCGAGTTTGTGTAGATTATCGCCGATTAAATGCGATCACTACGACAGACAAATACCCTCTCCCAAGAATGGATGATTTGTTGCATGCTGCGAAAACATCATCATTTATGTCAACAATCGACTTGAAGTCTGGATATTGGCAAATTAAAATGGCTGACAAAGATAAATTAAAGACAGCATTTACAACACCCTTTGGTATATATGTTTTCAACAGAATGCCATTTGGATTAAAAAACGCACCCGCAACATTTCAAAGACTTGTGGATAAATTTCGAAATGGTCTTCCTCAAATAATTACTTTAGCATATTTGGATGACATTATAATATGCTCACCAGATTTTAATTCACATATTAAAGACTTGCGAAAAATATTCGAAAGAGTTAAAAAATTTAATTTGCAGCTAAATAGAGCAAAATGCAATTTTTGTAAACCTAAAGTTAAATACTTAGGTCATATTTTAAAGGAAAACGGGTTGAAACCAGATCCTGAAAAAAAAAAACAGCTATTTTACAAAGAGAACACCCCAAGAATTTAAAGCAGCTTATTTCATTTTTACAAACGTGTTCATGGTATCGTCGTTTTATACCGAATTTCGCCGATATATCAAAGCCATTATCCAGTTTAACAAAGAAAACCGCGCAATGGAAATGGACCGAAATTGAAAATGGTGCTTTTTTGAAATTGAAAACGCTACTTGCAAGACCTCCGATCCTACAACAGATAAATGAATCTGAGCCATTTATTTTGAAAACAGACGCTAGTAATTATGCGCTCGGAGCTGTTATACTCCAGGGGGAGAAAGATAAGGAACACCCTATTGAATATGCCAGTCGACTTTTGTTACCAGCAGAACGGAACTATTCAACGACAGAAAGGGAGGCATTGGCTTAAAAAAAAGTTTCGTGGATATATTGAGGGATCGGAAATATTTGTTCTGACAGACCACCAACCACTAAAGTGGCTTTTTAGCTTAAAATCGCCTACAGGTCGTTTAGCCAGATGGGCACTAGAGCTGCAGTGTTTCAATATAAAGTTTGGATATACTCCAGGAAGACAAAACGTCGTTGCAGATGCTCTTTCCAGACCTCCCTGTTCCAAAGAAGCTCATATACAGGAGTGCTGTGAATGTTTTACAATTTATATAGATTTTCCCCAACAAGGTGCTGCAGAAATAAGAAAATATCAGCTTGAGGATGAAGAAGTAAAAAAGAATTATACACTGCTTCGAAAATGACAACGAAGATATATCTAGATACACTAGCAGAGGATACATCATGATAGATGGAGTTTTATATCGATATTGTTCCGACCAAGATACGGAAAAAGGACAGCTAGTAGTACCAAAGTCAATGCGCAGCAAAATACTATGGCGTTTCCATGATGATCCCTTAGCGGGACATTACGGCATTGAAAGAACAATCAACCGAATTGCTCCATATTATTATTGGAAAGGCATGAGGGCAGAAATAGCTAAGTATGTAAAAAGTTGTGATCAATGTCAACGTTACAAGTCGACTAATTCAAGACCACAAGGACTATATCGCACTGTGTCGAGTAATCAACGTTTTGAAGTTGTGGCTATAGACCTGGTTGGACCACTCCCTAGAACTTCACAAGGACCTCAATGGATCTTGATAATCGAAGACATTTGTAGTCGTTGGGTAGAGCTATTTGCACTGAGAGAAGCTAGGGCCGAAAAATGTGCTTTGGTAATTTTAAATGAACTGATTTTGCGATATGGCGTTCCAAGACGTATTCATACAGATAACGGAAGTCTATTTATATCTGCAGTAATGCAACAACTTACATATTGTTTGGGTATCGATCAGACATTTACCCCGGTATATCATCCTGAAGCCAATCCGGTGGAGAGAAAAAACAGAGATTTAAAAACTCAACTCTCTATATATGTTGTGAAAGATCATACCACATGGGATTCAAAACTACCCATGCTAAGATTTGCTATGAATACTGTGAAGTGTGAGAGTACAGGATATACAGCTGCATACATTACATTCGGACGAGAACTTAGAAGTCCAATGGAAGCTCACCACGATTTGAATTCGATAATTGTTTCGGAAAACTTTATTCCACAAATAACGCCACATCTAAAAAAATTGGCCGATGTTTTGAAAAACGTAAAAGAAACCGAAGAGAAAATACAAGATCGAAATAGAATGTACACCGACAGAAAACGTAAACCCAATTTAAAATATAATATTGGAGATAAAGTTTTGGTAGCAACACATGTTCTGAGCAGTAAAAAAGACCATTTAACTTCAAAATTTGTAGCTCGTCGTGACGGTCCTTATATAATTATAGAAAAGAAAGGAACCTGTTTCACAATTGCATTAGAGGAGAATCCTAATATTCCTTTGGGAACCTATCATGCGTCAGATATCACTCCATATCAAGGATCCCCAGCTACACCTATATATCCTTTGAGAAAGCGTGGACGACCTAAAACCGGAAACAACGATGCATGTGCAAACATAAAGGAAACAGAAGTCTTAAATAATACAAATGATACAAACACAACACCAAGATTGGAGCAACACACACAAATTTTCCAAGCAACTAACACACATATACCGCCTGAAAACAACAATATAACCATGAAAGAAGAAAGGAAAATGGTTCTTCGGCCAAGGCAATCTAAGAAATAGATCCTGCCACATCATCGGGACGATTTCAGAGGCAGAGGGGGAGGCTGTAACGAGGCACCTCATAGATCTATTATAAATTAAGATAACTAGTGAATGTTGTATTTCTTTAATTATTTTACACTTATATTTTGACTTATTATTTTGTATTGTATTCCAATTGTTTGCATGTTTGACATAAAGTTATGTGCATTACTGTAACTGAAGATTTTTATCCAACTTTGCTCAAATGTAACTCTAACGGAATAATTGGAATATTTATTTTCACTCACTACAAGAATTATTCTCAGTTAGTCTTTTACACCCAATTTGAACTCATAAATTTCTAATATAAGCAGTAACTCATCTTGTCATTTATTCATTCTACGTCTGTCTATGGAGGAATAAAGCTAATTTAAAAATATTCAAAGTTGTTTCCTTTGGATGCCCAGAGTGGCAAATAATAAATTAAAACAATATAAAATATATTGAACCCTGTGCGCAGGCGAATTTGTGCTTTGACACTATTCTTGCCTCGTGCAAATATAAAAATAATATTATATTTAGTGGACAGCTTGGACTTAAGTCTGGCTTTGACCCTAAATATTAATAAAATAATATATAAAGGAGTCTCATCCCCTTCAATATATTTTTACAATAGTGAATATTTTTTGTTTTGTTTTTATTTAAAATGTGAATAAATCTTTTGTGTCTCGTACCATCGCTCGTTACCGTGATACTTGTAGCTTAGCCTGACGTCAAGGAAGTGGACGGAATAAAACAGCAACATCAGAAGAAATGGTTCGAAAAGTAAAGAAGCGACTTGATCGAAACCCGTGTCGCAGTGGCCGAAAAATGGCTCGTGGTTTGAACATATCGCAATATTCCATTCGGCATACGCAAACATTTTGGTCGCAGACCTTGGACATTCCAACAGAACTCAGCAAGAATGGTTACAAAATGAGATTCCTCGCTTCATTTCCAGCGCACAATGACTACCAAAATCTCAGTTGGACTATTGTGTCTGGATTATTTTGGAAAGGTTGACACTATAAAATACCTCAAGCAAGCGCTTCGCCGGAAATGGGCCAAACTAAATCTAAACTTGCTCTAAAACTTGATACTATTTCCCACATTTTTTGCTATCATTCAATAAAATTAAAAAATGTAAAAATGATTGCGTTTGATTTTGTTGCAGTTTTTTTTTATCTCATCCTGTATGTTATGTTCGGTATTATGCAGTTGGGAAAAGTAAATAACCTGTTCGATTATGGGATAGAATAAACCAAAGTGCCATCGATCACCTGAGGGAAGAAGCTCAACCGAGTAATCGTTACACTCTCCACTTGATGCTGGTTTGAATTTGAAAAATTTATGCAGGTTCCTGAATTCTAAAGTTGTACCCTTATGACTTTATCAATCAGTATTCTGCCATATTTGAGTACCATGAGCAAAAATAGTATCGTTACATGGATTCACGGACCACAATTTGCAAGCACTAATCATCCATCTATGTTGTTGGTCTAGGAATTGCGCAAGGCACCAGTCCCGTTTATGCTGTTTTAACAATTAGTCCATTACAATGACTAGTCTAACCAGACTATTATATGGGGCTATACCAAAACGTGAGCCTACGTAGCCCATTTTCAATACAAAAAGTCCTGCAGACAAAATATGCATTTGAGTAAAATTTTATCAATTTACTTCATTTCGTTCGGAAGCTGATTTCCACATACGGATAGACATCGCTAAATTGACAAAGAATTTTATGCTGATCGGTAGGCAATGTTTGACTCCTAGTGAGAGTAGCCATGTAACATCTTCAGGGTGGGGTCTATAATGTATGTTTCGAGGTGTTACAAACGGAATGACAAACTTAATTTTAATTTTGAAAAGTAATTTGAAAAGTCTTTAGTTTCACGTTCAGTAATTAAATTCAACATCTAAATAAGACCAGGTGGAATTACCTCAACTTTTAATTTTTCCGAATTTTTGCCTTCGTATCTATCAAGAGGAAATGGATAATGGATATTTTACTTATTCCAAATAATATATTTGAATTGTTTCGGTTAATACAAATTATGAGAAAAGAATTATGTACTAAAACACATACATTACAAATTTGATGTTCTCAATCTCTCTAAACTAGGCAATGTATTTTGCATCCAGATCGTGTCCCTTCTTTGTCGTCATTATATTACTTTGGCGGTGGCACACTCATCATCATGGGCGGACGTACACCAGGCATGGCTCCGAGTGGTGGTGGAGGTCCCATCATTGGACCCATCATGGGTGGCGGACGCATACCCAACATTGCCGGAGGAATAGCACCATGTGGACCCATCATCATTGGTGGAGGCATTCCAGGTGGCATCATACCTGGTCTTGGTGGACCACCTAGATTTGGTGGTGGTGGTAAGGCCACACCAGCCGCACCGGGCTTTGGTGGACCGCCTGCGAAGGGATTCTGTGTTATTTTGCCAGCTTTGAAGGCAGCAGTTGTGGCGTCGATTAAGTGTTGTGCCTCCTCTTCCATCCATTTTTGATAGTAGAATTTAACATTGTCACGATGTTTGCGGCCCGTACAATGTGTTTTACGCACCGACGGCGAGTCGTGTGTCAAATATGTGTCACAATAATCACAATAGTATTTCGGCATATTTGCCAATATTTTTGTTACGGGTTTTCAATGCTTTTTTTGTTTAAACTTCTAGAAATTGCCTTTACACTACGAAATAAACGAAACAAATGCGAATAAAAAATAAAGACCTACGCTAGGGTTGGCAAAATGTTGATATCACATTCGATATTAATTTTAGGGCTTTATTATCGATTTTTATTTAATCTATCGATATTATCGACAAAGTTCCGCCATTTGCAAAATTAGAGAAAAATATACCATGTTCGCATTACAATTTTAAAACAGGTGTTCGGTTAGCATTTCGTTTTTATATATATACATGGTACAATGATATCAAGGTAGGGCAGAAGTACCATATGATTTTAATTTTTTTTATTTTCTTGGCTTAATATGTCATCTTTATTTGTTTATGTATGTGTTTTCTTTTCAATAACAAAAAAATTGTTCAGAAAACATTAAAATTCGGTTGTTTTCAAAATGTTTATTTCAACGTATGCATCGACAAAATCTAGAGTTTTTGTAGCGAAATAATCCTTTAGAGATACATATATAGTACATGAATTTGAAAAGAAGTGTTGACCTTTCATACAATTATCGCGGTTTTCAATGATTTATTCAAAATAAATGCAACAAGTTGTTTGATTTTTTATTGTTTTGATACTAATTCTGACATTACAAGCCAAACAGGTAGACCTCTATACTTGCAATTTTTTCAAAGTTGACCTACCTTCTCTTCATTGTACCATGTATATATATATATTTATAGTTTAGTTTTGTTATCGCTTACTTTAGGAAAAGTAAATAGCAAAGTTGTTGATTATTTCATATTTTCTTTAACATAAATGCATTTTTCAGAGGTATGGCAATGAAATGAGTATTCGTAATGCCCTGTTCCAGAACCTACAAGAATCTATGTTTTTAATTTTTTGTTGATAAAATAAAGGAAAAAATCGTTTTAAAAAGCTGTACATTCATGCAGTTCTGGGACCATGGTAGAAGAATACAGGTAGTCGCATCGACCCAGCTGCTGGGACAATGAACTGTCAACCCGATTTTGAAATTTAAAATCGTTAATGAAAAATAATTGAAATTTGTAAAAATTGTTGAAAAATACATATCACTAAGACCTCCGATTTGCGTCGTATAATGCCATGTTTACGTTAGAACTTTTTGTAGGGTTAACCTACTTTGAGAGGATTTATTTGAAGTAAAAGTAATGGAAATGACAATTTAAATCAAAATCCAGTGGGTTAACCCTCATATATATAAACGTACTGTAAGAAAACATATAAAAAACAACTTATTTCTGACACAAGCGTTGATGCATCTACCTATAATTTTCTACCATGGCATTTATTCAGAGTGGAAGTGAACAATAGTGTGATCCAGAGCTGCAAGAATGTAAAAGTTTTTACTACGATAACCAATTTCCCCCTTAAGATATCGATAAAAAATTGCAAAAATGTCAATCTTGCAGGTACTGGAAAAAAGCAATAGTTTGTATACATACAGGGTGAGATGAAAAAACTGCAACCAATTTCAGACTGTGTCATTTCTAAGCCACTCGTCCGACAGATGTTAAAATTATTCCAGTGACAGCTTATTATATTGTTTACAAGCGTACAAAAGCAATTTGGTGAAAATTTTCCAGAAAAAAAGTTATTCGTGATGAAATTCAAGCGTAATAGTGTGATTACTTTATATTTGTCTGGAAAACCACAAGTGGCTATCGTTAGAGCACTCCAGCATTTATATGTGAATAAATCTTTTGTGCCTCGTACTATCGCTCGTTACCTTGATACAGGTAGCGTAGCCCGACGTCAAAAAAGTGGACGGAAGAAAACAGCAACATGAGAAAAAATTGTTCGAAAAGTAAAGAAGCGAATTGGTCGAAATCCGCGTCGCAGTGGCCGAAAATGGCTCGTGAGCTGAACATATCGCAATATTCCATTCGGCAAATAATGAAAAATGAGCTCGGGGTAAAGCCATTGAAATTCCAAAAAGTGCAAGAACTTACACCGCAACAGAAAGAATATAGACCCAAAAGAGCGAAAGAGTTGCTTCGCTTTACCGATGTTAGCTATCCGCTTGTATTAATCGACTGTGGCATCAGAATAAATGCAGAATATTATCGCGAAAATATTCTGGGGGGTGTATTTAAGCCTTGGACATGCAAACATTTGGCCGCAGACCTTGGACATGCCAACAGGACTCAGCTACATCTCACTCAGCACGTGCCACCAAAGAATGGTTACAAAATGAGGTTCCTCGCTTCATTTTCAGCGCATAACGGCCACTTAAACCTCCGGAGACCAATCCGTTGGACTATTGTGTTTGGGGTATTTTGGAAAGCAAGGTTGGCACTAAAAAATACCAAAGTGTCGATCACCTCAAGCAAACTCTTCGTCGGGAATGGGCCAAAATACCGCAGAGCAACATTCGGGCAGCGTGTGACGGTTTCATTGGCCGTTTGAAGGCCACAATACGTGCCAAAGGTGACAAAATCGAACAAATCTAAACTTATTTTTAAATTTGATGCTATTTCCAACATTTTTTGCTTTCGTACAATCAAATTTCAAAAAATGTAAAACTTATTGCGTTTGACTTTGTTGCAGTTTTTTTTTATCTCACATCAGTTCAGTTTTCAATTATTTATTCAAAATCATTGAAACAAAGCGTTGTGATAGTATTTCTAACATTAGGTGTGCCTGGTTTTCTATTGCTTGTTTATTTCTTTTTGTACTTTCAACTTGAAAATATTTATTTGGAATTAGCAAGACTAAAGGTGTAATTACATAAGAAACTTGAAGTCATGGCTAGGCATATTTTGTGACATTTCATAAAGGGATTACAGAGCCGAGCTAATATCATGCCGTCGTTTTCCATTATAATTTGACAATAATATGCCTAGCCATGACTTCAAGCTTTTTATGTATTTTCACCCTAATTGCTTTTGGAGAACAACTTTACAAAACGTGAAAAATGTAAATATTAATATGTAATAAGAAAATAAAAGACGATTTCCAACATTTTTAGACAAACTCCAGTGGCAACTCGTTTAAAGGATTCCGGGGAACACATCAAACCTATCTTTCTTTTATTGCTCATATTTTTATTTTATTTCTAATATCCTTTTTATTTAAAAAAATGTTAAATTGATGGTGCTTCCTTTCTTTTAATTCATTTAATGGGGGCAAATTGGTTTGTTTTGACAAATCAGCTGGTTAGTTGCAAGCTTCTGCAGGAATACCGTCTGTTTACTTTCCGCATTTTCCTTGCAAAAGAGTACAAAACTACCTTACTTTCTCTTAGAAAGATGTTGCTGCACAATTCCTGCAGGAAAAGTAACCAGATACACCTATTAGTTTTTTTCAAAGTTAGCCTAGCATGCATGGGAAGACCAGCAAAATTTAAATTTAAGAATTTATGGACATCAAATAAAAAAATTGCATTTGATATGCAATCCATGGTAAAATTAAAAATTCTGTAATTTACCTTGTCAAATTTCAATGCAAAAAAAAAAAAACAGTTTCCATCTCTCATTTTCTGTGCATATAATGGATTTATGAATATAGATTTTGACAATGAGATGTTGTCAAATTTATAAATTTGAAAAAATTGTAAACATAAGTGAAAAAAAAAAATTGTAGACACATGATGCAATCATTCGATTTACATTTTTTATTTGGTACTTGTGCCTTAGACAATATTTTGCAGTTTTTCAAATTGATGTATTTGCTCGGCGCTTAAATCTTATTTGAATTTTCTTTTGATTCCAATTTACTCGCAATTTGTTGGACAACAAATGGTGTTTCATACAGTTGTCGATAATACCGTGTCCTTTGCAATGGCAACACTGTACACTGACTACTCGGTTAGTGCACGTAGTAACGCAAAGGTAATGAGAGCCAATTAACACGTAAACAGAGATGAGGCCAAAGAGAGAGAGGGAGAGTATGAGCGTCTGTCGCTCGCACTGTGATGATGAGAGTGTAGAAGAGAGCAAGAAGACCCACAGAAGCAAATGGAAACAAGTAAAACCAAAATAGACGCGAAACTGTCTGCATGTCGATGATAGCAGCGGCGGAAATTTTTTGTGTTGGACGCGCGTAGCGGATGGATTTTAAATCCATGAATAAGAAGTGTTGTCGGAAAGGCGGCGAGAAAGGAAAGAAAAATTGAAAAAAAAATAAATAAATTACAACGGTTTAACGTGTGTGTTTCTTTATAATTTTATTGAGCGCTGAGCTGCATAAAAAAGTAATAATAATTAAAAATAATGTTTGTTTGCCTGATTTTGAAAAAAAGAAATAAATACATATTGAATGAATAATGAAATTTAGTAAAAATTTAAAATATTTTTGATCTTGAGTGTACCAGAAAATGACAACAAAGAATTGTAAACACGGTGTTATAAGTGAGATTGCAAGTTATTTTTGTTTTGTTTAAAAAAAAAAATAAAGTTTAACACAAATAACAAACGGTTTCAAAAAAAGATCTTTTAAAGATCTGTGTAAAGTAATTTATTCTTTTTGTTGTCTAAAATTATTTTATGTTGTTGTACCTCTTACCTTAAAGAAGAAAGGTCTAAATCACGCCGCCTGGTATAGGGAATAATCAACCACAGCATAAAACTGAACAGCAAACATTACCAGTGAAGGAAGGTGTGCTGAAGAATCTCTTCACATAAAGACCAAAAACAACAACAACAACAACAACAACCGCGGCAGCAGTATTGAAGTAACACACCAAAAAGCAAGCAAACGAAGACAAAAAGAATCCACCGATGAGATGAGACAAACAGGAGGATTTATGCGTTCGATAGTTCAAATGGATAAAGTGGTTTTACCGGTTTTATGATACGTTCGACGTTCAACAGACGGATGGATACAGTGCTGCTGAGGATGATGTGATGTGATGCCATTAGGCCCAACAAAAAAAAAAAAAGAAAAATATTAAAAATTGTGTTAAGTTTGAAATTTTTGAATTATTTGAGAAAAAGAGCAAAGTTCTGAAAAAGTTATCAGTTATTTTGAAGTGTTTTAAAAATTTTCTAAATATTTTGAAATTTTAAGAAATTTTTCCAATTTTAAAGAAAAATTAATTATAATGTGCTAAGAAATTCGTTTGTGAAGCTGGATTTTTCTCATCATTTGTTTTTGTTATTGTTTTCGTGCAACAACAAAATGCCGTTTGTACAGCGTGTTGTACAGCCGGTTAATCTTGCCCAAGTTTGTTCCACATCCGGTTCCGGTAACCAAAAAACCAATAAATTCCTTTGCATACCCGGCAAATGCCAAAACAACAATTGTATCAACAACAAATTATCTCCCCAACACCAACAACAACAGCTGCAGCAGCAGCAGCAGCAAAGAGGCGAAATCTCTCTCAATGGCAGAGAGCCAGCACAGAGTAAAATAGCAGCAGAAAGCGAGTTTTTGTCCTCGTCATCATCGTCGTCGCCGCCACCGCCTTCATTGTCTTTAAACCCCAGCGATGTGTTACTCTCAAGGACAACATCGTTGCTCAACAGCAATGCCAAGGACGGCCTGATTTCACCCTCCCTAACATCGTCGACAACAGCCTCCTCAACGACCACTGTTACCACGGCCATAATACACAACAATGGTGGCGTTTCAACCATCAATGATTTGGCCGGCAAGGATACCACAGATCATGTTGGCTACACCAACAGTTTTTCCTACAACACAGATCACGAAGATGACGTCTGTTCGAGTGTATTGCCACCCGTGTCACCGGCCCCAACAATGCCAATGAAAAAGTTGAAACAACATGTTGAGTTTCTTTCGAACATACCCACCTCTCCGACCCGGCAACAGTCGGCGAGAAGCGGTGCGTCCATGGTTGGTGGTACATCGATGGCTGGTTCTTCGGGTGCGATAATACGTGCCTCAACATCTCAGCAACAGCAGTTGCAACAACAACAACGTTTACGTACGCCCCAATCACCAACGGCGACAAAAATTGTTGCCGGCTATGAATTTGATTCGATCAGCAACATAACCCTAAGTAATGCCCTGCGGCAATTGGCCTCATTGGTCCTGATTGCCAGCGATATTTTCGATGATTTGCAAAAGGAACTGCAGTCGGTGGGCGATAGAGCACGTGTGGTGCAAAAGAAAATCATAGCGGTGGAGAGGCGTGTCAGTGCATACGATCCGAAAATGGTCACAGTCCGTAAGTATTTTTTTTTGGTTCTTTTTTTTTGGATTCGGAAAGAGGGCGATATTTCCGGACAGGAAAAAGGAAAAACCTCTAGTTATGACAATTTTTAAGACTTATATGGGGCTAGAAAAATACTTTCGAATGTCAGCATTGACATAAAATACACTTAGAGTTCACCTATTATGGAGTAATTAAAGCTTTGGAACTTCCGAACCTTGTTAGCAAGTAAATGAGCTATTATCTTTTTGGCAATAGTTCACACACGTTTCGGGTTTTGTTTCACTGTCAAACATTTTCAATAGCAACCACAAAGACAATGCGCAGTGTTGTCTTCTTCCAAGAGAACATTTCCTAAAGAGAGACATCAAGAGAAACTAGTACAACTGGAGAGTAATCTTATTATTACAAGCAAAGAGAAAGTGCAAAAAGGAGAGCCTAATGATGGAGAGCCTTAGAATGCAACGAAATATTGACAAGACGATGATCTTAAGGAGGATATCAAAAATAAAAATTCATGCTATGGAGTTGGAATAAAGTGAAACAACCTGTTATAACAACTTCTTTAAGCTTATTATTTATATGGTTATCACTGGCCACACACCAGACTTTAATGGCATAACAATATTAGACAAAGAGAAAGTGGAAAAGAAGAGACTAATGATTGAGAGTCCTAGAATACGACAATATATCGAGAAGAGGGATATAGACAATAAAAATTCGAGAGGATTAAAACAATTATAATTTTGCCGATCAGATCCAATTATTTAATTTTCTCGGAAGACTACGGAACCTCAGGAATAGAGTGAAAATTAAATAATTTTGTTTAGATTTTCACATTAATCGAAGAAATTTTGACCAAGAAAATAGAAGAATATAAGAAACTCTTCAATCACATCATTCCATTAAATATTTTTGAAACCTTCTCATCACTGATTGCCAACAATTTATTAATTAATTCTAGATATCTGGGATATACACCCACAGATCGCAAAAGTTTCTCGGAAGGCTAACCGAATTGGCCGGAAAACTAACACACGTAAATTCTAGATAGGAAACTTAATTGGAGAGACCAAAACCAAGAATGGACTAACAAGGTTCATAGATGCTGGGCAACGTGTAAAAGGTCTAAAGGTTTAAAATTGGGTTTCAATCCATAGATGATACACTGGCTATTCAAAAGCGTAATTAGACCTATTCTAACCATACACATCAGAAGTCTGTTGGACAGCTATTGATAAGAAAAATGTAATACTAAAATATTACAAACGAATGTGATGCTTAAGCTTTCGCGGTTCAATGAGGACAATACCAACCAGGGCTTTAGAGACAATTTTATATGTACAGGGTGAGATAAAAAAAAACTGCAACAAAGTCAAACGCCATAATTTTTAATTTTTTTTTAAGTTTTATTGAATGAAAGCAAAACAGGTCGGAAATAGCATTAAATTTTAGAATAAGTTTAGATTTGTTCGAATTGGCCACCTTTGGCACGAATTAAGGCCTTCAAACGGCCAATGAAACCTTCTATCGCTGACCAAATTTTGCTCTGCGTTATTTTGGCCCATTCCCGGCGAAGCGCTTGCTTGAGGTGATCGACACTTTGGTAATTTTTAGTGCCAACCTTGCTTTCCAAAATACTCCAGATACAATAGCCCAACAAAGATTTTGGTGGCCATTGTGCGCTGGAAATGAAGCGAGGAACCTCATTCTGTAATCATTCTTGGGTGGCGCGGACTGAGAGCGATGGCCCTGAGTCCTGTTGGAATGTCCAAGGTCTGCGGCCAAAATTTTTGCGTGCCCAAGGTTTTAATAATATTTTCGCGATAATATTCGGCATTTATTCTGATGCCATCGGCTGTTCTGGCCGGCGCTTGAGTTATGGTGGCCAACCGATGGTGCACATTTTCAGCTGACCTCTTTGGCAAGTAAACACGATCATTTTTGTTTACAAACTGCTGGACAACGCATGTTTTCTCATCGGAGAAATCCAAATTAGGCTGTTCACCACTTTTGGCCAAGCGAAGCAACTCTTTAGCTCTTTTGAGTCTATTTACTTTCCGATGCGGTGTAAGTTCTTGCACTTTTTGGAATTTCAATGGCTTTACCCCGAGCTCATTCTTACAAATTTTCTAAATGGAATATTGCGATATGTTCTTGATCTCACGAGCCATTTTTCGGCCACTGCGACGCAGGTTACGATCAAGTCGCTTCTTTACTTTTCGTACCATTTCTGCTGATGTTGCTGTTTTCTTCCGTTCACTTCCTTGACGTCGGGCTACACTACCAGTATCACGGTAACGAGCAATGGTACGAGACACAAAAAGATTTATTCACATTTAAATGCTGGAGTGCTCTAACGATAGCCACTTGTGGTTTCTGCAGCCAAATATAAAGAAATCACACTATCACGCTTGAATCCCATCACGAATAACTTTTTTTCGGGAAAATTCTCACCAAAATGCTTTTGTACGTTTTTAAACAATATAATGAGCTGTTACTGGAATAATTTCAACAGCTGTCGGATGAGTGGCCTAGAAATGACACCCAACGTAAAATGGGAGCAATGATTTCTAGCACATATTTAATTTAACATAAATGGCGCCCAACATGTGGCTGGAAATAATATTCTTAAATGGCAGGATAATTTGTTATTTCAAAATGTCTAGGGAGATGCTACACCAGTGGCGCCCAACGTTACATAAAATATTCCTATTTTTCCAATTTTATTATATTTTGCTTCTGGCTCAACCAAAATTCTTCGGGAAACCACTGTTTTTTGATGCGAAAACTTTAATTTAAACGGCTTTCGGATGAGTGGTTTAGAAATCACAGCAGTCTGAAGTTGGTTGCTGTTTTTTCATCTCACCCTTTATATGTACTGTGTTATGTCAAAAATTATTATTTCGATGAGCGAATGATGAACTTAATATAGCTTCCACAGTGTGTATGGTATAAAAAAAACGTCAAAATATACCAAGTCTCCAAAATTCCACATCGTTTTCCAATCACCTCCAATCGCATAACCAGTCGATTATCTTCTACATTATAATTACGAAATTCAAATGCATTCAAGAAAATGTAGCATTTGTCACGTTCTCCGCAGCGATTATGTTGCCGCATCGTTTCGTCAAAACATTAACCCATTATTCTTCAGCATTTTCAATTAGTACACCAGCCAGCCAATTGCTTTTCTTATCAGTTTGCAATTTATGTGGTGGAATAAGAAACAAAAAAAAAATATATTCCGTATTATGGTTTTGTTTTTAGCTAAAATTTCAATGAATCAATAAGTTTTGTATTTTATTTTTCGCCTTACAGTCTTATCTGCTCAATTAGCCAGACCTGTTCACACTTTAAGCGAAAATAAAAAAAAACGTAAAAACAATTTATAATGAACCTAGAAAAATGTAATGTGTGTGCGTAGTATGGCAAATAGATAAACCTTATCTTCATATAATTACGTCAAATATGTGTACAATGCTAAATATATAGAACTTGCCATTAAAATAAACACTCAATTACACAAATCGACAAGAAAAATGCCAAGGTTTTTGGGAAATTGTGAAACCAAGTATCCAAGGTGGCCTGAAAAAAATTTTAAGGTACTATTGTGTTATGTTTTCCAAATGAAGGTGCAAAAATTCCGATCAAAAGTAACTTCTTAAGCATGACGTCCAAACTTCACTTACGTACATCCTGCTGCGAACGCCATACATAGTTAAGCATGGGATAATAGTTATTAAAGCCTTTATTGTCACCCTTAATTTTTTTTTGATTTTTATAGATTTTATTTTCTTAGACTTTTGTTGCCTGGTGTAATTAACATTATCTGCTTGGAAAATAAGTAATTGTGTTAAAGGCATACTTTATTTATTTTCTTATTTTTGTTTGCTGACTTTATTCTCGTTAATTGCACAGACATGAACAATTAGAGTATTTATGATTGGTTGATAATAATCCACTGCGAAATGGTAGTCTGAGAAAAATAAGGAATTGCAACAAATTAACAGCATAACAGAAGGTTTAAGGGAACAGTGGATTTCGACTCCAACTTGAGTTTTAAGAATGGCCGAATTAATGGGAGGAAACTTTATTCCAAAGTTTCCCAAATGGCGCCCAATTACCTTTGGGTATTGATAGATATTAAAAGTATGGCAATTGAAAAACGTGTGTGTGGCGTCCAACATAGGGACTCCATAAGAACAAGTCAAGTCCGCAAAAGCAAAATTATCCTGGGCAATTGTACTTAGTCAAGGAGATTCAACCACTTCTGGGTATTGATAGACATTGCAGGAAAAGGTTTAAAGTATGGCAATAGATTTGTTGAAAATCGTGTGTGGCGCCCAACATAGGGACTCCATAATAATGGGAGTTAAATTAAACTTTTACAAGTCCGCAAAAGCAAAATTATCCTGGTCAATTGTCTTTAGTCAATGTACTTTTGCCATTTCTGGGTATTTAGGGACATTCCAGGAAAAGGTTAAAGTATGGCAATTGATTTGTTGAAATTGACAGCATAACAGAAGGTAACAGGAACAGTGAATTTCGACTCCAACTTGAGATTTTAGAATGGCCGAATTAATGGGAGGAAACTTTTGAATAAACCTAAATGGCACCCAAATACCTTTGGGTATTGATAGATATTAAAAGTATGGCAATTGAAAATCGCGTGTGTGGCGCCCAACATAGGACTCCGTAAGAATGGGAGAGGATTTCGACCTCAACTTGAGATTTAAGAATGGGCGAATTAATGGGAGGAAACTTTTGAATGGCGCCCAATTACTTATGGGATAGATATTAAAAATATGGCAATTGAAAATCGTGTGTGGCACCCAACATATGAACTTCATAAGAATGGGAGCTAAAGTATACCTTTACAAGTCCGCAAAAGCAACATTATCCTATGCAATTGTACTGTAATTGTATTGTAAATTTAAACACTTCTGGGTATTGATTGACATTGCAGGAAAAGTTTTATTGTATGGCAATAGATTTGTTAAAAACCGGGCGTGGCGCCCAACATAGGACTCCATAAGAACGGAAGCTAAATTATACTTTTATAAGTTCCCAAAAGCAAAATTATCCTGGGCAATTGTACGTAGTCAAGGAAATTTAATCACTTCTGGGTATTGATTGACATTGCAGGCAATGATTTGTTGGCGGTTGATTTGTTGAAAATCGTGGGTGGCGCCCAACATACGAAGTTCAATTATATTTTTACAAGTCCGCAAAAGCAAAATTATCCTAGTCAAGGAAATTCTTTGTTCTAAAATTAAAATAAGTTAAAGGAAGAAATGTTGTTGCAAATACAGGGTGAGATAAAAAAAAACTGTCAAAAAAGTCAAACGTCATAATTTTTAAATTTTATTAAATGAAAATGAAAATCGGAAATAGCATCAATTTTAAGATAAATTTAAAAATGTTCAGATTTGACACCTTTGACACGAATTAGAGCCTTCAAACGGCCAATGAAACCGTCACACCCTGCCCGAATGTTGCTCTGCGGTATGTTGGCCCATTCCCGGCGAAGAGCTTGTTTGAGGTGATCGTCACTTTGGTATTTTTTAGTGCCAACTTTGCTTTCCAAAATACTCCAGACCCAATAGTCCAACGGATTGGTATCCGGAGATTTTGGTGGCCACTGTGGGCTGGAAATGAAGCGAGAAACCTCATTTTGTAACCATTCTTGGGTGGCGCGTGCTGAGTGCAATGGTGCTGAGTCCTGTTGGAGTGTCCAAGGTCTGGGGCCAAAATGTTTACTGGCCCCTTGGCTTTAATACTCCCTCCAGCATATTTTCGCGATAATTTACGGCATTTATTCTGATGCCACGGTCGATTAATACGAGCGAAGAGCGACCATCGGCTGTTATAGCGGCCAACACCATCACCATGGCCGGCGCTTGAGTTCCGGTGACCAATCGAAAGTGCAAACTTCAGCTGACCTCTTTGGCAAGTAAACACGATCATTTTGCTGCTGGACAACGAATGTTTTCTCATCGAAGAAAGCCAAATTCGGCAGTTCACCACTTTCGGCCAAGCGAAGCAACAATTTAGCTCTTTTGAGTCTATTTACTTTTTGTAATTTCAATGGCTTTACCCCGAGCTCATTTTTCAATATTTGCCCGAATGGAATATTGCGATATGTTCACGAGCTTACGAGCCAGTTTTCGGCCGCTGCGACGCGGGTTTCGATCAAGTCGTTTCTTTAGTTTTTGAACTATTTCTGCTGATTCGTCCACTTCCTTGACGTCAGCTTACGCTACCAGTATCACGATAACGAGCGAGGTGGCACGAGACACAAAAGATTTACTTTTTTATTTCACATTTAAATGCTGGAGTACTCTAACGATAGCCACTTGTGGTTTTCCAGCCAAGTATAAAGAAATCACACTATCACGCTTGAATTCGATCACGAATAACTTTTTTTTTCTGGAAAATTCTCACCAAAATGCTTTTGTACGCTTGTAAACAATAAAATGAGCTGTCACTGGAATAATTTTAACAGCTGTCGGACGAGTGGCTTAGAAATGACACCAAAACGCAAATGGAAGCAATGATTTCTAGCACATTTTTTATTTAATCTAAATGGCGCCCAACATGTGGCTTAAAATAATATTCTTAAATGGCAGGATTATTTGTTATTTCTAAATGGCTAGGGAGATGCTACACCAGTGGCGCCCAAGGTTACATAAAATATTCCTATTTTTTCCAATTTTATATTATATTTTGCCTCCGACTCAACCAAAATTCTTCGGAAAACCACTGTTTTTTGATGCGAAAGCTTTAATCAGCGTATAAATGTTGCCAAATAGCGTAGTAATAACACACATTTTCTGCAACACCATTTGCCGAGCATGAAAGTGTTAATTTTTTGTTTTTGTTTTTTTTTTTCTTTACATTTAAACATTTTTAACAACCTCCAAAGTGACTTATAGCGACTTCAGAAATTTTCGTTGGTTAACGTGATTTTCGTTATGTTAAATGTTTAAGCTATGGTCTGACTGACTACTCATGTGCTGTGGCATGAAAAAAAAGGTGTTGCAACACCCAACACCCTCATTTGGGCTTTTGCGAAATAGAATATGGTTTGGTTGAGAGCAGTGGTGGACGGTCGGTCGTTTGGTGGTTGGCTTGCAAGCTCGACGCCTGATTGTTGATGTTGTAATTAAATTGTTGTTGTTGTTGTTATTGCGGCTGTAAGTCTAGAAATGAAGTTGCAACTTCATTGAAGCTAAAATGCCTGGCGGCAGGCAGTCAGGCAGGCAGGCAGGCAAATAATTGAATTTCAAACACGTTTTTTACATTTGCGGTTAAACGCCTCAACACCCTCACAGAGTTTGGCATTTGGTGTTGATGTTGTTCGTCGGTGTGTTTCTTTTTTCATTTGCCATTTTATTCTAAGCGTTTTTTTATTTATTCTAAGCAAACAACTGGGGAGAAGGCAACATGTATTTGCAAACGGCGAAATGCATGGGTCTTTCTCTTTTAGATGCATCGGCGTTGAATTGCCACCTCCAAACCAAATAGCTAACAAGTTTAACAAACAGCACACTTGAACATGTTGAGCAGATCCCCCCCCCCCCCCTTGACTCTTCCCCGCCACTGATAAGAGCTTGCCGAAATGATTACGTGCTGATAAGATGTGACTTGGAGTATTTGTTCAAATGTTCTGTTTTTTTTTGCGTTATGATTTCTTGGCTCATATTTTCATTTTGTGTTCCATGCTTGCAAAACGTGCGCCGCCTTTTAAGTTAAGATTCGAAACGGCTACGCACCTACCTGTACCCATGAAATTCATTTATTATTTACCTTTAGATAGAACGCCAGGAATATAAAAGAGGGCCGGCTGGCAGGTAGGCTAACAGGTTGGCAGCGAAGCAGATAGAGTTGACATGCTTTATAAGGTGTGAAGTACAGCAACAATCGCGTTGAAGATAATGGCATAACAATTTCATTTTAATTATTAAAATGGAACATATTTTTTTGCCCCGGAGAGAACACCTGATGGTGGTATTTCGCAAAGGCAGGCAGTAAGTTGGAAAGAAAGAAGAAATACCGAGAATCGGAGATTAGCACAAGCGTTTAATGCTGGGAGAAGATTTTGTAGGGAAATTACATTTGTAAATCATTTGAAAAAGGCAGTACTTTTTTGCAGATGACAGGATATTTATATTTACCTTCTTATGTTTTTTGCTTGAGATCTAAGTTTTTTTCTACTCAACGCCCTCTATGTTGGGCGCCATATAGATTTTTTAAATTGAGTTTCCAGACAACGAAAATTTATGATCATTTCTGGACTTGTAGTTACCCAGAGTATGGTAAATATGAATGGCTCCCAACAGGATCGTACACAAAACTAGTTAGAGGAGTCCAACTTAGTACAGGTATAGTTTCCTGGCGCCCAATGTGGGGAAACATTTGACCTTTAGTGATAATATGTTCATTTTTAAGAGTAGTAAATCTCGAAGCACTTAACATTCAAGTTTCCCTAACACCCCAAGTTGGGCGCCACTTTACTTTTAGTATATTTTTTAAACCCTCCACCTTTCTAGGGAGGGTATATTAGCTTTGTCACCGTTTGTGACTCCTCGAATCTTTCGGACGAATTCAGATAGAAGGGTAAAATTTTGTACACATGTGTATTTTGTCAGTCGGCAGGTTATGTTCGTAAATGGGCCATGTCGGACTACGTTTTTGTATAGCCCCAAATATAACGGAACCTCCTTCGGTATTTTGATGATTTTATTCACACGAATTGTTTCAAATTTCGTATTCGAAGTTTGTAATGGATACTACAGCCTATGTCTAAAAATTTCGTATGAACGTCCACGTCTTCATATAGGCCCCATATAACGGTACCTCCCGAAATTCGATAATTTTATGATTTTAGCGACATAATTCACGGGAATTGTTTTAAATTTCGTAATTGAAGGTCTTAATGGGTACTACGGCTTATGTCTATGCATGTTCACGTCTTCGTATGGACCCCGATATCATTTAAACGGTAATTTTCCGATTTTTTCACCATTAGCAAAAATACAGGGTGAGGTAAAAAGACTGCTACAAAGTCAAACTCCATAATTGCTACATTTTTTTTTAAATTTATTGAATGAAACCAAAAAATGTCGGAAATAGCATAACATTTTAGAATGAGTTTAGATTTGTTCGAATTGGTCACGAATTATGGCCTTCAAACGGCCAATGACAGAATGCTGTGCGGTATTTGGCCCATTCCCGGCGAAGCGCTTGCTTCAGGTGATCAACACTCAGGAACCTCACTTCGTAGCGATTCTAGGGTGGCGCGTGCTGAATGCGATGAGTCCTGTTGCAATGTCTAAGGTCTGCGGCCAAAATGTTTGCGTGCCCAAAGCTTTAATACACCCTCCAGGATATTTTGGAGGTAATATTTGGCATTTTTTCTGATGCCACGAGCGGAGAGCGACCATAGGCTGTTATGGCGGCCCACACAATCACCATGGCCGGCGCTTAAGTTCTGGTGGGCAACCGAAGGTGCACATTTCCAATCAATTATTTCATAATGTTCGAAAATAATAGTTAATTTATTTTTAATATAAGTGGCGCCCAACGTGGGACAGGGTAATATTTAAGATAAATATTGTTGTATCTTTTTTAAGTTCCGGTTTGCTCTGCAGACAATATATAGTTAGAATAGCTTATGTTGATCATAAACTGATTGGGTTGAGAGAAGAGCTTCTTGAAGCGTTTCTATACATAGATGGCGTTTTCTTTGATGCCGTTCCCAAATATCTTGAAAAATTTTATAGACAGAAAACTTTTTTTGAAGTTTTTTTTTTATTGCTGGAAACTCATGTTGAATATTTTTAAGGTGTCTGCCAACCTGGGGTATCCTTTAGCTTTTAGAATAGCTTTTTGAGGTTTTCTTGAACGATAAGACTTTTTTTAGGTCTTCTCTACATATCAAAGTCTTTTAAAGCTAGCAGAGATACTTGAGAGCTACTTTTTTGAGGTCTTCTGCAAATTATCCCCCATTTAATTTTCCTTTTCACCCCGATTTCAATTCTCGCTTTTTCCAACAGCTTATTGCAAATTATCAGTCATTTAATAATTCCGCTCCATTGATCGATTCGCTTTCCATTGGGCTGTCAGTTAAATTTTGAAGGCGTCTTAAGTGTTGGCGCACACACAATTGAATCGACCACATTTTAAAATATCAAAAATTCGATGAGCTAATTTACAATCGCAAATTATAGGCTTGACACAAATACTTAAATTATCAGCAAAAAAGAAAACGAAACACACACACAGACTTCAGATGCCCCCCTCCAAAGAATTGACAGCCGGGAATAACGTCCGCCTCAATATCAGCTCAAATTGATGGCAATTAAAATTCCAACAAGACAGAAAACAGAAAGCCGCAAGCCAAAGGCAAAGGCAATGTCAATTCTGAATTGTTGCAGGGCAAAATGGCTTGCATTGCCTTGTCTGCTCGGTTGGTTGGTCGGTCGGTCAATCATTCATTGGGAATCAATGATTGTGTAAACAGAATGCAAAAAAAAAAAAAAACTTGCGTTTTGCAACTGGCTGCAAGTTGTGTGGTTCGTTCTCTCTCCCTCCATTTGCGAGGGGGAGAGGCAAGAAGTTGGCTTGTGTGTTAATTTATTATGAATAAATTTTGAAAATAATTTTCAAATTGTTTATTTGTATCGTGGAATATTTCACATTTCATACACGTTTCTCTTTTTTTTGGAGATTTCAAAACACTTTTTGTAAGATGTTGTGAAATGGATTCCCGTTTCAATTGGGTTCGATGCTCCATTTATTAAGCAGAACCTTTGTATGCCCATAGTACGAGAAAATATTTTGCAAATTATTTTCCAAAACTTGAAATCATATGGAAATTCCTGCCCTCCCCTATAGATCTCAAAACATTGGTGTTTAACAGTTTGTGGATTTCTTTACGGAACGATCGTATGCCGCCATTAAATTGAGAACAAAATTTTTTCTGTCAGATTTATGGGGGGATTTGCATACGATTGTGGTTTTTGGTTGTTGTTGTTGTTATTTTCGGTATACTGCAAGACATCTTGCACAAGTGTTTTTCTGTGGCATTATTTTGACATTTCGATTGCTGCTGATAGGTATTGACAGTGGATTTTGGTGGCCTCTCTCACTCTCTCCTGAAATGTTTGTTTGTTTTGTTTATTTTTGTCTGCCTTCAGACACATGTCAAATTTATGTGGTTTGTCTTTTTTCTTGTTTACCATTTAAATGACAATTTTAAAGTTAAAAAATTTATTGATTTCCGCAAAAGACAGTTTTTTTTTGTAGTTTGATAGGTTTATTTTTACAAAAAAAAAGTTATTAACGATTTAAAATTCCACGAAATTTTTATAAAATTTCCGGTGACATGGAGTTTAAGTTTAGAGTTTTGAGTATCAGTATCGATGGGTGGAAAATTTATTGAGAACAAAATTTGATTCTTTTTTTATTTTTGAGGAAAACCTAGAGCTAATGTACCTTTGTCTTTGAGCTCTCAGAAGAATAATTTTTCCTAAAGACGATGTTGCAGATCAAACTCCAAAGTAGGCCAGTTTTTTATGGAAGTTCTTCCGCAATTGGAAATGCTCCATTGTAATGTCTATGGGTCTTCTATATCTGTACAGAATATTTCATTTATGTAATTTCGACTTACATAGCTCTTGCTTCCTATTGGGCGCCATTTACATTGAAGGACCAATACCTCCATCTATAGTTCTTACATAATTGTTAGATTTATTATTAGTTATTATTAGATAAAATAGAACTGCAACAAAGTCAAACGCCATAATTTTTACATTTTTTTAATTTAATTGAATGAAGCAAAAAATGTCGGAAATAGCATCACATTTTAGAATATGTTTAGATTTGTTTGAATTGGTCACCTTTGGCACGAATAATGCCTTCAAACGGACAATGAAACCGTCACACGCTGCCCGAATGTTGCTCTGCGGTATTTTGGAACATTCCCGGCGAAGCGCTTGCTTGAGGTGATCGACACTTTGGTATTTTTCTGTGCCAACCTTGCTTTCCAAAATACTCTAGACACAATAGTCCGGAGATTCTGGTAGCCATTGTGTGCTGGAAATGAAGCGAGGAACCTCATTTTGCTGTGTGCAATTGTGCTGAGTCCTGTTGGAATGTCCAAGGTCTGCGGCCAAAATGTTTGCGTGCCCAAGGCTTTAATACACCCTCCAGAATATTTTCGCGATAATATTCGGCATTTATTTCTAAAGCGACGATCGATTAATGCAAACGGAGAGCGACCATCGTCTGTTATGGTGGCCCACACCATCACCATGGCTGGCGCTTGAATTCTGGTGGCCAACCGAAGGTGCACATTTTCAGCTGACCTTTTTGGCAAGTAAACACGTTCATTTTGTTTTGTTACAAACTGCTGGACCACGAATGTTTTCTCATCGGAGAAAACCAAATTCGGCAGTTTACCACTTTCGGCCAAGCGAAGCAACTCTTTAGCTCTTCCGGGTCTATTTTCTTTCTGTTGCGGTGTAAGTTCTTGCACTTTTTGGAATATCAATGGCTTTACCCCGAGCTCATTTTTCAATATTTGCCCAAATGGAATATTGCGATATGTTCACGAGTTCACGAGCCATTTTTCGGCCACTGCGACGCGGGTTTCGATCAAGTCGCTTCTTTACTTTTCGAAACATTTCTGCTGATGTTGCTGTTTTCTTCCGTCCACTTCTTACGCTACCAGTATCACAGTAACGAGCGATGGTACATGGATGGATATACACAAAAGATACATTCACATTAAATTCTGGAGTGCTCTAACGATAGCCACTTGTGGGTTTCCAGCCAAATATAAAGAAATCTCACTATCACGCTTGAAATCCATCACGAATAACCTTTTTCTGGAAATTCTCACCAAAACGGTTGATAAGAGAGCAATGGATCCAAATGTGTATAGCTCTCATCTTGTTACTAAGGAGAAGATTGAAGAATTATTACACCTCTATCTTCGGTTGAACCAGTGCTTATTCTTGGCAATGGGAATCCTAGTATTATCTCCCTTATCTAGCGATTTTTAATTCGAACTTTTAATTTTTATGTTCTCTTCCGAAAACCGTGAACTGGAAGTTTTGAGTTTCAAGAGAAGTAGTTTTCAAGCAAAGCGATTTTGATCTTGAAGTGTTTTACTTTCCTTCTTATATTTGGAGCCCTGATAAGAGATATCACCTGTAATAATTGCTGGATTAAATTGATTTTTGCAGTCAGCTGTCTACGATGAGATACCGTTCTCGGATGTTATTTCAAATGTAGCAATGTTTGTAGAGGTTCATACTTTCAAATTTTTAATTACTTCCATGGAGACTTTGGTTTCAGGCTGCCTTTTGAAAAACAAAATAGTCCAAAAGGGTTACAGTTTTTTCCATTTATTATCACCGCGATCTCTTTACATTATCTATGCAGCGTAAAATGTTAATGTTTTTCTATTTCATGGAATTGTGCTCCACCCCATCCCCCCTCGCCACAAATACCTATTATGCTGGGTTGATTTTCATCATTACCCTTTTCGTTTGAAATTTTCAAATGAAATGCTTATTTTATTACACGCCAGCATTTAATATAACATTTTCACTCGAGCGTAGCATGTATTTTGCTCAGCAGTGTTGTTATTTTATATTTTTTTGAATTGAATTTTCCCCAGACTTTTGGGCCATTTTGGAAAACAAAACACGAAAATGTTAGTTGCGAAACAAATGTTGTTTTATTTTTGTTAACCATAAGGGTATGACATTTTGTGTTTTATTCGAGTAATTTTGGGTTCTGGTGATGACTTTGAGGATCAGTTTTTGGTGGGCGAAGAGGTAGGAGGAGGAGGATGAGGAGTATTGGAGAATTTTACATTTTTATTGTGCCAATTTCCGATTACAAGATTTACTATTTCTGTACTAAACAATTGGTGGCGCCCAACGTGGGTTCTATAAATTTAACAATTATTTTAATAAAAGTCAAAGTTCTTTATAAGTTTTATTTTTTATTTTTACATTAATGGATTATAATTTCTTTTCTGGGCAATTGGTGGCGTTCAACCTGGGCTTGGGGATTTCGCAAAAAAAAAAATTAAAACAATATAAGTTGTAAGCTGAGAAACGAATGATTTATGAGGGAAAATTACAAAAATTAACAATTGCTTCACAACTTCACACGTCCTTGTATTTTGTATGTCCTTGTCCCTGAACCCATGTTGGCGCCACCCAAAAATTTCCTTTGAAATTTACATTTTATTTTTTTTTGGGGGAGATTTTTTCCCAGTTTCCTTACAGGCCAGTTTCTTTACAAAATTTTCACTTCCACTCGAGTAATTGAAGGTTATGTTCACAAATGTCATCATCTCCTATGAGTCAGAGGAAAGGCATTTGAACAAATTTAACATTTTTTCGACTTTGAAATGATGGATTACTTTTATTATAATAAAGACTAGCCGAAAAGAATAAATGGCGCCCAATGTGGTTTTCCGAAGTTTTCATTATTTCCAAGTCAATATTTTTTACAAGATTTTCTTCGAGGAACACGAGGACGGTACTGTAGTCTTACTGCATCTCTTAATCCATATATGGATTGCATACAAATTTGTTTCGTGTTAGCCTTTTTGTAAAGTGCCTGCCAGACAGGTGAGCCATGCTGGGAGAACTGCTGGTGTTAGCACATTTTGCAAACAAAAGGGACACAAGACTTCTGGACTTTCCCAAAAAAAAAAAAAAAAAACAACGCAAGAAAATTATTTGTAATTAGCAGCAGTTATGTGTGGTCGGTTTTCTTTTATATGTGTGTGTGTGTGTGGGTATGTGTGAGTAGCTTCTTCTTTTCCTGTGTGGTGTTGAAGAAACAGCTGCTCTTCTTTAGTTTTTAATTTTTGTTTTTGCACATCCTCAGGCGAGGAGGGTTAGACTTGATGTAGCAAATGAGAAAATTACTGGTTAGGAGAGTAGGGTAATTTTCCAAATGACTTGCAAAGTAAACACTGAAACACGTGGCCACTTGTTTGAAATATATGAATATTGATAGTTACTAGGGGAATTCAGAGTCTAGTTCCATATGTTACATTTTTTTGCAGGATAATTGAAAAATCCGATTGTTAGAGAATGCCTATCGATATGGTAGAGTTGAGCATTTCCAGCTCTGCATTCAGCGTCAAATTTTACTGCTTATAAAACAGGTTCCCTTTTTTCAGTTGTGTATATATAGAGGATTTGTGAGTATACATTTTGACAATGAGTCAATGTAAAATGTATAATTTTGAAAAGCAAACTGCAAACCCATTATTACGCGAGTTTTCCTTTTTAATTCTACCAAGGAAGCCGATAAGAAATATGACATTTAATTTGCCTTTAAATAAAAATTCAACAATCGTCGATTTAATCACAAGGTCTCTAAGATAAGTCGGATATATTTTGGCAGCTGAGAAAACCTGGGACAAAAATCCAAAATTTTTATCATTGAAAAGATGTTAAATTGACAGATTTCGTTCATCACACGATCGTGCTTCTTATCGCCTCAAATTTCATTGCAAATTTATTAATTTCCTTTTTTCTTTTCTTTTCAGGTAAGTACCTAACAAAAAAAAATTCTATTTTTTTGGAATCGTAAGTACAAGAGTATTTTTAAAATGTTCAGGTTGATCTCATATTTTCTATTATATGTAAAAATTTACCATTTTTCACGTTGGGCGCCATTTGCAGGGAAGGACCAAAGTCTCATCATTTGAAATATAATGGTAAACTAATTTGAATATTATAGTTATAAATAATGATTAGACCCACATTGGGCGCCAAAAAAACGATAGCAACAAGACAAAAACGAATTTTCACTTCATATTTACAATTTTGAAGAATTCATCTAGAGTTTTAAGTTGGGCGCCAAAACTCAGTCGTTCGTTTTTTCCAAGCTTTTTTTTTATAAATATATCTTCCCAAAATGTGGCATGACGTGACTTCATACAGTGTGACGTGGCCAAATAGAGGGTGAGATAAAAAAACTGCAGCAAAGTCAAGCGCCATAATTTTTACATTTTTTTTTAATTTAATTGGATGAAAGCAAAAAATGTCGGAAATAGCATCAAATTTTAGAATAAGTTTAGATTTGTTCGAATTGGCCACTTTTGACACGAATTATGGCCCTTAAACGGCCAATGAAACCGTCACACGCTGCCCGAATGTTGCTCAGCGGTATTTTGGCTCATTCCCAGAGAAGCGCTGGCTTGAGGTGATCGACACTTTGGTATTTTTTAGTGCCAACCTTGCTTCCCAAAAAAAAAAAAAAAAAAATACTCCACACACAATAGTCCAACGGATTGGTATCCGAACATTTTTGTGGCCGTTGTGCGCTGGAAATGAAGCGAGGAATCTCATTTTGTAAACATTCTTGGGTGGTGTATGCTGATTGCGATGGTGCCGAGTCCTGTTGGAATGTCCAAGGTCTGCGGTCGAAATGTTAGCGTGCACAAGGCTTTAATACACCTTCCAGATAATATTCGGCATTTATTCTGATGCGGAGAGCGACCATCGGCTGTTATGGCGGCCCACGCCACCACCATGGCCGGCGCTTGAGTTCTGTTGGCCAACCGAAGTTGCACATTTTCAGGTGACCTCTTTGGCAAGTAAACACGATCATTTTGTTTGTTTACAAACTGCTGGACAACGAATGTTTTCTCATCGGAGAAAAAATAAATTCGGCCGTTCACCACTTTCGGCCAAGCGAAGCAACCCTTTAGCTCTTTTGAGTCTATTTTCTTTCTGTTGCGGCGTAAATTCTTGTACTTTTCGGAATTTCAATGGCTTTACGCCGAGCTCATTTTTCAAGATTTGCGATTTTGACTCTATTTTCTTTCTGTTGTGGTGTAAGTTCTTGCACTTTTTAGAATTTCAATGTCTTTATCCCGAGCTAATATTTCAATATTTGCCGAATGGAATATT
Source organism: Musca domestica (assembly GCF_030504385.1). Taxonomy (NCBI): domain Eukaryota; kingdom Metazoa; phylum Arthropoda; class Insecta; order Diptera; family Muscidae; genus Musca; species Musca domestica. Next base: position 28,688,135 of record NW_026712328.1, on the reverse strand, counting down.
GCGATATGTTCAGCTCACGAGCCATTTTTCGGCAACTGCGACGCGGGTTTCGATCAAGTAGCTTCTTTATTTTGCGAACCATTTCTGCTGATGTTGCTGTTTTCTTACGTCCACTTCCTTGACGTCGGGTATCACGGTAACGAGCGAGACACAAAAGAATTATTCACATTTTAATGATGGAGTGCTCTAACGATAGCCACTTGTGGTTCTCCAGCCAAATATAAAGAAATCACACTATCATGCTTCAATTCCATCACAAATAACTTTTTTTCTGGAAAATTCTCACCAAAATGCTTTTGTACACTTGTTAACAATATATTGAACTGTCACTGGAATGATTTTAAAAGCTGTCGGACGAGTGACTTAGAAATGACAGGAGTCTGAAGTTATTTGCAGTTTTTTTCATCTCATCCTGTATAATTTTAGCATAAATACAGAACATTTTATGTGCTTTTCACATTGGGCGCCATTTTCAGGGAAGGACCAAAGTCTCGTCATTTAAACTAATTTTGATATTATAGTTATATATAATGACTAGACCCACGTTGGGCGCCAAAAAACAGGTAACAAAACATTAAGTTCGACCGGGCCAAACTTTAAATACCCTCCACCTTAGGGTAAAGGAAACATTAGAACCCATTGTATCCCACAAATACCAATTTTTAGACATATTCGTGGGAAAATGTCGCAAAATCATCAAAATATTGAATATTTCGGCAACGGAGCTAGAACCAATTAGGAGGTGGAGGGTATAAAAAGAATTTTCTCTTTAATTGACTTAAATATTAGGATATATTTAGAATTTTTAGGAATCCATCTTAAGTCTCAAGTTGGGTGCCAAAATTCAATCGTTCGTTTTTTCCAAGTTTTTTTTTTTTTTTTAATATATCTCTCCAAAATGTGGCATGCCGTGTTTTCTATGGCCAAATAAACATTTGGCTTGTGTATTTAGCCAAAGTCAACAATATGTCGAATACAAATGGTCCACAAAATATCCAGCCATCACTCAACATTTCAACGCAAAATTTTTCTCGTCTACGACAATTGTTCGAATGAAATAGCTTGTGGATGTGTGTGTGTACCCAGGTCATATCTACAACGTCGTTCGTTGTCAAGTCTAATCGCAACGAATGGAGTGTAAAAAGGTTGTTACCTCAACACAAACAATTTCAAATCGTTTTTGGTGTTTTTTTTTTTTTTTGGTTTGGTTGCTTTTTGGCCACTTTTTTATTGGCTTGAATAACCAACAAAACAGCCCGATAAAAAGATCTTGTGTGTTTGGTTCTATAAGGCTGTCTGCCTGCTTGAAAGCAACGATGGCAACAACAAATCTATTTGAAAAGGGAATTTCTTGTGTCTGATAACCCAAATGTGTTGAAATATTTTATGGCACACGGCACATAACACGCCTAAGCCAATATTTAAATAAAGATTTCCAAATGCACTCCAGTCAAACAAATGACGAAGATCTATTTCTTGCTCTCTATCTCCGGGAAATTATACAATTCCATAGCGACTGTCTTTATTCCAAAATGAAAAAAAAAAAAAACGGAAAACGTTTGTTGACGTCAAAGGCCTAATGAAATCAACAGAAATGAAATTCTTGGAGGGGTTTTACGTATCCGAAAAATGTTTTCAAGTATCTGTTCTTTGTAACTTGGGAAAAATGTAAACGAAAACAAAAAAAAAAAAAAAAACGCTGAAAAATTCAAACAAGTGTGTTGAAATCTTAAACACATGTTTCCAGAATTTTTTTGTGGTAATTAATTATGTTTTCTCTGGGGAAAAGAGAAAAAACTTTGAATTTCTTTTATTTCGATTGGGAAATATGGGAATATTTTTTGTTGTGTTCTTTTGTTAATTAAATTCTTGGACATTCTGTTATTTTTTCAATAATAAGCTTTTTTTTATTGAAAAAAAAAAACCGCAAGCAAACAATTTCAAAACTTCCAAATGTCATTGACTTGACACATGAATTGAAAATTATTTACTTGTATTTTTTGTTGTTTTTCTTTTATCGTTAAGAGGACCCACAAATTAAAAACAGCAAACAACAATGAAAACAGCAGAAGTGGCATTTTGTTGCCAGAGCCATTCATTTAACAGCTGCTGTCATATTTTTGCTGCTGTTGTTGTGTTCTGCACAAAATTCCAAAAAAAAATGCAAACGAACCACTATAGCAAAGCACAAATGTCACTTACCAAGCACAAATGTCAAAAAAAGTTACTGCTGCGGTTCACTGAAAATTGCTGTCAAATAAAAAAAAAAAATACCAAATTTGCAAAATAAAAAAAAAGGGGAACCAATGTGGGACACGTTTTCGCAGTTGTTGTAGCTTTGGCGGTGGCTTAAATTTCCTGAAGAAGACAATATAAAGAATTTTTAATAAAAATAATAATAAAATATTAATTAGTAATACATATGACATAATATCAGTTATTATTATCCTTATGGCGATTACTCTTGTTATTTTAAAAACTGTTTAATTTTCGTAAAAATGGCGCCCAATATAGAGCTACCTTTATCAAGGCATTCAAATATTTCCTAAATGTTTTTTATGCTAATATAATTTTGCTATGAATTTAGTGGCGTCCAACATCGAAACAAAAGAAACCTTAAAATTAGTTAGAAAAATTATGTTTCCCAAATGTGTGGTCTACATTTTTGACTATAGAACATTTATATAACATCTTCTTATTTTACTCTTAATTTTTTCAAAGAAAATTTTCTTTGCTTTATGTTGCCTTTTTGTTATGGAAATAATGGCGCCCAACGTGAAAAATTATTCACTAAAAGTTACTGTTAATTTACATCATGCTTGAAATTTTCTTTTTGTCGCTATGAATTTAGTGGCACCCAATATCAAAACAAAAGAAACCTTAAAATTAGTTAGAAAAATTATGTTTCCCAAATGTGTGCCCAATCTAGGTTGTCGAATATTATTTCATATTATATTTTTCTTATTATGTTCCTAGAATTTTTTAACGAATATTTTCTTTATTTTATGTCTTCTGGTAATAATGGCGCCCAACGCAAAAAATGATTCACTAACAGTTTCTGTTAATTTACATCATGCTTGAAATTTTCTTTTTGTCTGCGAGAGAGGTGAGCTGCCTCGTCTATGAACAATTTCTCTCTAACCAACAAATGGCAACCATTACCATTGCCTGGAGAGATCAATTTATCAACCCTGTTTTTCATTCTTGAAAGAACGCCTAAAAATGTTTCCAATACCTATTGACACATGATTAAAACTTGTTAAATGCCATAATTTGTATATTTTTTTTCTTACGAGAAGCTGGATGTGGCGGCTTTTTTTGGCAGTCAGAAACTACTTTATTTCATATTTTTGTTGTGGAGTTATGGAAGAAGCTCTTCTTGATTAGAAAGTGTCATATGCAGGGTGAAATAATTTTTTTTTTTAAATTTTATTGAATGAAAGCAAAAAATATCGGAAATAGCATTAAATTTTAGAATAAGTTTAGATTTTTCCGAATTGGTCACCTTTGGCACGAATTATGACCTTCAAACGACCAATGAAACCGTCTCACGCTGCCCGAATGATGATCTGCGGTATTTTGGATCATTCCCGGGGAAATTGATCGACAGGCTTCAGGTGATCGACACTTTGGTATTTTTTAGTGCCAACCTTGCTTTCCAAAATACTCCGGACACAATAGTCCAACGGATTGGTATCCGGAGATTTTGGTGGCCAATGTGCGCTGGAAATGAAGTGAGGAACCTCATTTTGTAAAAATTCGCGTGCTGAGTACGATGGTGCTGAGTCCTGTTGGAATGTCCAAGGTCTGCGGCAAAAATGTTTGCTTGGCCAAGGCTTTAATACATCCTCCAGAATATTTTCGCAATAATATTCGGCATTTATTCTGATGCCACTGTCGATAAATACGAGCGGAAAGCGACCATTGGCTTTTATGGCGGCCCACACCGGCGTTTCAGTTCTGGTGGCCAAACGAAGGTGCACATTTTCAGCTGACATCTTTGGCAAGTAAACACGATCATTTTGTTTGTTTACAAACTGCTGGACAATGAATATTTTCTCATCGGAGAAACCTAAATTCGGCAGTTCACCACTTTCTGATAAACGAAGCAACTCTTTAGTTCTTTTGAGTCTATTTTCTTTCGGTTGCGGTGTAAGTTCTTGCACTTTTTGGAATTTCAAAGGCTTTAACCCGAACTCATTTTTCAATATTTGTCGAATGGAATATTGCGATATGTTCAGCTCACGAGCCATTTTTCGGCCACTGCGAAAAATTCGATCTAGTCGCTTCTTTACTTATCGAACCATTTCTGCTGATGTTGCTGTTTTCTTCCGTCCACTTCCTTGACGTCGGGCTACGCTACCAGTATCACGGTAACGAACGATGGTGCGAGACAAAAGATTTGTTCACATTAAAATGCTGGAGTGCCACTTGTGGTTTTCCAGCCAAATATAAAGAAATCACACTATCACGCTGGAATTCCATCACGAATAACTTGTTTTTTCTGAAAAATTCTCCCCAAACACACCATTTCCTACTTTTCTGTTTCATTCAGTATTTGCTGGCGCCCAACGTGGGTCATATTGATTTTATTAGCTTTATTCCTAAGGTATAAATACTTTATTATTTGGCGTCCAATAAAGAATATAACACTTTTTTAACATATTTTTGAATGATACAATTTATGGCGCCCAATGTGGGGTTAAAGTTTCATAATTCTGACTTCATTTCTGGCTTCAAGGTTTTCCTCTTTTCTATAAGCCTTGTCGATTTCTTAGGAATGTTTTATGCATAGCAATTTTGTATCTGCCAGATAAACAACATAGCCATAATGATGACAAGCATACCACATTGTTTGCTTGCTGTCGGTTAAAAGGGCCCATACGAATCCTATTTTCTAGACAATAATCATCCTCTTTTGATGTTAATGTCTAAGAATGAAGTGCATTTCATCTCTACCTTTGCCTGCCTACCTATATGGCATCTTGGTAAAGTTCTTCGAGAAAAATGATAAGAAGAAGGGGAGGACGACGAAGAAGTGGAAACAATAACAATGAAGAATGAAACACAATGCAATTGCCAGCAATTGTTTAACTAAACAAATTAACATACCTTGATGTACCTTTGACTAGATAGGAATGCAATCATCAGGGATGGGAGAGACAGAGAGAAGGGAGAGAGAGAGAGTGGTTGGCAGAGAGGGGAAAATAATAATGATCATTATCAGGCATGGCATGCATTTGCTGTTTGCTCAATGCAACAATGTTCACATTGCAAGATATGATGAGAGGTGGAGAGTGAGAGAGTTGCAGAGGATGACAGAACAAAACAAATCAATGTTAAGATCGATGAGAATTGATCGTTTTTGTTGTTGTTTTTACAAAACAACTTAAGTAAAGTGCAAGGGCCGTCTCTACCACTACGCTCTCATGTATTGGTGCGTCTGTTCCCTGTATTGTTGTTTTCGTAGCTCTTGTTTGCTCCTTGTTAATGAAAATTGTTGTTATTGTTTTTTTGCTTAAGTTCTTGAGTTTTCGTTTTGTTTCTTTTTCTTTTTTTGTTTAGCAATTCTCTGTTAAGTGAGAATGAAGAGCTGTAGTAAAAACGCCAACAATAACAACAACAAGAGAAAACATAAATTGCTTAAGATTTTTTTTTGAGGGACCCTCCCTTTTTTGTGGCGAAGAACCTAAAGATGTGTTTTGAACGAAATTGAATGATGCGGCAAACAAATGATTGTCTGTCTAGATGACAGACAGTCGGTGTGAAACTTTTTTTCTTTTGTAAGGAGAGAGTCATTGAACTTTTTTTTATAAAAAGAAAAAATATTAAGTAATACTTCAGAGGGTAATTTCAAGAGAGACAGAGAGAGAGAGTTAAGAAAAAAATGATAAATAGGTGGGAAAACAATGGGGAATTTTAATATAGCACAATATTGCTTGTTTTGATTATATAAAAATGTTGGAAAATCCTCGAAGAAATTCTTAATTTTTTGGAGTGAAACATTCCAATCGGTCCTTCAACTACGAAATCTGGGGCTTTTCGCCCTTTTAAAAAATACTTGTGAAAATATATACAGGGCGAAATGAAAAAAACTGCAACCAACTTCAGACTGCTGTCATTTCTAAGCCACTCGTCCGACAGCTGTTAAAATTATTCCAGTGACAGGTCATTATTTTTTTTACAAGCGTACAAAAGCATTTTGGTGAGAATTTTCCAGAAAAAAAAGTTATTTGTGATGGAATTCAAGGGTGATAGTGTGATTTCTTTATATTTGGCTGGAAAACCACAAGTGGCTATCGCTAGAGCACTCCAGTATTTAAATGTGAATAAATGTTTTGTGTCTCGTACCATCGCTAGTTACCGTGATACTGGTAGAAAGTGGACGGAAGAAAACAGCAACATCAGCAGAAATAGTTCGAAAAGTAAAGAAGCGGCTTGATCGAAGCCCGCGAAACATGGTTCGTGAGCTGAACATATCGAAATATTCCATTCGGCAAATATTGAAAAATGAGTTCGGGGTAAAGCCATGGAAATTCCAAAAACCACATGAACTTACACCGCAACAGAAAGAAAATATACTCAAAAGAGCCAAAGAATTGCTTTGCTTGGCCGAATGTGGTAAACTGCCGAATTTGGTGTTCTCCGATGAGAAAACATTCGTTGTCCAGCAGTTTGTAAACATTTGAACAAAATGATCGTGTTTACTTGCCAAAGAGGTGAGCTGAAAATGTGCACCTTCGGTTGGCCAACAGAACTCAAGGGCCGTCCATGGTGATGGTGTGGGCCGCCATAACAGTCGATGGTCGCTTTCCGCTCGTATTAATCGACCTTGGCATCAGAAAAAATGTCGAATATTTTCGCGAAAATATTATGGAGGTTGTATTAAAGCCTTTGGCACGCAAAAATTTCGGCCGCAGACCTTGGACATTTCAACAGGACGTAGCACCATCACGTAGCACCATCCAGCGCACAATGGCCACCAAAATCTCCGGATACCGATCCGTTGGACTATTGTGTGTGGAGCATTTTGGAATGCATGGTTGGCACTAAAAAATACCAAAGTGTCGATCACCTCAAGCAATTGCTTCGCCGGGAATGGGTCAAAATACCGCAGAGCAACCTTGGGGCAGCGTGTGACGGTTTCATTGGCCGTTTGAAGGCCATAATTCGTGTCAAAGGTGATCAATCTAAACTTTTTTTAAAATTTGATGCTGTTTTCGACATGTTTTGCTTTCATTCAATACAATTTAAAAAAAAATAAAAATTATTAATTTTTTTTATCTCATCCTGTAATGCCCTTAAAAATCCATATTTGGAATATGTGGGGGCTTTAAGTAAATCATGGCTTTGGAATCTTCAATGTAATTTTTTATAAGTGCAAAGTATTGACCCTGATGATCCGACCTAAAATATATTTCTTGAAAATGCAGTCCGAAACATTTTATTTGAAAATTCTTCGATTTTCTGAAAACGTATATTTTTTTGCATTTTTTCTCTCCTCTCCTTTCCTTATTTCCCTTTAATCTTCAGCTCCACATTTCTCTTCTAAATCCATGCTATTTTTCTCCACACATCTGTTGTCATCATATCCATGCATTTATTTCTACGGCATCACCCCTTCAAACAAATAACCAAACCAAAAAAAAAAAAAAAACAATTTTGGTTCACATTTGCCGCCAACCAAATACCACCAAAGAAAATCAATTTTCTAAACTGTGGGAAAAATTGCCATGGTTGATTGCATGGCATGGCAAAGAACTTCGAATAAATGACGGTGTAAAAATGTTGTTCCTGAGTAGCAATCCAAAAAGCTAAAAGTGGAATCTAATTGGAATGGAGCAAGAACAAAATATTGACAAACACAAGGATGGAAAGGCAATTTTCAAAAGAAAATAAGTTTCATTTTTTTATTTTGGGGGAAAAATTTTTTCTCCAAGAGAAGTGGAATTGAAAAGTCATTTTTCTAAGAGACATCCTTCAAACTTGTCACTTCTCTTGTGTAACAATTCCTGTCCAGCTGTTCCATACAAATCTAGGGGTATTTTGAAAAATTTCTCAGGCCCTAGAAATTTCTATTTTTAGGATCATTCGGTTTGTTTTCGGTTTGTTCACTCACTTATTCACTTTCAATTTTGTTTTGTTTGGGTTTGATTAATTTACATATTTTATTATTATTCTGCCGGCAATGATCTGCTTTGTGAAATTCTCCCCCCTTCCTCGGCCTGTACTCACCCTTGTTGCAAACTTGTTTGACTAGTACAGGAAATTCATTCACCAACCCTTTTTCGTTCGATGGAAGGAAGTTACTCCGTCCGTCCTCAGCCGTCCATCCATATGTTGCCTAGCTAAGTGTCGTCTATCAGCATGCTCGCTTGTCTGCCTGCCTGCCTGCCAGCATGAATGAATGCCAGGACATTAAATGTATGTGTTATATTTCCTTTTGCGGTAGCAAAAACTATTTGTATGGGAATTTATATTCATGTAATTGCTGTTCCTGCTGCCGTTTTTTTTCTTCATCTTCTGCTTCTAACTTTTATCGGAAATTGCAGTAATGTGCTGCCGCCTAAAGGGGGGTTGAGTAACTACTTTTTTCCTGGTGTTTGAACACCTTTCCTGTTGCAGTTTTTATTGTGGACATACAAATGGTTTGCAGGATGGAGGGTTTCAATATTTTAAGTGTAAGAGATAAGAATAACAAAACGTTCTATATATTGCTTTAGGTCTTCTAAATTTCATATAGAAGACCTTGAGGTCCTCTAAGTATCGATAGGAAACCATAAGGTCTTCTAGGTTTCTCTAGAAGACCATAAGGCCTTCTAGGTTTCTATTGAAGACCTAAAGTTATTCTGTGTTTCCCTAGAAGACCATGGGAAATTCTGTATTTCTACGAGTAGACTTTGAGGTCTATTAAATCGCGTATAGAAGAACTTGGGGATCTTCTATATTTCCAATGATTGCCTCAAGATATTTTATGTTTATATAGAAACCATGAAACTATGTTTTCTATGTTTCGTATAGAAGACCTCAAGGTTAACATTGAAAATCATGCAGCCTTTATGATCCCATAGAAAATCTTGAGGTCCTCTATGATTCCATAGAAGTACCTATAGGTCTTCTATGTTTGCATTGAACCCTTTCGTTTCTTTTACGTTTTTATAGAAGATATTGACCTATATTTTCATTGGAACACTTGAAGCATTCTGCGTTTCATGTAAAGGGTGAGATAAAAAAACTGCAACAAAGTCAAACGCCATAATTTTTACATTTTTTCAAATTTTATTGAATGAAAGCAAAAAATGTCGGATATAGCATCAAATTTTAGAATAAGTTTAGATTTGTTCGAATTGGTCACCTTTGGCACGAATTATGGCCTTCAACCGTTACACGCTGCCCGAATGTTGCTCTGCGGTATTTTGACACATTCCCTGCGAAGCGTTTGCTTGAGCTGATCGACACTTTGGTATTTTTTAGTGCCAACCTTGCTTTCCAAAATACTCCAAACACAATAGTCCAACGGATTGGTATCAGGAGATTTTGGAGGCTATTGTGCGCTGGAAATGAAGCGAGGAACCTCATTTTGCAACCATTCTTGGGTGGCGCGTGCTGAGTGCGATTTGCGATGTTTGCCGGCCCAAGGCTTTTATACACCCTCCAGAAGATTTATATAATATTCGATAATATTCGGCATTTATTCCGATGCCACGGTCGATTAATACGAGCGGAGAGCGACCATCTGCTGTTATGACGGCCCAAACCATCACCATGGCCGGCGCCTGAGTTCTGGTGGCCAACAGAAGCTGCACATTTTCAGCTGACCTCTTTGGCATGTAAACACGATCATTTTGTTTGTTTACAAACTGCTGGACAACGAATGTTTTCTCATCGGAGAAAACCAAATTCGGCAGTTCACCGCTTTCGGCCAAGCGAAGCAACTTTTTAGCTCTTTTGAGTCTATTTTCTTTCTGTTGCGGTGTAAGTTCTTGCACTTTTTGGAAGTTCAATGGCTTTACCCCGAGTTCATTTTTCAATATTTGCCGAATGGAATATTGCGATATGTTCAGCTCACGAGCCATTTTTCGGCCACTGCTACGCGGATTTCGATCAAGTCCCTTCTTTACTTTTTGAACCATTTCTTCTGATGTTGCTGATTTCTTCTGTCCAGTTTCGCGGCAACAAGTGTTGGTACGAAACACAGCTATCGGACGAGTAGTTTAGAAATTACAGCAGTTTGAAGTTGTATAGGTCTGTATAGGTCTTATATTTCGTATAGCATAACTTGAGTTCCTCTATAGGGACCTTGAGGTCTTCTACAGACCAAGACCTTGAAGTCTTCAAGATTCTGTTTTGAGGATCTGGTGATCTTCTTATAGAAGACTTTGTGATCTTCATATAGATGGTCATGAGGTCTTCTGTGTTATATAAAAAAGACCTTGAGGCCTTCGATATTCCAATATTGAGGACTTCTATGTTTCTACAGAGGACCTTAAAGAGTTCCATGCTTCCATTGAATAACTTGATGTTTTTTATGTTTCCATGAAGACCTCGTGATCTTCTGTGTTTTATATGGAAGACCTTATTGTTTTCTACTTTTCCATAGAATACTTTGAGGTCTTTTATGTTTCCATTAGCGATCATGCAGTCTTCTATGTTTCCACAAAATAACTTGAAGTCTTTTATGTTACGTATAGAATAAATTGAGGTCTTCTATAGACTTTCATATAGAAGTCCTTGTAATCTTCATATGGAAGACCTTATTTCCATGGTAGAATTTGAGATATTCTATGTTTCCATTGCTCTTCGATGTTTCTATTTTCTATTGAAGACCATAATGAAGTCCTTTATCTTTCGTATAGAATAAATTGAGATCTTCTATAGACCAAGACCTTAAGCTCTTTAAGATTCCGTATAGAAGACCTTGTAATCGTCATATGGAAGACCATGTGAACTTCATATAGAAGGCTTTGAAGGTTTTTATAAAGAAGGCCTTCAGGCCTTCGATATTCTAATGATATATTTTCTATAGACGTCCTTGGGGCCTTCATTTTTCTTTAGAAGTCATTGAGATATTTGTTAATTCTAAAAAACCGCCTTGAGGTATTTTATACTTCTATCGAAACTCTAGTTCTCCTATAACAAAACAAAAAAATTCTCAGGAACTACTTAAACAAATTGTGGACTCAATTTCAATTAAACATAATGTTGAATAGATAACATTTTTTGAATAACATAAAACATATTGAGTATTTAATAGCCCAAACGTTAGTGTGCGCCAAGATCAATTTCTTATCGCAATAATTGTTGTTGGTTTTTTGTTGCTATTGTTTTTTGTCTTCCATAAAAACCTTGACCCCTAAAATTTTTCTATGTCGACATGCTTCCAATATGAACTCATAAAACAATTTCTCATTTGTTCTTTGAAAGCAAATATCCATTAATTTTTAATTTACACCCAAACAAAGGGCCGCACAACACCAAAAAAAAAAAGAACAGAAAAGATTTTAATCACCTTTCGAAATAAGAGAGGCAACACGAAGAATGAAAAATAAAACTCCTATCTTTTCGGCCGCCCAAACCGCTTTTTATTGAAGTTGTAAACGCCTAATTGTCTACGCTTGTGATATGAAGACGAAAAGGCGTTGGGTCCTATCAGAAAGGAAAGGAAAAACTAAAGAGGGAGAGATCTTTAAATAATAAAAACAAGGAAGAAAAAACTGGAGGATGGGCAGCTGATCACTTAACGTGAGTCTGAACTAAATGCGAAAGGAGAAGAAATATTGAAATGAAGTGGATTATAACCCACGTTTTGAAGACGGGATTAAGGAGATCACGTTGGGCGCCATATTCAAATATGAAAAACTAGTGAGGAGAGAGAGAAGAAGAAATATTGAAATGAAGTGGATTCTAACCCACGTTGTGAAGACGGGCTTTGGGAGATTAAGGAGATCACGTTGGGCGCCACATTCAAATATGAAAAACTAGTGCTTGCATATTTTTGACTTTATTCCCTTCAGTTTAATTGGTTAGGAGAACCTTACGTTGGGCGCCATTTTGAGCAAGACAACTTCATAAAATGTATTGGACGAATCTCCATAGCGGTTAGAGCTATGGTTCGAATATGATGTTGCAATCTGGTCGTTTTGGATAGGATATGCCCATAACCAACAATTTTCAGGCCTCCAGATATAGAAAAGTTGGACCTCCAACTTTGGTGTGGGGTCATTTTTAGTAATTTACAACTTAAATAAAATATATCAAATATGAAAAAACAAATAAGGAAAAATGGAGAATGGGCAGCAGATCACTTACGTGAGCCTAAATTCAATGCGAGAAGAGAAGAAATATTGAAATGAAGTGGATTCTAACCCACATTGTAAAGACGGGCTTTGGTAGATTAAAAAGATCACGTTGGGCGCCACATTCAAATATGAAAAACTGGTGCTTGTAAATTTTTCATTAAATGTACTTCAGTTTAATAAGGTGGGAGAACCTTACGTTGGGCGCCATTTTGAGCAAGACAAATTCATAAAGTGTGTTGGACGAATCTTCAAGAACCCGTAGTCCGGTCGGTGTAGCGTGATAAGTTTGCAATTGAACGTTGCGATGGCTTTGGTTTGAAACCAAGTAGAGGATAGAGCTTTGGCTCAAATGTGATGTTGAACTCTCACTCAACCGGTCGTTTTGGATAGGATACGCCCATAACCTAAAATTTTTATTCTTGACCGCCTCTAGACATAACATAATTTGGATCTCCAACTTCGGTGTGGTGTCAGTGGTAATATTTTCACAACTTAAAAAATATATATTTCAAAGGTTGGGCGCCACTTTTTTTCTTCATAATTTCTGATTCAATTCTGGTATGTTAACTTAGGCAGGATAACTTTATGTTGGGCGACATTTATAACTAGAAAACTTCACAAGATATTTTGCAGGATAGCTAAAGAAATTAGAGAAAATGGGACTTCATATTTGATTCTGGGGGCAGTTTATGGGATAAAAAAGAAAACAGAAATCAAACGTTGGGCGCCACATTCTAATGTTAAAAATGTTTGCTTTGAAATTTCTATTTTAATTCAGCTATGTCCAGTTTACCCAAGAGAATTATATGTTGGGCTCCATCTTTAGCCAGAGAGCTACACAAGATAATTTGAAGGAAAGAACAAATTCGACTTCATACTTCGCTGTGGCTGCATTTAATTTATGGCACGCCAAAAAATCAGACATTGGGCGCCACATACAAATGTGAAAAATTGTTGCTTTGAAATTCCCAAGTCAGTTAAATTATGTTCACTCTGAGCAGGAGAACTGTTTGTGGCCATTACCATGCCGTGTAGAGCTACTCATCGAATGTGGGATTGCACAGTCTCGTCGGGCTATATAACCGCTCTAAAAGTTTATTGAGGGCCAAGTAATAGTATTTTTTCTTTATTTTTTGAAATGTTAACGACATTTTTTCTTCGAAATCCTAACAAGTACCTTGTACTTAAACGAAGAACCCACTGAACCTACGATCTTCGTTTTCATTCAGGCGTTCATATCCAGACATGCGAATGGCTCAACATTATTTTTTGTGTAGTTGTAGATGTTTGCATGAGTCATTCAGATCGGTGGTATACCTACCTACAAACGACATACGGTTTTAGTTTTAGCTAGAGCTTCTTGTTACCTCTACTGAGAAGAGCATACAAATGAGGATGGTATAATAAGTGCAAGTACCACAAAATTTTGTAAAACAGTTAATGCAAGGAGGTTGGGTCAATTGAAGATAGGGGGAATGGGTTTGGTCAGTAGAGCAAAACTCCAAAAAGGGTTGCTATCAAACTTGCTGTACATAAGCACAGCCTTGAAAAATCCAAAGCGCCCCGATATTTTTCCTTTAAAATTCGCAACATAAAAGCTTAAACTAAGAAATTTGGTAGATCGGTTTTAGAATATTTGGTATTAAAAATAATTTTTATTGCTTCGCGTTTTTAAGGTCCGACTTCAAATATTTTTAAGACTAAAGCTGCAATTTTCAAATGACTGACTTAAATTTCAAATATTTGAAATTTGTGGTCTGAAATTCGATTAGGTTTTGGAACATTACGTTGGGCGCCATTTCAAACTAGACAGCTTCATAAGAAGGGTTTCCTCAAAAGTTCCTGATTCAGTTAGAACTGCTCATACAGATATCACACAATTGCCAATTGTGATTCTACATACAAATCAACAAACCTTGGGCGCCATTTCTAATCAGTAAAAACTAAAAATGTTTTGTACAGCATTTTCCGATTCAATGCAATTTTTTAGTAAGTGAAAATGTTTAATGCACGCTTTCAATATTTTCGAGGTTTGAAATTCCTATTCCTATTTAGTTCTGCTTAGTTAGCCAGCACAGCCTTACGTTGGGCGCCATTTTTCATTAGGAAACTACTTAAAATATTTTTGGTCTGTTCCAGAACCGCAAGAATGTAAAACTTTTTACTACGATATCCGAAATATTTTCCCTTTTATATAGAAAAAAATTGTAAAACTATTAGACTCTTGAAGGTTCTGGAACAGAGCATTTGTTTAAGAGTTTCAAACGGAAATCAAACATGTACAGCAATCCTATTAAAGGCTATCCATGCAAAGAATTATCTGTACGGGCGAAGCCTGACTTTAATTCTTTTCGATGGTTTTAGGAAAGGGTTTAATCTGTACAGCAATTACAGATGCAATTTCTGCAAGTTCTGCTTAAGAAGACTTGCTTTGGCATTTAGAATTTTCAGTGAAATATTGGAAGTTCCAGTCCGAAATTAAATGAATTAAATTAAACTGAAATTAAACCTTGGGCGCCATATTGGAAAGAGTGCATACTAAAAATTTCTTATTTAGCTCTGAGCTCTTCTTATGGGGATAAATATAGACATTTTGAATTTTCAGACAGTAAAGACTATTCTCGCAAAGAACTATCTGTAAAGCCTAATCATGATTCTAATTTTTTTTTCAAAGGTTATTCGGCCATTTTGTAGTTATGGCATGAAAATTATATTTTTTTGGTTTTATCGCTTAGATTTCCTGATTACGGGATCGCCAGAATCCATTGTCCATATGTCATATTTAATCTCGATGATCTTTTCCTGTAAATCCAAATCACGATTCTAATTTTTTTTCAAAGGTCCTTGGAATGCTTATTCGGCCATTTTGTAGTGATGACCTGAAAATTGTATTTATTTGGTTTTATCGTTTAGATTTCCTGATTTGCAGGATCACCAGGATCCATTGCCCATATGGCATATTATACCTCGATCATCTTTTCCTGTAAAGCCGAATCATGATTCTAATTTTTTTCAAAGGTCCTAGGAATGCTTATTCGGCCATTTTGTAGTGATGACCTGAAAATTGTATTTATTTGGTTTTATCGTTTAGATTTCCTGATCTACAGGATCGCCAGGATCCATTGCCCATATGGCATATTTTACCTCGATGTCACTTTTCCTTTAGTCTTCATACCACCCTCCGATATTAGTTTTTATTTTTAATTTTGTTGATTTACGTGATTTTTTCCTTTCCACAAGATCGATCATTGGGTGTTTACATTCCAACACATATTTATACAAACGTACATACTTGTTCGCATGTGTGTGTGTGTGCATTGTCTGTGGCATGTAGGTACTTGAAAAGAATGAAACTCCACGGCGTCTTAAAGTATTGACTGGTTTTGTGATCATTTTTTTTGCGGCCAGGCGTAACATAATATTGCTTTGGTCATTCTTGGGTTCTGTATTTTTGGGTTGCCTTTAAAATAACTGCAGCAGCAGCAACAACAACAAAAATTGAATAATCAGCCAAACTAAGCGACAACAACTCCAGTTGATTGTTGGACAAAACTGAAACGACGAAGCGAGCAAACAATCATCCATCCATCCGTCCATCCACCCAGTTATCCATTCATATTCGAAGTCTAAGTTTACCTTGAAAAATATGTCTGTCCCATTGAATTCTGAATGTTTTTTTTTTTCAATTTCGATTTTTTTTGCACAGGGAAACATAAATACCTGTGTGTTTGAAAAGCTATGCTCCATACACACAATCGTATTAACAAGTATCGTACTACATATACTTAAATATAATACCAATATACTACATTTGAGATCGGATCAATTGAGTCTGATCAAATTTATATCAGTCGGACGGTCGTTCGGTCCATGGACAATAGGTAGGTAGGTAGACAATACGTGTTTGTTATTGTATATGTATGTGTGTATGTAGAGTTGGCATAATGTGTGGATGCCTTTTGGCTTGTTATGTCGGCTGCCTGGTTGGCTGCGGATATTTTGCTTAAGTAAGTGCCTAGCATGGTGGGCTCAACTTTACCGAGAGATGTCAAATATTTTGTTGGTCACAGCTTTTGTTATGCTCGTGTCCTTCAAAAGTTTATGCTTCAATAAGCCAGTAGGGAGGCAAATAAAAAAAACAAACTAGTTAAATTCCACGTTGGTGGCAATGGTAATGTTTGATAGCCTCTTCTGTGAAAATGGAATCTGTAAATTAAGGGCATAAACAAAAGTCGGGCGCCATATTCAAATATGAAAAAATTGTGCTTCGAAATTTTTAATTGAATCAAGTTTTGCTCAGTTAGCCCGAATACGCTGGGCGCCAATTGGAAATATACATAGAAAAAATATATAAGTTCCACATTCCAGGTGTAGCCCTTGGAAACATTGTCTAATGATCAGTATTAAAAAAATCCAAAATGATACATTATGACCATTAAAATGAAGCAAACTTCAACGTTGGGCGCCATATTCAAATCTGTAGCTAACATGTTACCCGTCGTACTATCATCATCATCCATATTTTAGACAAAATTTTTATGAACTAATTTATGTTCTCCTCTCGTTGGGCGCCATTAAAATAAAAACGCTACAAACTATTTTGCTACAGTGATCCAAGTTTCTATAGAACTACTCATCATCTTTAAGAGGTTAATTTTGAATTTCCATTCAATATTTAATCAAAATCTATAAATTTCATTCATAAAAAGAAATACTAATTTCACGTTGGGCGCCATATTTAAAATAGCAAATTTTAAAAATTTTATTCATAAAAATTAATCAAAATTGGACGTTGGGCGCCATGTTGAAATATGAGGACCCTCAAGAGTTCCATAAATTTTAGCCATACAAAAAAAAATAAAAAAGAAAACAAATATTACGTTGGGCGCCATATTTGAAATAGCTAATTTTAAAAATTTTATCAATAAAAAAATTAATCAGAATTGTACGTTGAAATATGAGGATCCTCAAGAGTGCCACAAATTTTAGCCATACAAAAAAAAAAAAAAATAAAATAAAATAAAAAAACAAATATTACGTTGGGCGCCATATTGAACTGTGGCTACTGAAAAATCAAAATCTATAAATGTTAGCCATACAAATAAAGCAAATATTAGTTTGGGCGCCATATTAAAGTGAAGTGCTACTTAAAAACGTCTGCTCATTAATTTCGGATTCAATTTAGTTTTGCTTACGCAAACATATTTTGAGATAAATTATTTAAAAAGCAAATAACAAATTTGGATGCCAAAACAGTATGTCCTGCTTTTATTCCGAATTTTCCGAAATTCCATTATAGCTTCCTATCTTAACATATTTTTATGGTCGATATCGTTAAACTTTTTGTTTTAAAAATTGCATAAAATTGGTACTTGCCATTGAAACCATTGAAAATTGTCAAAATAATTACTCCAATATGTTTCGCTGGCAGGCGGCTACTTTTTACAGCATGAATTAAATTTGTAAGCTAATTAATATTCTCTTTTTGTTTCGGAGTAAAAATCAATTAAAAATTCGTATACAGGGCGAGAAAAAAACTGCAGCCTTGTCAAACGCCATAATTTTTACATTTTAATGTCGGAAATAGCATCAAATTTTAGAATAAGTTTAGATTTGTTCGAATTGGTCACCTTTGGCACGAATTATGGCCTTCAAACGGCCAATGAAACCATCACATCCTGCCCGAATGGTGCTCTGCGGTCCTTTTTGGCTAATTCCCGGCGAAACGATAGCTTGAGGTGATCGACACTTTGGTATTTTTTAGTGCTAACCTTGCTTTCCAAAATATTCCAGACACAATAGTCCAACGGATTGGGATCCGGAGATTTTGATGGCCATTGTGCGCTGGAAATGAAGCGAAGAACCTCATTTTCTAACCATTCTTGGGTGGCGCGTGATGAATGACATGGTGCTGAGTCCTGTTGGAATATCCAAGGTCTGTGGCCAAAATGTTTGCGTACCCAAGGCTTTAATCCACCCTCCAGAATATTTTCGCGATAATATTCGGCATTTATTCTGATGCCACGGTCGATTAACACGAGCGGAGAGCGACCATCGGCGGTTATGTCTGCCCACACAATCACCATGACCGGCACTTGAGTTCTGGTGGCCAACCGAAGGTGCACATTTTCAACTGATCTCTTTGGCAAATAAACACGATAATTTTGTTTTTTCTTTTTTCAAACCGCTGGACAACGAATGTTTTCTCATCGGAGAAAACCAAATTCGGCAGTTCAACACTTTCGGCCAAGCGAAGCAACTCTTTAGCTCCTTTGAGTCTATTTTCTTTCTGTTGCGGTGTAAGTTTTTGCACTTTTTGGAATTTCAACGACTTTGCCCCGAGCTCATTTTTCATTATTTGCCGAATGGAATATTGCAATATGTTCAGCTCACGAGCCATTTTTCGGCCACTGTGACGCGGGTTTCGATCAAGTCGCTTCTGTACTTTTCGAACCGTTTCTGCTGATGTTGATGTTTTCTTCCGCCCACTTCCTGACGGAGACGAGCAATGGTACGAGACACAAAAGATTTATTCGCATTTAAATGCTGGAGTGCTCTATCGATAGCCACTTGTGGTTTTCCTGGCAAAATATAAAGAAATCACACTATAACGCTTGAATACCATCAGGAATAAATTTTTTTCTGAAAAATTCTCACCAAAATGCTTTGATACGCTTGTAAACAATATAATGAGCTATCACTGGAATAATTTTAACAGCTGTCGGACGAGTGGCTTAGAAATGACAGCAGTCTGAAATTGGTTGCAGTTTTTTCATATACAGGGTGAGTATTTGAGTGTGGCACCCAACGTTTCACAATTCTTGAGTTATTGATTATTTCTAGAGGTATATTCCCAATTTGTAGAAGGAAAAACTCTAACGATTAAGAAAGTTTCAATTCCGCAATGGCGTTCAATGTGGAGAAATTTCTTATTCTCCTTGTATTTAACGGGTGAAGGTTAAGGACAGAAAATATTGGGAAAATTGCTATGAATTGCTTTTTTATTATAAAGAAGAACTTCAAGGAATATACATTACAAGATGCAAAGGTTTAGTAAATTTTAAATATTGTGAAATGGCGCCCAATCGGTACTTGGACTTGACTTCAGGAAATACAAAATTCTTCTGGTGTAGTTAGAGGAAAAATTCCAAGAGTTCCAAATTTTGAGCACCTTTTTCAGTTTTGTGTAATAGTGTCCAATTTATACTGGGAGTGGAAATTTTTACCTTTCGATATGTTTAAAGGATGAATTTCAGAAATGCCAAATTTTGAGCACATTTACACAATTTACACTGGGTGAGGAAATTCATTCTTTTCGATATATTTATAGGAAGGCACTTCAGGAATGCCTAATTTTTCTTAAGGGAACAAAATTCTCACACATCATGATAAGAGATTTTATTTCGATTATAGGAAATGGCGCCCAATTTAATTGAAATGAATGATATCATCATGCCCTACATCCGTTTCCCTACACTCTTGCAAACAAACCATGAACTATTCGCCTTGTATCCTACCTAACCTCAACACCTTTGTTGTGAGGCTTTGATTTATCCCCTGTTTCGAAAAATCTATTTGCCATGCAATTTCATTCATGACAATTTCATATATCGCCCATATTTCGCATTTAACGAAAGCAAAAAAATTAATACATTTCAAGTGATGATGATTATCTTCCTATTGTTGAAATGTGTGTAGTATTTCTCCCTGAGTGTGTGTGTGTGTGTTTGTGCGGTTATTTACTTGTGCCGCCTCATTTTGGCAGTCAGCTGTTTGCATGCGACCAGTTTTGCCAACCCTGAACCGGGAGGGTTGCGCGCCTTTTTAGGCTTCCATTGTTTTGGCATCTTCTGAATTGTGGAGGGTTATTGTTTTGTTTTCTCTCTCAGGCTCTCACATTGCAAAATCCCTCTCTTTTTAGAACTCATTGTTCGGGTGACTTGTTTAAGGCTTGTTATTTTGTTTTTGTCTCCCTTTTTTTGTTATTGGTAATCCCTAAAATTAATGGATTATACGAAGCACACATGCCTTCGTTATGCATTATTGGGAAAATGGAAAAATGAGGAGAGGGGAGAGTATCAAATAAATAGTTTCCCATGTAGTTGTTAGCTCTTCATATAAGTGGCTGCAGATTTAATGTTGCTCATTATGATTTGACATGTGCTTTGAGGTTTTATGGCTGAAACCAAATAGAAATCATATGTTTTCTTTATGCACGAACATTAAGAGGATGTGTGTGTGTGTGTGTGTGAAAATTCAAGGCAAGAGGAAAGGGCGTGTGTGAAAATTTTTGTTACAAGCCGCAGGCAGGGCTGCAACTCCCTAATGCAATTATTGAAAACACTTTAGGACTAAGGCACCAAATCTGTAATTAATGAAAACCTTAAGTGGGAGTGTTCCGGTTTAATGGCTTTGACGGAAGAAATATTCGTCTTGGGGGTTTATTTAAATAGAAAAAAGCAACACTTCTACATAATCTCGTTTTTGTTTATTTCCTCGGGATCGTACAGTTGTTCTACCTTGTTGGCCTAAGAAAATAGTTTTTTAGGCCAAGATCTGAATGTCAATGCATCTTGGTTTCCTATGAATTCCATGCATATTTAAAAAATAACGGCTTTGATGGTGTTGGTTGGCTGGCTGGTTGGCCCCGCTGCTGACCAAGTTAACATATTTAACAAGTTGGAAAATAAATAACTAAAATATGTAAATGTACATTTTTTTCCTCTGGTTTCGAATTCATTTTCAAATTCTTCCAGGTTTTTGTGGTAGTCTTTTCTTTTTTTCGAACATCTAAATTTTTCCATTCTGTCCATTTTCAAATGCGGGCGGGTTTAGGAGACCGTGAAAGTTTGTGCTCTTTAAAATTGTTGTAGCAGACTGGTGTTTTGTTGTTGTTGTTGTTGTTTGCTTTCCTCCCAACCGATGCAGTAGTCGTATTTTGGTTAGCATAAATTTTGAGTTTCATGGTATGGCATGCATGCATGTCCACATGACTGCCACCACCATTCACCAGTTGTTTGGTTGGCTGGCTGGCTGACAATGGCTAACAAAATTTACCGGCTTCAATTTTTTTTTCGGAGCTAGAATTCAAATTTCTGGCTAAAAAAAAAACACAGTTGTGTGGAGATAAAGAGCAGTGGGAAATGTCGGAAATAGCATTAAATTTAAGAATAACTTTAGATTTGTTCGAATTGTTCACTTTTGGCTCGAATTATGACATTAAACGGCCAATGCAACCGTCACACGCTGCCCGAAAGTTGCTCTGCGGTCCATTTTGGCCCATTCCCGGCGAAGCGCTTGCTGGAGGTGATCGACACTTTGGTATTTTTTAGTGCCAACCTTGCTTTCCAAAATATTCCTGATGCAATAGTCCAAGGGGTTGGTATCCGGAGATTTTGGTGGCCATTGTGCGCTGGAAATAATGCGAGGAACCTCATTTTGTAACCATTATTGAGTGGCATGCTGAGTGCGATGGTGCTGAGTCCTGTTGGAATGTCCAAGGTCGGCGGTCAAAATGTTTGCGTGCCCAAGGCTTTATTACACCCTCCAGAATATTTTCGCTATAAAATAATGGTTATTTTAATAAAATCTGGCGCCCAAATAGAGGCTCCCTATTCTGGAGCACTCTAACACAGGTCGATCATTTGAAAATCTTGTCCCGGATGCTATAATTTTCAGCCCAGATTTCCGTTTTTGTCGGCCGGTCATGCATTCATCATTGGATCTTTAATGTGTATGTGTCAGGTTTTTGTTGTTGTTATTGTTGCTGGTTGTAGCCGAGTTCATGTGCCACAATTTGGTTGAATGACTATTTTGATTGTTCTTGTTGTTTGAACCGTCTGGCCAACTGTGTTATCAATGGGTTTTGAACAGACAACGACGACGACGGCGACGACAAACAAATGCAGCACAAAAACATGTTTCTTTAAAGCTTCTCCAGCCCTCCAACTCCCCGTTTTGTTATGAAATGCCCTCTGAATTTTTGTGAGCTGATAATGAGCATTGTTTTCTTTTTTTTTTTTGGAGGAAACAAAAAGTGCAGCAAGTGCAAGTTAGACCGGTTTAAAGCATGGCAACCGATGATACTGAGGAGGCCCTCCATGGACGGTTGAGTGACAAAGGCGTATTTTAATTGGCACTGTTGCTGTTGTTGTAGTGCTGGGGTGATAATACCCATTCAGGCGAACCCAAAAAAATACAAGACTAGAAAATTAGGCTTGAAATCCCAAAAACAAAAAATACCCCAAACGATACGATGGATTATTTCACTACCAGAACATTTTAGGCTTTGTGGCATATACACCTGTAAGTCCATGGGCATTTTCATGCTGCCATGCATCTGGATCTGGAAGAATGAACAAACAACAGTAAGTCATGGATAGCTGATGTTTAGTTTTCTTGTTTTTCGTTGTTGATTCTCACTTCAGTCAGCATCATTGCCATGAACTTCCACCATAACCGTATTGACCCCTTTCGAGGGCCATCTCCAAGTTTGTTTTGTTGTTGCTGCTGATGGTTTTTGTAAGCGTTTATATCAACAATCGTATGTTTATATTTCGGCTTAGGGCAGGAAAATACTCGCAACGTCGTGAAATCTAAAAATATGGAAATTTAAAAAACAAATATTTATTTGGCCAAGTTGTGAAGAGGCAACTTGAAAATTGTTTTATTTTTCGATATTTGTTTTTTTTTTTTTCGTTTTCTATTGGCCCGAAAAGCCTTGGGACAAAATGCTTTAAGTGGTGTTCCCTGTTTGTTTAGGGTTATTTGAATACATGTGTGGGGATATACTTAGGGGAAAAAATACGAGGAGAAAAATACATCGTTTCGTGGTTGAACGAAAGGCCTAGATTGCGAGAAGAGGAGTTGGATCAAAGGGAGTCGTAAAAGGCTAGATTGTGAGTATTAGAAACCATTTTTTCGGGACATACTATAGGCCCGGAAAAACTGGGTGTTTTGTAAACTTTATTGGAGCGCCACTATATTTCATTCAGTAAAGGAGTCAATGATTACCTACATTAAAAATGGCGCCCAAGCAGGGGCACTTCTTAAACGTATTCAATGTCAGCTTCTTTATACTAAAAGCCAATGTACCAAAATTCTGTAGTTTCATTTTACAGTTACAGACATAAATCTTGTTATTATTGCCACAGTGATAAAAATGGCGCCCAAATGGGGATTCTATGCAAATATCCCTCTTTTTTTTGTAAATTTTCTGGAATTCGGAATGTATTTTACTTTAGTTTGACCGCCACATTTTTTTATATCTCAATAAAGGAATGAGCAGTGTATGGTTGTTTTCATTTGAAAATGGCGCCCAAACAGGGGAACTTCTTAAATTTATGTCATTCGATGTTAATTTCTCTATAAATTGAAGGGCAATATATCGAAAATCTTAGATTTGTTTTGGAGGCTATATACTCGTAGACATAAATCTGTGACTATTGTTCCAGTTAAAATAAAAATGGTGCTCGGATGGATTTTCAACAAATTTGAAGTACTTGTTTTTAGGATGACTTCAGTCGATATTGCCATAATTCAGTCCATTTGGGCTGATATTAGCCAATTGGTCCACAAAAAAACGGATATCGGATAAAGACATGTACAGGGTGAGATAAAAAAAACTGCAAAAGAAAGTCAAACGCCATAATATTTACATTTTTTTAAAATTTATTGAATGAAAGCAAAAAATGTCGGAAATAGCATTAAATTTTAGATTAAGTTTAGATTTGCGCAAATTGGTCACCTTTGGCACGAATTATGGCCTTCAAATGGCCAATGAAACCGCCACACACTGCCCGAATGTTGCTCTGCGGTATTTTGGCCCATTACCGGCGAAGCGCTTGCTTGAAGTGATCGACACTTTGGTATTTTTTAGTGCCAACCTTGCTTTCCCAAATACTCTAGACACAATAGTCCAACGGATTGGTATCCGGAGATTTTGGTGGCCATTTGGGCGCTGGAAATGAAGCGAGCAACCTCATTTTTTAACCATTCTTGGATGGTACGTGCTGAGTGGGATGGTGTTGAGTCCTGTTGGAATGTCCAAGGTCTGCGGCCAAAATGTTTGCGTGCCGAAGGCTTAAATACTCCCTCCAGAATATTTTCGCAATAATATTCGGCATTTATTCTGATGCCATGGTCGATTAATACGAGCGGAGAGCGACCATCGGCTGTTATGGCAGCCCACACAATCACCATGGCCGGAGCTTGAGTTCTGGTGGTCAACTGAAGGTGCATATTTTCAGCTGTCCTCTTTGACAAATATACACGAGCGGATCATTTTGTTTCTTTAAAAACTACTGGACAACGAATATTTTCTCATCGGAGAAAACCAAATTCGGCAGTTCACCACTTTCGGCCAAGCGAAGCAACTTTTTAGCTCTTTTGAGTCTATTTTCTTTCTGTCGCGGTGTAAGTTCTTGCACTTTTTGGAATTTCAATGGCTTTACCTCGAGCTCATTTTTTCAATATTTGCCGAATGGAATATTGGGATATGCTCAGCTCACGAGCCATTTTTCGGCCACTGCGACGCGGGTTTCGATCAAGTCGCTTCCTTACTTTTCAAACCGTTTCTGCTGATGTTGCTGTCTTCTTCCGTCCACTTCCTTGACGTCGGGCTACGCTACCAGTATCACGGTAACGAGCGATGGTACGAGACACAAAAGATTTATTCTCATTTAAATGCTGGAGTGCTCTAACAATAACGAATAACTTTTTTTCTGGGAAATTCTCACCAAAATGCTTTTGTACGCTTGTAAACAATATAATGAGCTGTCACTGGAAAAATGTTAACAGCTGTCGGACAAGTGGCTTTGAAATGACAGCAGTCTGAAGTTGGTTGCAGTTTTTTAATCTCACCCTGTATATGGGAGCTATATCTAAATTTTAACGGATTCTCACCAATTTCAATAGAGTTCCTCCTTGAGCCAAACAAATATTGTTTGGAAAATTTCATCTCAAGCGGATAATAACTGCGACCTGCATATTGTTCACAGGATTAAATGGACGGATGGACGAACTGACATGCATAAATCGACTCAGAAAGTGATTCAATGAAGATGCTCAAAAGTAACTATGGGTCTATCTCGTTTCCTTCTCCATGTTACAAACAAATGCACAAAGGGATAATACCCTTACCACAATGTGGTGTAAGGTAAAAAAATGGCGCCCAACTGAGAATAGTTTGAAAATTACCCTTTTTTGGTATTAAAAATGCTGCTGAACTGGAGATTATTAGGAAAGTACTTTTTTTATTTAAAAGTTTTTGAAAACTTTTAAAAATGCTGCTCAAATGGAGATAATTTGGAAAGTACTTTTTTTATTTAAAAGTTTTTAAAAACTACTTTGCTGAACGTCGGATCTTGTATCGATCTGACCATAAGCAAAGTTCGAATTCGACTCTTCTTAAATTTGGATCTTTTAATTTTAATTTCATTAATTTGTTCATTCAACGTATGCCCATTTCCAGCTGAGTCCATTTTCTACGTTGGGCGCCAACTTGCAATTCTACAATTCCTTTACTTAAAGTTGAGCCAATCGACTCAAAACTTCCCTCGTTAACAGATGAAGCTTCACTTTGCCAAATTTGTTAAGTGTCTACTACAATTTTAGTTTTCCTTGATTTCCATTTAAGTTGTTGCTCGGTTGTTTGTTTGTGTTTCGTTTCGTCTAACACCCATTATGAGTTTTCCACACTTTTGCCATCGTCATCGTGGGCTAAAGCGCCAATGGAGCTAGAAAACGAGTTGAAGAGGCACAACCCACGCACATGTGAAATCAGTCAAGTCTGGATTTCAAGTATTACTGGGTTGATGGAGTTGGATTTTTATGGCACTGCTGCTGCTGCTGCTGTTACTGCTTTGGAAATAACTGGTCAAAGTAAAATTGAAATCTTTAAAACAGCCACACAGCAATTGTTCAATTCAAATTTCTCTGTGGCACAAAAAAAAAATGTGATTCAAAGATAAGCTAATCGCCAAACATTTAAAATGAAATTGGTAACAATTTACTGAAGAAGGGTAAGAAACCATTTTTGTTGCCTAATTTCAAAAAAAAAATGTTTTTTGGAGGTTTTAATTAATCTCCGCAGCGATTTCGTTGATAAACAAGTTTGCTGATATCCCGTAGGGAATTCAATCAAAACAACCAATTCCTTGTTGTTCTTTGGAATCAAAACCTAAGTAACACCACCTACATGTCACTTTGGTCCATCTAGTTACTCTGTTGCGTTTTGTGTAACGCAAGTGAAAGCTGTCGCCACTAAAACGGAAACTGGTATTTTATGCATTTTAATTAATGCATCGTTGAAATACAATTACCATCTCGGAAAAAAAAGAAGAACTTGAATTTGGGAATTTGAAAACTTAGATGTAAAATTAGTAATGGCAAATGGAAGGAAATTTGGGAAGTTGTTAGGAGAAGAAGAAGTTGGATTGAATGAAGGAAAATTAGCGATTGAAAGGAAAGTAGTCATAAACTGGCGCCCAACAGTACATATCAGCAATTTATTGTTATAAAGTGGGGAAAAAATGTCATTCGTCATGACATACTTTAGGTTTTAAACCATATAAGCCACTATCATATATTTGATCCGAATTTTATTTCCTTCAATTTAGACTTTTTGAAGGAGAGTTAATTTCTGGACCCGTACAACTTCCAAAATGACTCTAAAGACTCATAAAAATCTACTATCTCGCATAACTTTATTTTGATTTTTAACGATGTACGATGTCGGCAAATTTATGTGTTGGGCGCCATTCTCTTCATATTCCTTTCCTTTTGAGTTTTATGCTCACACAATTTAAAAGGCTTTTAAGCTGGTGTCCAACAATCAAAAATTATCGGTATATCCATCCAAGGAATGGAAAAGTTGGTTAAGTTCTGTTACATAATCCAGGATTTGAATTATTTGAGTTATTGCAGTTTATAAGCGTTGGGCGCCATTTCCTTCATCTTGTTTTCAAACGATTTCTCCCGGAGTAGTTATTAACCTACCCTACCCTATTTCGAACATTCGGATCAGACCTCAGAAAAACTCGCTTGAATTTGTATAAAGCGTAAAACCCACTCGAATTCGAGCGGACTCCTGAGAACAAAAAAAATTGAGTAAACTCAATTTTCCGATGTCGCTCGAATATGAGTAAGTATATTTTCCTCCTTTTTAAGTGGGAGCAATCTTCGTATTTTTGTATTTTTTCACAAGATCACATCTTCCTCTTCCCCCACTCTTCTACAAAACGCAGCAACATCAAAACCTATTTGCTATTATTCACAAAGCGCACATAATTCAGAAACCTCCCATTTGAACTTTAAGAGCAAATTCTTGCACTATTTTGCTAGCCATTCTGCTCCCACTTTAATTTTTCAAACAAAAGTGACTCTGAAGTTCTGCCACACAAAACATATGAGTAAGGAGTAGACTCAGAAAAAAACTCTCACTCTTCAAGCAACCTTGCTCGCGAGCATGTTTCGCTTCCAAGTGAAAATGATCAGATGTGTGCTCTGATTTGGACTTCTACTTTGGTTTTTCAAACCGAAGTGATCGCGAGCGCTCCCACATTACAGGGTGATATGAAAAAACGGCAACCAACTTCAGACTGCTGTCATTTCTAAGCCACTCGTCCGACAGCTGTTAAAATTATTCCACTGGTAAGAATTTTCCAGAAAAAAAGACATTCGCGATGGAATTCAAGCGCGATATTTGGTTGGAAAACCACAAGTGACTATCGTTAGAGCACTCCAGCATTTAAATGTGAATAAATCTTTTGTGTCTCGTACCATCGCTCGTTACCCTGATACTGGTAGCGTATCCCGAAGTGGACGGAAGAAAACAGCAACATCAGCAGAAATGGTTCGAAAAGTAAAGTAATGCGACTTGATCGAAACCCGCGTCGCAGTGGCCGAAAAATGGCTCGTGAGCTGAACATATCGCAACATTCCATTCGGCAAATATTGAAAAACGAGCTGGGGGTAAAGCCATTGAAATTCCAAAAAGTGCAAGAACTTACACCGCAACAGAAAGAAAATAGACTCAAAAGAGCTAAAAAGTTGTTCGCTTGACCGAAAGTGGTGGACTGCCGAATTTTGTTTTATCCGATGAGAAAACATTCGTTGTCCAGCAGTTTGTGAACAAACAAAATGATCGTGTTTACTTGTCAAAAAGGTCGACCATTGTGTTGGCCACCGTAACAGTCGATGGTCGCCACCCGCTAGTATTAATCGGCCGTGGCATCAGAATAAATGCCGAATATTATCGCGAAAATATTCTGGAGAGTATATTAAAGGCACGCAAACATTTTGGCAGCAGACCTTGGACATTCCAACAGGACTCAACACGTGCCACCCAAGAATGATTACAAGAAGAGGTTCCTCGCTTCATTTCCAGCGCACAATGGCTACCAAAATCTCCGGATACCAATCCGTTGGACTATTGTGTCTGGAGTATTTTGGAAAGCAAGGTTGGTACTAAAAAATACCAAAGTGTCGATCACCTCAAGCAAGTGCTTCGCCGGGAATGGGCCAAAATGCCGCAGAGCAACATTCCGGCAGCGTGGGACGGTTTCATTGACCGTTTGAAGGCCATAATTCGTGCCAAGGATGACCAATTTGAACAAATCTAAAATTTGGTGCTATTTCCGACATTTTTTGCTTTTATTCAATAAAATTAAAAAAATGTAACAATTATGGAGTTTGACTTTGTTGCAGTTTTTTTATCTCACCCTGTACACATAAATTTTTTACTTGACTCAAGTATTATGTCCACGAAATATACTTGTGGCGCCCAACATAATGTTGCAATAATTGTTAAAATGTATTTTCGGGATTGAAACAGAGGTATAGAGTTTTGAATGGAAAATTTATAGAAAAAATTGTCCAAAAAAAATTTAATAAATACTTTCATAATGGGCGCCAAATTCATTCTAAAGTCATCTCTTGATAAATTATGCTTTTTGTTCCTTGTTTAATCCACTTTTTTGGTACTAAAGGCAAGTTGAGAGCCTAGTCTACCCACTTTTTAATTTCAAAATTCAAAAATTTTCCAGTAAAAATGAAAAATAATTTCGTTGAAGGCCAACAGCAGGAAACATGTTACAGTGTTGTTAACTTCAGTACACCGGTACACCGATGATTCCTACCGTTTACAGCAACAACGACTCTTCAATTACCCAAAAAAAATAAATGTCGAGATAAAAAAAGGTTTCAACACGAACAACTTCCAGACTAAAGATAATTTGAAATGACATCATTTCCGATATTTCAAGAGACTCGATGGAAAAAAAGAACAAGTACCACTACATTTGCCCCCAAAGAACATGAACATGATATATTTTTTTTCTCTTTTATTTCGTTTTTTGCTTTTGGTTTGGTGTGTAATTTTGACCCTTTTTCATATCTCATTTTGCTTTGAGTATTCCCTTTTTTTTTTGTTTTTGGCCTTTGGGCAAGCGAATAGATGTTGTAAAGTTGTTTCATACCGCATTTCGTTTACACGCAACCAATAACGAAAATGTTATCTCTGACATCTTCTGTGGTGTCGAGAGTCCGTGTATTCGTTCATCATGTTTTCCATTTCGTTAAGTTTTGCAAATCATAAAAGAACATGGACAACATTTTGGTAGCCTAAAAAAGTTCTTTAATAAAAAGTGAAATTTGTGGTGGCATCAAAATTATTACCGAATTTTTCGGGGTGAAAAAAAATCATTTTTGTGTTAAAAAGGGGAATTTATTTTGGAAGACTTATCGAAAGAATCTAGAATGCTTACCATGGCTCAAAATGTAATGGGTTGCAAATTTGTATACCCTCCACCATACGTAGTATGGGGGGTATCCTGTCCGTCTGTTGCAATCAGGCAAGAGTCAAAACGAATGAAGATAGGAAGCTTAAATTTTGCACATCAGTCTTTTGTCTGCAGGCAGATCAAGTTGGAAGATGGGCTATATCGGTTCACGATATCGTATAGCCCCATGTATGGTAACCTCCTGATATTCGGTATTTTAATGATTTAAGCCAAATTTTTAAATGAAATTCTCTGAAAATCCACAAAAGGAGTTTCTTCTGAGTACTTTATCCTCTGGTAGGGTATTGTCTACATAGATCCACGATATCGTATAGCCCCCATGCAACGGTACCTCCCGATATTCGGTATTTGAATGATTTAAACCAAATTTGTTCAATTAAGTTGTCTGAAAATCCGCAAAAGGAGTTCCTTCTGAGTACTTTACTCTCGGGAAGAGTATTGTCTATATGGGTCACGATATCGAATATCTCCCATATAATGGTACCTCCCTTTCAGTATTCAGTATTTTGATGATTTTAGCTACATTTTTCAATTGAAATTGTCTAAAAATCCATACAAGAAGTTCTTTATAAGCACTTTACCCCCTGGAAGAGAAATGCCGCAATATCGTATAGCCCCCCCACCCCTTTATTCGATATTTTAACGTTTTTATGGACATTATTCATCGGAGCTTTGTCAAATTTCGTATTTAGAGTTCGTAATGGGAAGTACAGTTTATGCCAGAAATTATCTATGCAGGTCCAGGTCTTCGTATATACCCCAAATATCAGTACTTCCCTATATATTCGGTAATTTGACGGTACAATATTTACAGAAGTTGTGTGAAATTTCGTATTTAGAATTCGAAATGGGAACTACAGTCTGTGACAGAAAATTGTCCCGTTCTTCGTATAGGCCCCATATATCAGTACCTCCCTATATTCGGTATTTTCACGATTTAGCGAAATTGTTTGAAATTTCGCATTTGAAGTTCCTAAAAGGTACTACAGTCTATGACAAAAAATTGCGTATGCAGACCCATGTCTTCGAATAGCCTTCATATAACTGTACCACCCAATATTCGGTATTTTTATGGTTTTAGCGACATTATTCGCAGGAGTTTTTTCAATTTTCGTATTTGAAGTTCCTAATAGGTACTATAGCCTATGAAAAACATTTGTCTATGCAGGTCCAGGTCTTCGTATAGCCTCCATATTCAAATATGAAATTTCAAACAATTTCGGTGAACATTGTTTGAAATTTCATATTTGAAGTTCCTAATAGCTACAACAGATTGTGTGTCTATGCATGTCCAAGTCTTCGTATAGCCCCGATATAACGATATCTGCCTATATTCGGTATTTTGATGATTTTAGCGAAATTATTCACCGGATTTTTTTCAAGTTTCGTATTTGAATATAGTAATGTATTTTGCCAGAAGTTGCCTATGCAGGTGCACGTCTTCATTTGGAACCCCAATATAACGGCTATATTCGGAATTTTTAAGATTTTAGCAGATTTTTTAAAAACAGATTTTATTTTTTTGAGAATTTCCAAATTCGTTCCAAATGGTGGAGGATATTCTAAGAAGCGACTTAATGGAAACCCGAGTCGCAGAGGCCGAAAAATGGACGTGAGCTGAACATATCGTAATATTTCATTCGGCTAATATTGAAAAGTGAGCTCGGGGGTACAGCCATTGAAATTCCAAAAAGTGCAAGAACTTACACCGCAACAGAAAGAAAATAGACTCAAAAGAGCAAAAGAGTTGCTTCGCTTGGCCGAATTTGGTTTTCTCCGTTTAGAAGACTTTCGTTGTCCAGCAGTTTGTTAACGAACAAAATGATCGTGCTTACTTGCCAAAGAGGTCAGCTGAAAATGTGCACCTTCGGTTGGCCACCAGAACTCAAGCACCTTCGGCCACCAGAACACCATGGTGATGGTGTGGGCTGCCATAATAGCCGATGGTTTCTCACCGCTCGTATTAATCGGACGTGGCATCAGAATAAATATCGAAAAATATCGCGAAAATATTCAGGAGGGTGTATTAAAGCCTTGGGCACGCAAACATTTTGGCCGCAGACCTTGGACATACCAATAGGATTCAGCACGCGCCAACCAAGAATGGTTACAAAATGAGGTTCCTCGCTTCATTTACAGCGCACAATGGCTACCAAAAACTCCGGATACCAATCCGTTGGACTATTGTGTCTGGAGTATTTTGGAAAGCAAGGTTGTTTCTGAAAAATAAGTGTCGATCACCTCAAGCAAGCGCTTCGCCGGGAATGGGGCAAAATGCCGCAGAGCAATATTCAGGCAGCGTGTGACGGTTTCATTGGCCGTTTGAAGACCATAATTCGTGCCAACGGTGACCAATTCGAACAAATCCAAACTTAGTCTAAAATTTTATGCTATTTCCGATATTTTTGCTTTCATTTAATAAAATTTAAAAAAAATGTAAAAAGTTGTGGCGTTTGTTTTTGTTGCAGTATTTTCGTCTCACCCAGTATAAACCCCAATATAACGGCTATATTCGGTATTTTTAAGATTATAACAGCATTTTTAACTGATTTTATGTTTTTTTTTTTAACTTCCAAATTCGTTACAAATGGTGGAGAGAATCCAAAGTTCAGTATTTTCGTCACACCCTGTATAGACCCCGAAATAACGGCTATATTCGGTATTTTTAAGACTATAACAGTATTTTTAACGGATTTATATTTTTTTGAAAATTTCCTAATTCGTTCCAAATGGTGGAGAGAATCCAAAGTTCGGCCCATGTAAAATGTAAAAATTATGGCAATTGACTTTGTTGCAGTATTTTCATCTTACCCTGTATAGACCCCAATATAACGGCTATATTCGGTATTTTTAAGAATATAACAAACTTTTTAACTGATTTTATTTTTTTTTTAATTTCCAAATTCGTTACAAATGGTGGAGAGTATCCAAAGTTCGGCCCGGCCGAACTTACTACTCCTTTACTTGTTATAATTCAACCTTTAATTATTTTTTTAAGTTTTGCTAAACTTAATAGGGGAGGCGAGTAAATGGCTTTATTATCTGTGTAAATGGACATCTTGATCACGGGCCTTTCTGCCATGAATAGCGAGCCTAAAATGCAAAACAATGCTGAAAAAATGCTGAAAAGGAAGCGCTATGTAATGACATTTTTTACTAAATGGATCCGGTGTCTTTCTAGTCGAATTTCAACATTTATTAGATCTTCGGAAATTATTAAACCCAATTTTCAAGGTTTAATGGCGGAAGACTAAGCAAATGGGTTGATTGCTTGTGTGGAGGGATTTATCCTCATTCTCAGTTTCATTTCCAAAGTCCATTAAATCACTGATTTTTTGTCGGCAAAAACAACAAATCGTTACATCTCAATTTGTTCTGGTTCTATTTTAAAGGCATTTTCCCCTTTTTATCACATTACTGTCTGCCATCTAAAGCCTTGCAGTAAATAGGAGAATGTTTGGTTGGAAGCAGCAACAAACAAAGTAAATATATAATTTGAAGTAGATTTTCATTTAATTTCAATCGTGTGTTCTTGTTGTCTAACGCCTACAAATATCCTGAACATGAAGCCAGTCCTATGAAATGGCAAGAATCAAAAGCACTTGAAAGCAATTCATTAAAATTATCTGCTACGCAACAACGGCAACAACAATAACAAAAGACAGTAGGCTGTTACACTCCACAATAATGGGATAGGGACTAGGTTTAGAAAGCACCTAAAGAACATAGATTAGCCTAAGATTATTTAAGTTCTGCAAAGTTCATGGAGTACTAATTTTCATAATTTTTTTCTTTTCTTCTCTCTTTTTTAGGTAAGTACTCTGTTTTGCTATTTCTAATGATATTGGATAAGCTCTGAAAAGTACGTGGTAAGTCTAACATATTTATGGACAAATTTATTGGTCTGAAGCCGAATTATAGCTTTTCCTGGGCAAAGTCCTCTTCACCCAGTTTTTTCCATATCTCTTTGTATCCAATTTAATTATTTCATTTATTATTCTGTTTTTTTTTTTTGTTTGTTTCCTTTAATTTTAAAATCTCAATTACATTTCGTTATGTGCTGACATTGCTTCAATACTGTCCGTTCTGCCAACGAACTCCGGTTATCGCAACAACCTGTGTTATTAAACATTCAAATCTCTTATTTCCGCTACTTACGTATGCCGTTCGTCCGTATGGCTATGAGCTCCGAACCACCGATACAGGTTTGGTAAGATTCAGGAAGAAGTGATTAAAGTGATTGATAGTAAAGCATGTGCCCCATTCATTCATTCATTTATTTATTTGTTCACTGGGCCACCCACAAGCCTGCTTCCACACATACTTCATTTCCTGTGTAGCGGTGGCATGTAACAGCTGGGGCAACATTGTTGTCGTAAGCGGTGATAAGACATACATACATGTTTGTCATACAGAATTTTTAAAGACTACGGGTTAGAGATTCGTAGACATATTGACTCCCTGGAAAATAAAGGTCTTGAGTGCCACCTGTTTTCGATTGGAAAAAATATTATGGAATTCCTGAGGAAAACACCCTATTCAGCCCAGGCTGAAAATGTTCTATTCAGCTCGGCTTGGGGAAAACACTCTATCACCCCAGGCTGAAAATGTTCTATTCAGCTCGGCTTGGGGAAAACATCCTATTCAGCCCAGGCTGAACATTTTCTATTAAGCTCGGCTTGAATAGTGTGTTTTCCATAGGGAAAAAATTCCAATTAGCTCGGTCTGAATAGTGTGTATTCCATAGTGTGTTTTCCATAGATGAGATAAAAAAAACTGCAGGTCAAACGCCATAATTTTTATATATATATAATTTTTTTAAATTTTATTGAACGAAAGCAAAAAATGTCGGAAAAAGCATTCAATTTTATAATAAGTTTAGATTTGTTCAAATTGGTTACCTTTGGCACGAATTATGGCCTATAAAACCGTCACAAGCTGCCAGAATTTTGATCTGCGGTATTTTGGCCCATTCCATAATTTTTACATTTTTCTTTAAATTTTATTGAACGAAAGCAAGCAATGTCGGAAATAGCATCAAATTTTAGAATAAGTTTAGATTTGTTCAAATTGGTTACCTTTGGCACGAATTATGGCCTTAAACGGTCAATAAAACCGTCACAAGCTGCCAGAATGTTGCTCTGCGGTATTTTGGCCCATTCCGCAATTTTTACATTTTTTTTTTTTAATTTTATTGAACGAAAGCAAAAAATGTCGGAAATAGCATCAAATTTTAGAACAAGTTTAGATTTGTTCGAATTGGTCACCTTTGGCACGAATTGGTTCGAATTGGTCACCTTCAAACGGCCAATGAAACCGTCACACGCTGCCCGAATATTGCTCTGCAGTATTTTGGCCCATTCCCGGCGAAGCGATTACTTGAGGTGATCGCCACTTTGGTATTTTTTAGTGCCAACCTTGCTTTCCAAAATACTCCAGCCACAATAGTCCAACTGATTGGTATTCGGAGATTTTGGTGGCCAATGTGCGCTAGAAATCATTCTTCTTGGGTGGCGCGTGCTGAGTGCGATGATGCTGAGTCGTCCTGTTGGAATGTCCAAGGTCTGCGGCCAAAATATTTGCGTGCCCAAGGCTTTAATACACCCTCCAGACTATTTTCGCTTTAATATTTGGCATTTATTCTGATGCCACGGTCAATTAATACGAGCGGACAGCGACCATCGGTTGTAATGGCAGTCCACACCATTACCATGGCCGGCGCTTGAGTTCTGGTGGCCAACGGAAGGTTTTCTCATCAGAGAAAACCAAATTCGGCATATCACCACTTTCGGCCAAGCGATGCAACTCTTTAGCTCTTTTGAGTCTATTTTCTTTCTGTTGGGGTGTAAGTTCCTGCACTTTTTGGAATTTCAATGGCTTTACCCCGAGCTCACTTTTCAATATTTGCCGAATGGAATATTGTGATATGTTCAGCTCACAAGCCATTTTTCGGCCACTGCGACGCGGGTTTCGATCAAGTCGCTTCTTTACTTTTCGAACTATTTCTGGAATATTGCGATATGTTTTAGCTCACAAGCCATTTTTCGGCCACTCCGACGCGGGTTTTGATCAAATCGCTTCTTTACTTTTCGAAGCATTTCCGCTGATGTTGTTGTTCGCTTCCGTCCACTTTCTTGATGTCAGGCTACGCTACCAGTATCACGGTAACCAGCGATGGTGCGAGACACAAAAGATTTATTCACATTTAAATGCTGGAGTACTCTAACGATAGCCACTTGTGGTTTTCCAGCCGAACGCAAAGAAATCAAACTATCACGCTTGAATTCCATCGCGAATAACTTTTTTTCTCTGGAAAATTCTCACCAAAATTCTTTTGTTCGCTTGTAAACAATATAATGAGCTGTCGCTGGAATAATTTTAACAGCTGTCGGACGAGTGGCTTAGAAATGAAAGCAGTTTGAAGTTGGTTGTAGTTTTTTTAGCTCATCCTGTACATGTTTGCCATACTACGAAGACTACGAATTAGAGACTCGTAGACATATAGACTCCGTGGAAAGCAAAGCAACCTGTTTTTTTATTGGAAGAACATTATTCAGCCTCAGACTCAGGAAAACTTTCTTCTTCAGCGCGTGCTAAATAGTATGTCTTCCAAAGAGGAAAACTCTCTAGTTCACAACAGGGCTGAATAGAGTGATTTCCCTGGGGAAACTTTCTCATTCAACCCCGGGCTGAATAGCGTGTTTTCCCTAGGAAAACTCTCTCATGCAGCCCCGGGCTGAATAGTATGTTTTCCCCAGGAAAATTCTCTTATTCAGCCCCGGGTAGAATAGTGTGTTTTCTATAGGAAAACTGTTATTGTGTTTGTTTTCCATAGGAAAACTTTCTTATTCAGCCACGTGTTGAATATTGTGTTTTCCATAAGAAATCTCTCTTATACATCACCGGGATAAATACCGCTTTTCCCATAGAAGAACTGTCTTATTCAGTCCCGGGCTGAATATTGTGTGTTTTCCATAGGAGACCTCTCTTATTTAGCCCCAGGCTGAATAGTGTGTTTTCCATGGAATTTAACCTTCCAATTGGTCCTCCTTCTCTTCGATCGTACTTATTTTTCCGCTGAAGGTTGTAACTCTGTAACTCCTTCTGTGATTGTTGCCGTTGTTGTTGGTGTTAATTCAACACCCATTCGTGGCAGCAGTTAAGGAGTCGTTGTTGGTTGATTTCGATGTTGTTGCCGTTTTTTTTTGGTTGGCTCACAATGTAGGTGTTAAAGTGTTCCAACCAACGCAATGGAAAATCTTTAACAGCCGATTTCTGGTCTTGAGCGTAGCATATGAATACATGCACGTATGAGTGTGTGTGCTCCTTGTACCTCTCTTTTGTGGCAAAAATGTCTCTTCTCTTCTCTCCATGCCTTCTCCTTTTGTGATGTGTTTGTGATTTATTTTAATGCATGGCTTTTCTATAGAAAATCCTCTTGCATTTTTCCTCTTCACCTTGTTTCATTTATTTTTTTTTTTGACTCCCTGGATGCCTCCATGTCCACCGGATTCCCAAGCGGCAAGGCATCTACGGGGAAGGGGTCAATGGTGTAACGTTTTTTTTTCGTTTGCAAAAGAATTCCAATCGTAGTCAGTTGGCAGCAGTTTGGGACGACCCAGCTAACAATTTTTTCCGAGGGTTCTAATGTCCGATTTTTTGCCGAGATTTTCTGTCTTTTCTTCAGAAAAGTTTCCAAGTAATCTGCACATACTCGTTTCTTTTGTTTTGTTTGAAAAAATATACAAAAGTTCTGACATCAGCAGAGATTTAAATTTAGAACAAATTTAGATTTTTTTTCCGAATTTCGTATCAAACATCCGAAAACTTTCCGAATTTCGTATCAA
Source organism: Musca domestica (assembly GCF_030504385.1). Lineage (NCBI taxonomy): Eukaryota > Metazoa > Arthropoda > Insecta > Diptera > Muscidae > Musca > Musca domestica. The sequence continues at coordinate 28,650,188 of NW_026712328.1, read as the reverse complement.
ACATCCTATATCACTCCGAATTCTCCTTTTATACCCTACACCACATAGTGGTAAGGGTATTATGTCTTTGTGCATTTGTTTGTAACATGGAGAAGGAAACGAGATAGACCCATAGTTACTTTTGAGAACCTTCATAGAATCACTTTCTGAGTCGATTTATGCATGTCAGTCCGTCTGTCCGTCCGTCCGTCCGTCCGTCTGTCCATGTATTCTTGTGAACAAAATGCAGGTCGCATTTATTATCCGATTGAGATGAAATTTTCCAAACAATATTTTTTTGGCCCAAGGACAAGAACCCTATTGAAATTGGTGAGAATCGGATCAAATTTAGATATAGCTCCCATATATATCTTCATCCGATTTCGGGTTAAATGTGCACCAAATATTCACTATCAGTCCAAATTACCTGAATTTTGGCACACCCAACCGAGTTCGGCCTAGAAGCAAGTATATCAAATTTGGAGAAAATCGGTTCAGATATAGCTATAGCTCCCATATATATCTTTCATCCGATTTGATCTTTAAGTCCCTCACATTCCTACTATGCACTCCACAACCGTGATATTTGGTACCAGGTATTAGATGGAGCACAGAAATAGCTGTTTTAAATTTTTTCGAAATCGGTTCAGATTTGGATATAGCTTCCATATATATCTTCATCCGATTTCGGGTTAATTGGCCACCAAATGGCCAAATTCAGCCTAGAAGCAAGTATATCAAATTTAGTGAAAATCGGTTCAGATATAGCTATTGCTCCCATATATATCTTTCATCCGATTTGATCTTTAAGTCCCTCACATTCCTACTATGCACTCCACAACCGTGATATTTGGTACCAGGTATTAGATGGAGCACAGGAATAGCTGTTTTAAATTTTACCGAAATCGATCCAGATTTGGATATAGCTCCCATATATATCTTCATCCGATTTCGGGTGATTGACCAAATCAAATGGCCGTAATAGCATCAATTTTGGCAAATCCGACCGAAACCAGCTTAGAAGCAAGTACACCAATTTTAGTAAAAATCGATTCAGATATAGCTATAGCTCCCATATATATCTTCATCCGATTTCGTGTTATATGTGCATCAAATGGCCAATATCAGCCCAAATAGCATGAATTTTCGTACATAAGACCGAATTCGTTCTAGAAGTTAATATGTAAAATTTGGAGAAACCCGATTCAGAGATAGCTATAGTTCGTAAAATGCACGATAGAATTAGATAGATTTTGATTTTGTACCAAATATCTCATAGAGCTCTGAAATGCCCCGTATAAACCTTTTTTACGAGAGCTCTACTAAATATGCATAGTGGTGTAGAGTATCATATAGTCGGCCCCGCCCGACTTTTGAGCTTTCCTTACTGGTTTTCTTTGGCGAATTCTATACGAATTGGCCCCGAAACTCTTATGTTCTTTCAGAATTGTTTCCGAAAAAAGTTTCAGAATCTTGGGCAACCTCACACAATTTTTTCCGAATTCATTCCTGATTCGACATCAGAGTCGGAAACTTTTGCAGATCTTTTTCCCAATTCGGAAGAAAATCTGAAAAAAAATGTTTGCTGGGGAAATGCAATGCAACGCAACACACACACACACATGTCATATGGTAGTTGGCTAGATTTGCGCAATTAATTATACGAGGTTCGGTTACACAGTAATGGCAACAAATATTTTAATTAAGAATTGCGCCAAGATACATAATAATTTAGAATTTTTGGTTTTTTTTAAATAGGAAATTTTTTAAATTTCTGGTCTTCCCTAATTCTCATACCCCACCCCCTTTCTGTAATCTCCCAGTCTATCCAACTGGCTTGCAATTTTATTGCTTTCTGTCTGTTGCAGAATACGATGAGTGTGTGTGTGTGCCAACACCATCGTCGCCTTTGTTGCCGCAGAGTGTGGTGTGATCTACTGCCAAGAATTGGGAGGGAGTCCGGGGGAATGATGTGAATTGCAAGCATTCCTGAATCCTTTCAGCCGTGGTATTTATCTGGACTTTTTCTTCAATTTATTTTCCTGTTCTTCTTCTTCTTTTTTACACGAAAGAAAATCGTATTTTTTATTATTGAAAATTTAATTTAAATTCCATTAAAAATAATTGCATCTGTGTGTGTGTGCGTGTGTGTGCGAGCGAGTGTTCGTGTAGTAAGAGACGTCTATTTGTGTGGATCACGTTCAAACTACCCTGCAGGGAAATAAATTGGTTTAAAACTAATTTAAAATTAGTTTAAAAAAAAACCACAACTAGTTTGTTTTTTGATTTATTTCCTTTACGCCAACTAACTATTTTAACATGGAGATGAGCTAGGCAGTGGACAATTGTCCATTCCTGCATTACTTTGAAACTAAATATAAACTAGTTACTTTTAAACTAACTATAAACCAATTACTTTTAAGCCAATTTTTAGTCAGTTGAAAAATATGTTAAAATAGTTCAAAAAGATTTTTTTTTTATTTTTTTATTTATTTTTTTTATTTATTTATTTTTTTTTTTTTGTTTTGTTAATCAAATTCTTAATTTTCTATTTGGCTGCACTGTTTTTCTAAGCATATGTACTTGTGTATTAAGGTTAGCAGCACTAGCTTGTATTATTGTACGTTGCATTTATATCGAAGTATTTTTGGAAATGTATTATGCGAATTATTGCAAAGTAGTTTGATATAACCAATCATCTTTGCTTTTTAGGGCTGCTTTTTTCTCTAGAGAACTTATATGTGTTTTGTTTTTGCAATTTATTTTCGTTTTGGTGTTTGAAGTGGTTGATATCCAGATGACTTTTCAACCAATTTGAAGTTAGTTGTAGAATAATGCATTTATAACTAACGATTTTCTCAACTGGTTGAAAAATGCCCCGCTGGTAAGTTAGTTAGTAAATGCATTATTCTACAACTAACTTCAAATTAGTTGAAAAGTCATCTGAATATCAACCAGTAGTGGTTACTTTGCTTTTTGATCTCCAGATGACTTTTCAACTAAATTGTAGTTAGTTGTAGAATAATGCATTTATAACTAACGATTTTCTCAACTAGTTGAAAAAAGTCTTGCAGGGTAGTTTAGTAAGTTAAGTGTTGTTTTGTGGTGATATCGACAGGATTCCTTTAGACCAAAAATTGTGTAAGCTTCAAATCGCATGTGAGCAAGGTAAGAATGGAAGAGCAGAAGAGAGGGAATAGATAAATATCTCTCCATTGCAGTTGAGTTAAGGCAATTTTATTAAGGTTATTATGTAAATGATGCCAAGAATTGTCACATAAATATTCTGATTGGATACATCTTCATTCATACCAATTGTACCAACCAATGCCACCAGCATGATCCCAGCCATGTTTATGGTCATTATATTCCATGTTAAACTTTATTAACCTGAAATTATGTGACATTTTTCCAAAGTAAGGTTTATTTATAGAGGGATTTCCATTTTAAATAGTTTTTGTCTAGAGTTGTGTGGATTTTCAAACATATTCTTCATTTCTGGGTATTGTCTAAACCAGGTTGTTTGCCAGTGTGCCATGTTAACAGGTAGAAACGAAAACCAAAGTAATTTTGAATAGGGTTTTGTGTTTTCGAAATTTTCTCAGAATTCTGAAATTTGTTTCTATTAATTATTCCGGGAGATAAGAAAATCCATGTTTATTGGGTTTCTAAATCACTTTGGTGACACCAGAAAGTGACATTTGACACCAGCTGGGACTGGGAGATGTTTATTCATTAAATGCCAAGGCAATCACATAAAATTATTAGGCGTTCCGAGAACGTGAATAATTTATTCTGGATTTGTGGATAATATTTTTCACCTACTTTGGATAGTGTTATTGATATTTTTATTTAAGTTGGATGTCAGTTTTTCGTTGTGAGGAGAGGTGTATAATATATGGACTTTTTCGGATATATATTCTTTCTTTATGAATCATCCCTTGCTTTCCATGTATTCATCTACAGGGTGAGATGAAAAAATTGCAACCAATTTCAGTTTTTTCCTGTCATTTCTAAATCACTCGTACGACAGCTGTTAAAATTATTTCAGTAACATCTCATTCTATTATTTACAATCGTACAAAAATATCTTGGTCAGAATTTTCCAGAAAAAAAAATTTAATAGTGATGGAATGCAAGCGTGAGAGTGTGATTTCTTTATATTTGGCTGCAGAAACCACAAGTGGCTAGAGAATTCCAGCATTTAAATGTGAATAAATATTTGGTGACTCGTACCAGCTCGTTACCGTGATACTGGTAGCGTAGCCCGACATCAAGGATGTGGAAATGGTTCGAAAAGTAAAGAAGCATCTTGATCGAAACCCGCGTTGCAGTGGTCGAAAAATGGCTCGTGAGCTGAACACATTGCAATATTCCATTCGGCAAATATCGAAAAATGAGCTCGGGGTAAAGCCCGGAAGAAAACAGCAACATCAGCAGAAATTGTTCGAAAAGTAAAGAAGCGACTTGATCGAAAACCGCGTTGCAGTATTCCATTCGGCAAATATTGAAAAATGAGCTCGGGGTAAAGCCATTGAAATTAGAAGCAGTGCAAGAACTTACACCGCAACAGAAAGAAAGTAGACTCAAAAGAGCTAAAGAGTTGCTTCGCAAGGCCGAAAGTGGTGAACTGCCAAATTTGGTTTTCTCCGATGAGAAAACATTCGTTGTCCAGCAGTTTGTAAACAAACAAAATGATCGTGTTTACTTGCCAAAGAGGTCAGTTTAAAATGTGCACCCTCGGTTGGCCAATAGAACTCAAGCGTCGGCCATGGTGATGGTGTGGGCCGTCATAACAGCCGATGGTAGCTCTCTGCTCGTATTAATCCCACGGTCGATTAATACGAGCGGAGAGCGACCATCGGCTGTTATGGCAGCCCACACCATCACCATGGCCGGCTCTTGAGTTCTGCCAAATAAATGCCGAATATTATCGCAAAAATATTCTGGAGGGTGTATTAAAGCCTTGGACACGCAAAAATTTTGGCCGCAGACCTTGGACATTCCAACAGGACTCAGTACCATCGCACTCAGCACGCGCCACCCAAGAATGGTTACAAAATGGGGTTACTCGCTTTATTCCCAGCGTTCAATGGCCACCAAAATCTCCGGATACCGATCCGTTGGACTATTGTGTCTGGAGTATTTCGGAAAGCAAGGTTGGTACTAAAAAATACCAAAGTGTCGATCACCTCAAGCACGCGCTTCGCCGGGAATGGGCCAAAATACCGCAGAGCAACATTCGGTCAGCGTGTGACGGTTTCATTGGCCGTTTGAGGGCCATAATTCGTGCCAAAGGTGACCAATTCGAACAAATCTAAACTTATTCTAAAATTTGATGCTATTTCCGACATTTTTTGCTTTCGTTCAATAAAATTTAAAAAAAAGATATGAAAAAATTATGGCGTTTGACTTTGTTGCAGTTTTTTCTATCTCACCCTGTACAGTCGGCACTGTCAGCCTTTTTGTTCTATTCCAACTGATGTTGTCATTAGCTTTCCTTTATAACAGCAAATTGATCAGTAGAATCGTTTTGGAAGAGAAGTAATTAAAAAAGAAGAAAAATATTATCGGATTGAACATTAGAACCCTCTTAAAGGATTAGGAAAGTAAACCGTATTTGTGAGGAAAATAACAATTGGTGAACCGTTCAATTATAATTTCTTTGCATTTATTTTAGTTTGAAATTGCAATAATCAAATTGCGATCAGTTAAACCCGTTTCAATTTCATATTGACACACGTTGGGCGCCATTTTCAGGCTAATTATCGAAATAAACTATTGGAACTTTTTGAAAAAGAATTTGGATTTGCAATAAAAATATGGCGCCCAACGAGGTGTAATTTCAATTTAAAACAAATATAAAAATTATAATCAAACGGTTCACCAATTGATATTTTTCTCAAAAATGCTGTTTACTCTCCTAATCCTTTTGGAGAGTTCTAATGTTCAATCCAGTAAAAGTTCTTTTTTCTGTTTTAATTATTTCTCTTCCTCTCTTTGATAGAAAAGACTTTTGATGTTATATGTCGAGAAAAAAGCATTTGACGAAAATTTGGCGCCCAGTGTGGAGCAATTTTATGAAAAAATGAGATAATAATCGAACGTCTCGTTCGAAGTCATTCTCTACACAATTGCGATTTTGTTTATAAATCGAAGTAAAGTGTCCTAATGCTCATTGCAACAGAAATTGAAATTGGCGCCCAACGTGGGTCGGTAATAAATTTATACAGTTTTTTTCTGATTTTATTTGATAATTTCACATTTTTAAGAGTGGCTTTAGCTCTTGGTGTCATTTTTGCAAGCACTGACTTCCTATGACATGGGGTTGAGATGCTGATTTGTTATTTGCTATTGGGATTTTTTTCCTGGGAAGTCATCAAGATCTGCTTCAGATTTTAGCAAATCTTTTGAAACTTTTTACTATGATTTACGTAATTGGGCGGATAATAACATTGGGTGCGCCTTTCATTTATGTTATTTTTATTGGGGTTTTCTTAAAATTGTTCCACGTTGGGCGCCAATTCCAGCTTATATTCACAATGCGCATATGATCTATAAACATAACTGAAATTGTGTGAAGAAAAACATTGGGCGAATCGGTTTTATTAGATTTCATTTAAATCTCCTCCTCGTTGGGCGCCAAAATTTCGTCAAACACTTATATCTCGAAATATGTTTATTGCACTTCTAAATTCTTTCATATCATAAGCTAACATTTATTTTACAATTTATTCGAAGTTTTCCTTTCCCAAGCCCAAACATTTAAGGGCTTGTTTAAAATTGCAATTCCAAAAAATTTGCAAAAACCCATGTGGAATAATGTGTTTCTTTGAAAATCGGCATACAGACCCTCATTATTCTCCTCCATCACCCAAATATCTTCCCTGCATACATCGAAAAAAAAACAAAATTAATACATATCTAAAACCCTGATCAAAATAGTCAACAAACGCCTTTGCCAAGCCAGATAATGAAGGGATAAAAATTGGACAATAAAACAAAATCGAAAAAAGACGAACAAGAAATTTCCAAAGTCATGGACTGAAATTGTTAGGAGAGGAGAACCAAAAAATTAAATCAAATTCCATTTTCGATTCCAACGTCGCGTCGAATAAATTTTTATGTAGCATTACAAATCGTGAATTGTTATTTCTCAGCGATTTGGATTCGTTACGTTATCGTTTTTGTTTTTTTTTTTTGGTTTGACTGTTTTCTCGTTTTGTTTTGTAATTTCAATTCAATGTCTCGGTATTTGTCTTTATTGCTTTTCATCGATTTTTTCTTAATCTATGCTGGAATCTGATATTGTTTTTTTTTTTTTTTTTGTTGCTGTTTCATCTTGGGTTCGTGGTGGAAACTATGATTATTTTGTTTCTCGTTTTTTTTTGTCCATGCAATTTATGTTTGTATTGGCTAAGACGAACAAAAATTCGACGCACACACACAACCAAAGTTGTTATAATTCGTAAGAAGTAGAAAAATAAGAAAAAAAAATTTTCAAGACAAACGAAAAAAAAGTCATGGGATTTTCTCATGGAACGTTTTGAAATGACCGCTGTGTCTGCTGTTAAAGTTATAAATTTGTTTGTTTGGTTGACTGGCTGGCTGGCTGGAGTGATGGTTGGCTAGCTGCCGTCTTCGTGTGCCGCTCCGGGTTTTCTTCTTTGTTTTTTTGTTATTAATTAAAGCCTTGATTTTATTTAAGGTCAGACCCTGTTATGTTTTCGTAATGAGTGAAAAATTAGCTGTCAGAGCCAAAGGTCTGGCCTAAATGGGAAGTAGTTTTACAGCGCCGAGAAATAGCTATGCGGTGGCTAATTTTTGGGTGTAACTGGTTTTATGGCTTGTTTTTAAAATTTTAATTAGGTGCTTCACGACAATGCGGTAAATTAGCTGGGCATATTCTTTGGGGTGACACGTTGAATATTTATGTTTCAGTGTTGTGTGTTCTTTCAGATCAAAGAAATATCCAGACTTAAGCAAAATTCGAATGTGTTGTTTTAAATTTCGCAACAAAAGGTCTACAAAACGTTTGGTTTTGAAGTCTACCGAAGAGCATAAAATAGGGTTTACCTTGTACAATGGTACCACATCCAATTATTCTGGCCAAACTACAGGGTGACATAAAAATCTGCAATAAAGTCAAACGCCATAATTTTTACATTTTTTTTTTTGAATTTTAATTCAACAAAAGCAAAAAATGTTGGAAAAAGGCATCAAATTTTAGAATAAGTTTAGATTTGCTCGAATTGGTCACCTTTGGCACGAATTATGACCTTCAAACTGCCAAAGAAACCGTCATACGCTGCCCGAATGTTGCTCTGCGGTTCATTTTGGCCCATTCCCGGCGAAGCGCTTGCTTGAGGTGATCGATACTTTGGTATTTTATAGTGCCAACCTTGCTTTCCAAAATAATCCAGACACAATAGCCCAACGGATTGGTATCCGGAGATTTTGGTGGTAATTTTTCGCTGGAAATAAAGCGAGGAACCTCATTTTGTAACCATTCTTGGGTGGCGCGTGCTGAGTGCAATGTTGCTGAGTCCTGTTGAAATGTCAAAGGTCTGCGGTGAAAATGTTTGCGTGCCCAAGGCTTTAATACACCATCGAGAATATTTTCGCGATAATATTCGTCATTTATTCTGATGCCATTGTTTATTAATAAGAGCGAAGAGCGACCACACCATCACCATGGCCGGCGCTTGAGTTCTGGTGGCCCACCGAAGGTCCACATTTTCAGCTGACCTCTTTGGCAAGTAAACACGATCATTTCGATGGTTTACAAACTGCTGGAGAACGACAAAGAATGTTTTCTCAGCGGAGAAAACCAAATTCGGCAGTTCACCACTTTCGACCAAGCGAAGCAACTTTTTAGCTCTTCCGAGTCTATTTTCTTTCTGTTGCGGTGTAAGTTCTTGCACTTTTTGGAATTTCAATGGCTTTACCCCGAGCTCATTTTTCAATATTTGCCGAATGGCATATTGCGACATGTTCAGCCAACGAGCCATTTTTCAACCACTGCGAAGCGGGTTTCGATCAAGTAGCTTCTTTAATTTTCGAAACATTTCTCCTGATGTTGATGTTTTCTTCCGTCCACTTCCTTGATGTCGGGCTATGCTACCAATATCACTGTAACGAGCGATGTATTCAAATGTATTCAAATGTATTCAAATTTAAATGCTGGAGTGCTCTAACGATAGCCACTTGTGGTCTTCCAGTCAAATATAAAGAAATCACACTATCCCGCTTGAACTTAACTTTAACTTTAACTTTTTTTGTGGAAAATTCTCACCAAAATGCTCTTGTACGTTTGTAAATAATATAATCAGCTGTCACTGGAATAATTTTAGCAGCTGTCGGACGAGTGGCTTAGAAATGACAGCAGTCTGAAGTTCGTTGCAGTTTTTTAATCTCACCTTGTATTTCGAGAAATAAGTGTTTGACGAATTTTTGGCACCCAACGAGGAGGAACTTTAAATAAAATCTAAAAAACGAACAAACGATTCACCCACTGTTATTCTTCACAGAATTTCAGTTATGTTTATAGATAATATGCACATAGTGAATATAAGCTGGAATTGGCGCCCAACGTGGGGCATTTTTAAGCAAAAAAAATAAAAATAAATTATAATCGAAAGGCGTACCCAATATTATTAACTGCCCGATTAGGTAAACTATTATAAAAGGTTCTAAAGATTATTTCGATAATTAGCCAGGAAATGGCGCCCAACGTGGGTCAATATTAAATTGAAACGGGTTTAACGGATTGTATTTGATTATTTCTCCTTTTTGACGATGTTACTGACCTCAAAATGTGTTGTCGCAAAGGAAAGCTAAATATTAAATCTGTAAGGATATAAGAAAAGGTCAAGCGGGTCGAATATACGATACCCTACAAATATGCATATTTTGCAAACATACGTTTATCCTTCCTTATGTTGAAAAAGAATTTGGAATTGCAATAAAAATATGGCGAGTGCAAAGTTCTTAACGAAAATTCGGCGCCCAACGAGGGGTAATTTCAAACTAAAACAAATAAAAAGAAATTATAATCGAACGGTTCACCAATTGTTATTTTTCTAAAAAATACTTCTGGAGAGTTCTAATGTTCAATCCGGTAAAAGTTCTTTTTTCTGTTTTACTTATTTCTCTTCCTCTCTTTAATAGAAAAGACTTAGTGAAAAGACTGATGTGCAATAGGGCTATGTCGAGAAAATAGCATTTGACGAAAATTTGGCGCCCAATGTGGAGCAATTTTATGAAAAAATGAGATAATAATCGAATGTCTCATTCGAAGTTATGCTCTACACAATTGCGATTTTGTTTATAAATCAAAGTAAAGTGTCCTAATGCTCATTGCAACAGTTAGTCTGAAATTGGCGCCCAATGTGGATCAGTAATAAATATAAACAGTTTTTTTTTCTGATTTTATTTCATAATTTCACACTTTTAAGAGTGGCTTTAGCTCTTGGTGTCATTTTTGCAAGAACTTACTTAGTGTGGGGTTAGGATGCTGTTTTGTAAGTACTTACTGGTGCCAAAATCTAGTCTGTCATTATTTGGTAAAATGGTCTATCATTATTTGGTAATGACATTTTTTTTCCTGGGAAGTCATCAAAATCTGCTTCAGATTTTAGTAAATCTTCTTGCAAAAATTACCATTAAAAATATTAGCTTAGGTCTTAGCCTAACCCGAAACGCCTATGTTATCTTCTGACAGTTTGTAATGCAAATTTTGCATTCCGACAGACACATACACACACTTAGAGAGAAGCATCATGAGTGTCTATTATTCAAATGTCCGCCCAGTTGTCATTTACGCACATATCTAGTCGACATTCGACATCACATAGCCGGATGGAAATCCATAGACCATTTGACAGCTAAAGTAAGCAGCAGCAACAGCAGATAGGCGGCTTAACTGCATATGAAGGAACACACACTCGCACGGCTATTGTCAGTGTACAGCATCTCGCTTGAAGTGCGTTCAAGCGTAGTGGCATGCGTCAAGCATTGTTGCAGGCAATCTTTCTACAAAATACCAATGGAAGCTGTATTCGTATCGGAGAAAATAGCGCAAATGTCGAGAAATTCGGGGTAAAAATAATAAAAAATAGTGACATCTCAAAATACAATTTTTTGGGGGAGGGATGTTTTTTTTTTTGAAAAGAGTCATATTTTCGTCTCTTTTGGAGAGAGTTTGGGGCGTTTGGACTTGTGTTGAACCGCTTGAAACTATATTTATACCCTTAGCCATATGGCTAGAGAAGAGGGTATATGTCATGTGATATGGCCAAAAGTGCCTCATCGAAATAACGATTTTAGACCCTGGGTCTCTTTGGAACAAATCCTTTTCAGGACATTTGGGGTCGATCTAGCAATGTCTGTCCGTCCGTCTTTCTGGCTGGCTCGCATGGGGTGTCGTATTTGGTCCAAACTTGGTACATCGTAATATCATTATTAAACTTAAATCGAGTTCGGATATGGGCAATATGGGTCCGCTCCTTCTTGTACCTCCCCCACAAAAGATCGAAATTTTCAAAGAAAATAATTTACTCCACAGAAAGAGAAACGATAATCCAATTTTGCTTCAACTTTGGAAATCCTAATATTTGCATAAGTGCTAGGTCAGGCGTGAAAATTGACCATCAAGTACCTTTCCCACAAAGGTTCAACATTTTGAATAATTAGAACTTCTATAAAATGTGATGTGATATATAAGTGCTAGGTCAGGCGTGAAAATGGACCATCAAGTACCTCCCCCACAAAGGGTCAACATTTTGAATAATTATAACTCCCATAAAATGTGATTTAAGAGTCCGATTCTCTTCTTCAAATTACACACATCACAATATTTGTGTTAACCCAAGATCTGGTGCGAAGATGGAATATATCGGTCAACTTCTTCTGGTACCTCCATCACAAAGATTCAAAATTTTGAATATCCATGAAGCTCATAAAACGCAAAATTAACATCTGATTCCAGTCAGGCTTGGCACATCTAAATTTTTCTATAAACCTAAGATCTGCAGGAAATCTGGCCTTCAACTTTGATAAAAGTTAAAACAATTATTTTGAAGTTATTTTTTCATTTTCTCTCTCTCTCTCTATCTCTCTCTCTCTATCTCTCTCTCTCTATCTCTCTCTCTCTATCTCTCTCTCTATCTCATCTTACCTGAGTAGAAGCTGCAGCATGCATGGCTGGAAATGGGTCATTAATATGCTTTCGCTTTCAGATTTCAGATTTTAATGATAGTGGCCTTTATGACCTGACTTCCCTAACCTATTAAAGGTATTTCATTCAATGCACACCTCCTCCATAACAATGTGTGTGTGTGTGTGTGTGTGTTTGTCTGTGATTTAATTTCAATTACTTTTGCTTTTCACCGTTTTATTTCCCCGACTTAACTTTCAGGTCATTAACATTTTATTGTTGTTGTTTTCCCCCGTTATTCTTTGTCGAAAATTTTTAATGATTCTCATATTCATTAAATCTAACCAAACCGAGAGCAAAAACCAAAAACAAAAAAACTTCTCTAATCAGCCCCAATAGCTGGCTGGCACCACATAGTTATTAAAATGTGGTCGGCACCACAATACACATACATATCGACGTACTTATGTGAAGACCATTAAACGCATGATGTACTAATGAGATCGTTGCGGAAATGAAGTTAAATGAAGCAAAAGCCGCCAACTACCTATTCGAACTATGATGATGGTGATTGCCAGAAAGCCTACTCCTATTTTTCCCCTTTTGTGTTTTTTTCAAATTTCAATGCAAAGAGAACTGTATTCGAGAAGGGGGCAGGGCGTAGAACCCAATAACCAATGCATCCGCATCGAAAACAATATTTGTGGGTTAATAATGGAAAACCATAGACAATGGAATTTAACAATCTGTAAACACCACTGATGTCTATTATTAGTTCTCGTATTTGAAATGGGGTGGGGTGGAGGGTGTGGTATGTTGCCTATTTTACGCAACCAAAATTTCCAATTAAAATCAATGTTTCGCATATTTTTGAAATCGATGTAATTAAAACATTTTGAAACATTAGAGATATTTTTCAAAAACCTTTTTGGTACGAAAAGTACGAAGCTGTACTAAATGGGTTGGGATTGATATTAGAATTAATGCTAGAGTTTTGAAATTTGTTGTGCGGGACGCCCTTGTTGTTTTAAAGGTTCGTACAAAAATATTCGCAAAATTACTAGATATTACCGAATGTGGTACCACAGCATAAAAGGGAAACCTTAGAATGCCCGTGAAGATAAATTTTAAAATATAAATGCAAAGACACAAGTCACTTGTATTTTGTGTTGGTGCGCAAGGGGTTAATTGAAAAATAGTTTTTTTTTAATATTAATGATTTTTACCATTTTTTTTTTGGATAAATCAACGTATTTTTAAATTAATTTAAATTAAATTAATTAATTAAATTAATTTAACAGGAAAATGACACAATTTCCCGACGAGGACGAATAACCAGAGTGGTGTTGGTGGTAGGGAAACTGCATGGAAAATGCTGAATTGCACAAAAACTATGCTAGCTGCGTCATTGAGGCGGGTCTTGGTTAGAAAATCGAAAAAAATTCGATTATCTGAAATCAGTTGGGAATATAAGACATATATAGTCAGAAAGTACTCCTCGAGACCTTTCATTTAAGACCCGCCTCAATGACGCAGCTAGCATAGTTTTTGTGCAATTCAGCATTTTCCATGCAGTTTCCCTACCACCAACACCACTCTGGTTATTCGTCCTCGTCGGGAAATTGTGTCATTTTCCTGTTAAATTAATTTAATTAATTAATTTAATTTAAATTAATTTAAAAATACGTTGATTTATCCAAAAAAAAAATGGTAAAAATCATTAATATTAAAAAAAACTATTTTTCAATTAACCCCTTGCGCACCAACACAAAATACAAGTGACTTGTGTCTTTGCATTTATATTTTAAAATTTATCTTCACGGGCATAACCTTAGACATCGCTTTGACTTGAAAATGCCGAAAACGGTGTTGGTATTTGGGTCATGGGTAGTGGTAGAATCATAACATAAGGATTATTGATATTAGATTCCTGGTTAAGTTGAGTAAAATCTCTCACTTGTATCACAAGTTATGACATATAAAGTTATTGAAAAATATGACTCTTTGTGGATAAGGTACCAGAAGAGATTCGCAGATATATATCATCTTCACAATAGATCATGTGTTGCCAAATATGTTTGTATGTGTGAAATCTGAAGAGAGTTGGATGCTTATTTTGCTTTCTTTGAGTGTTCTGTTTTTCAAAGTCTTGAACCCTATGGGGGCGAACTCTACCATATCTATAACAGATCTTGTGTTGATGGGGGAGGTACCAGAAGAAGTGGACCGATATATCCCATCTTTACACCAGTTCTTGGGGTATTAAAAATATTGTGATGTGTGACATATGAAGAGAAGCGGATGCTGATTTCGGATTTGTATGATCATTTTGGTTATTCAAAACGTTGACCCTTTGTGTGGGGGAGGTACCAGAAGAAATGTTCCAATCTCTCTTTAGATATGCCAATTTCGCGTTTTATGAGCTTCATGCATATTCAAAATGTTGACCCTTTGTGGAGGAGGTACCAGAAGGAGTGGACCGATATATTCCATCTTCACCCCAATTTTTGGGTTAATAAAAATATTGTGATGTGTGAAATATGAAGAGAACCGGATGCATTTAGTACTTTTCGTACGTAATTATAGTACATATATCCAAAACCACATCCAAATCACAATTTCCGATATCAACAGAGACATCAATATAAAATTTCGGGATTCCAGCGCTATCCCTTCACCCAATAAAAATTTAGTACCATTTTAGACCCAGTACCAAAATTAGTACCATTTAGTACTTTTCGTACGTAATTATAGTACAAATTTCCAAAACACCTCCAAATCCCAATTTCCGATATCAACAGAGACCTCAATACAAAATTTCCAATTCCAGCTGTATCCTTTCACCCACTACCAGATTTAGTACCATTTAGTACTATTTGTACAAATATAGGACACATTTCCAAACCATAGCCAAATTTTAATCACAGACACCCGAAGTGATATCCATATCAACTTACAAGATTTCAGCTCAATTCCTTCATCAAATACCAAATTTAATACCATTTAGTACTTTTCGTACATAATTATAGTACATATTTCCACAACCACCTCCAAATCCCAATTTCCGATATCAACAGAGTCCTCAATATCAAATTTTGAGATTCCATCCGATCGCTTCACCCAATACCAGATTTAGAACCATTTAGTGCTATTTGTGCAAATATAGGACACATTCCCAAACCATAGTCAAATTTTAAACACATACACCAGCAATGAGATCCATATCAAATTACAAGATTTCAGCCCAATTCCTTCATCAAATACCAAATTTAATACCATTTAGTACTTTTCGTACGTAATTATAGTACATATTTCTAAAACCACCACCAGATATCAACAGAGACCTTACCAAAATTGCAGAATTTCAGTCATACCAATTATAGTACACATTTCCAAAACCACCCCATATCTTAACTAGGGACCCATAGTGATATTCATATCAAATTTTAGGTCTATCCCTTCACCCAATACCAAATATAGTACCATTCAGTACTCTTAGTACAATTACAGTACACATTTCCCAAACCACCTCCATTTGTTCAGGCTTCACGGCGAATAACGGCCCTAATATCAAATTTCTAGCACTATCTGTTGACCCAAAACAAAATAGTACCAAAATATAGTACTATTTAGTGCTTTTCGTGGACTAGTAGTATCAATTTCTAAAACTATCACCCATTAACCGGCAATACAAATTTTCCAAATTCCAGTTTCACCCTTTCGAAATGTAGTACTATTTAGTACAGTTCGCACACTTAGTACACATTTCCAAAACCACCTTCACATATCGAACTTACTTTCCAACCTTGATTTTCATACAAGAAGGGGTACCATTTTAAAGCATTAGGTTCGAATATATCGAATATCGAAAAACCCTTTGGAACATCTTGCACTCCATTAGTGAATCTCATTCTTAATTTCTAGCTTGTTCCGTTTGTCCAATACAAATTATTACTTTTTTAGTATATTCTAGTACTTTTCGTACCCTTTTTGTACGAATTTTTAAAAATCCAGCCTTATCTTACTCTTCCGTATCAAGACTGACCCTTACGCTAAATTTTAGTATTCTAGCTCCAGCTGTTTCTTGACTCACTGTCAGCCAGTGAGTCAGTTATTTCACTACTCTTTTATATAAAGACATAAGTGGTTCCAAAATTTATATAATAAACCAGAGCTTGGAAATGCTCCCTGGAATTCGATTATAGATTAAATTCTCCGAGTTCGAGAGAGAGAGAGAGAGAAATTTTTGTTTGAATTTAAGAGGGAGAACTTCTGCGACAAAAAAGAGACAGTTGCTCATTATTTCCATGCCACTCGAATAAGAGTGAGTATGTCTTGCTCGTTTTCGAAGGGGAGTAAAATTCGATCGATCGATTAAGAAGATTCTACTCTAGACGGTTAATCTTTTAGGTTTTGTCATATCGTTGTTTAATTTGTAAGTTTGAGTATTTTTCCAATCCGCAGCTGGAAACAAAACAAAAAAAGAAAGGCACTATCGCCGATCTCAATAAAAAAATCCGATAATAGTCTGGTTGCTTCTGTTGTTTTTGTGCACCAAATCAACAGGCAATATTGCAGAATTCTGATTTTATGATTTTAGCGACACCATTCACCCAAATTGTTTCAGATTTTAAACTAAATCTTTGTAAATTTTTCAAGTTCCTTCCAATTTGGTGGAGGGTATTAAAAATTCGGCCCGGCCAAACTTAGGACTTAGAACTTAGAACATTTGGACTTTTATTTTTCAAACAGGAGTACTCGCGACCGCTCCCACATGGAGCCAAAATGGAGCAACTGTATTTCTTTCAAAACAAAAGAGAGCGGGTATGGAGAGAGAGAGAGGCTTGTTTGAATTTGAGCGGAGGAAGAGAAAAGAAATTGGGTTTCTCACTCGAATAAAGCGAGTATGCTTTGCTCGTTTTCGAGTGGCAGCAAAACCATCTTATATGGAATATATATGATTTTTAGTTTTATTGTTTTTCTATTTTAAACATTTCTCAATAGTTGAGATACATTAGCACTCCATAATTCGAATTAGGCCGTTTTTTACACACCTCAGTAATAAACTACACACGAGGGCAACGCTAATTGATCGATGACCGCAATGGCCATGACAGAAAATGACAGGATGGGGTGGGGGGGCAACATCTATATATTTTTCTCTTTATTTTTGTTGTTGTTTGAAACAAAGCCACCAGAAACAACAACTACGGCTAAAATACTGTTCAAATGGTCAATTAAGTATTGAGGTATTTAAATAACAACATTTAATGTTTGCGCTGTCAATTTGTCTTGTGGTCAGACATATCGGTGTCGATAAACCTCTTTACCTCTCCCCTCCCCTGCCCCGGTTCTTAAAAATGCCTCAACAAACACAAAAGTGATTTGCTAATGATAACATTATTCGTTATTACTAAAGAGTTAATTCTTTTCCATCGCAATGCCTTAGCGGAATGGAAGAAGGGGTGGTGCTTATGGGCTTTGTTCCGTGGCATATTATTAGCCTATTTTCTGTCATGTTTCTGTTTGTCAAGCAAATTCCATTTTGGGCTAAACAAATTATCACACTTTCCTTAACAATTTGTAAATTCGGAACGTTTGCACGTTCTTTAATTGTTGATTTTGTTAATTCACCCAAAGCTAATGATTTGAAGTGATATTTGTTTAATAGTTTAAAAAGGGGGAGGGAGGGGTAGGAATTTAGTTTTTATTTAACTTTTCTGACACGATTTATAACGGAAATTGAAATGTCAAATTAAAATGAGTTAAGCAATTCATGTTTAACCTTGCTTGCTTGCCTTCCGTTTACTTTCTTTCCATAGCCCAGCCATATCATCATAATCTGCCATTGAATGAAAATCTAAATGAATAAAATCCCTACTCTCTTGAGACATTACGACACTTCACATATCAGGGACATGGATCCCCCGCCAACAATGTCTGACATTCATGAATACAACATTGTTGTCGTTATTATTATCTCCCATCATCATCATCGTCATCAGCACTTGGGTTTTGTATCAATGTCACATCGCTCCTTTGCACCAACCAGCCATCGTCAAGCGCAATAAGTATGGCAGTGATTTTTATTCATTGTTTTCTCCTCCCCCGGCACCCCCTTGCTTTCACCTATTTCCTCTCTACGCTGAACACCAAATCACCGTATTTTCTCCCCCATTCAAGGGTGCACAGGAAAGAAACAACATGAACGTTGAATGTCGGCTTAACAATTTGTAAGACCTTGTTTCCCCTAAAACTTCCGTTTGTCCTTCCGGCTGTAGAGGATTTCAAAATCATGCTCCCTATTATTTCATAGGCCCTTCAAAGAGAACACATGGCCACTTGAATTTGCTTTTCGTTTTATTTTTTTTCAAAAATTTCTCATAAATTTACAATGGCCTCATAATTGACAAAATGTCTTTGAAACGGTAAAAAAAATATTAAAATTTTTCAATAAATCAAAACAGCCAAAGTTAACGGTTCCCTTATCAAACGCAATTTTCCTTCTCCGACTCTGGCTCATGGAAATGAGTCCTTCTCCTGTTGTGTTTGTTGTTGTCACTTCTCCTTCATCAAAAATTTTGAATGCCTTCATTTGTTTCCCGCTCACTCGCTCGCTGGCTCATTCATTATTCCACTCAATCAGTTTCCAGTTGACAGTTATGATGATGTTGTTATTGTTGTTGCTTTTGTTATTTTCAAGTACATTTTATGGGTTTTATTTTTGTAAGGATGTGTTTTGTTTTAATGTTATGCTTGTCATGTGAAGGATGTTGTTGGAATTAGGGTTAGGGATTTCAAATCGGAATTTAGCATACACAGAAAACCTTAAAGTTTTATAATTTATGGAGGATCCAGGAGATAGAGGATTTCAAGGCCTTTATCAAAAGCTCAACAACAAAAAATTGCGGAGAAGGCGCCCTAAGGAAAGTGAGGGGGGAGGGGTGGCATACCCCAGGCTTATTTATTTTACTTCATAAGTCATAATAGAAAACTTCAAGGACTTCTCCATTGAATATCTCAAGGTCTTCTTTATTGAATAGCTCAAATATTCTTTGTAGAAAACTTCAAGGTATCTTTTGTAGAAAATTTCTAGAACTTCTTTATTGACTACCTAAAGGTATACTTTATTCAAGGACTTGAAGGACTCCTTTTTTGAAGACCTCAAGGTCTTCTTTATTAAAGACCCCAAGGAATTCTTTAAAGAAGGCCTCAAGGACCTCTTTAAGAAAGACCTCAAGGTCTTCTTTTTAGAAAACTTTAAGGTCTTCTTTATTAAAGACCTGAAAATCTTCGTTATTGAAGACCTAAAGTTCTCTTTTATAGAAAATTTCAAGGACTTCTTTATTGAAGACCTCAAGATCTTCAAAGTCGTCTTTAGTGAAGACCTCCAGGTCTTTTTTATTGATGACCTCAAGGTCTTCTATATTGAAGTCCTCAAGGTATTTTTTTATTGAAGACCTCAAATCTTCCTTATAGAAACCCTAAAGTTCTCTTTTATAGAAAATGTCAAGGACTTCCTTATTGAAGACCTCAAGTTATTCTCTATTACCGATCTCAAAGTCTTCTTATACAGAAGACCATAAGGTCTTCTTGTACAGGAGACCTCAAAGTCTTCTTATGCAGGAGACCCCAAGGTCTTCATATACAGAAGACTGCAAGGTATTCTTATACAGAAGACCCAAAGATATTCTTATACAGAAGACAACAAGGACACTCTCACGGTATTCTAGAAAGAAGACCTCAAGGTTATCTCATACAGAAGACCTCAAAGTCTTCTTATACAGAAGACCTCAATGTCTTCTTATACAGAAGACCTCAAGGTCTTCTTATGCAGAAGACCCCAGGCCAACTTATTCTTATAGAGAAGACCGCAAGGTCTTCTTATACAGACGACCTCAACGTCTTCTTATACAGAAGACCTCAATGTCTTCTTATGCGGAACACCTCAATGTCTTCTTATACAGAAGACCTCAATGTCTTCTTATACAGAAGACCTCAATGTCTTCTTATACAGAAGACCTCAATGTCTTCTTATACAAAAGACCTCAAAGTCTTCTTATGCAGAAGACCCCAGGCCATCTTATTCTTATAGAGAAGACCGCAAGGTCTTCTTATACAGACGACCGCAAGATATTCTTATACAGACGACCTGAATGTTTTCTTATACAGACGACCTCAAGGTATTCTTATACAGGAGGCTCCAAAGTCTTTTAATAAGGAAGACCTTTAAGTCTTCTTCTACAGAAGACCTCAAAGTCTTCTTATGCAGATACCCCAAGGCTATCTTTTTCTTATACAGAAGACCCTAGAAGACCTCAAGGTCTTCTTATACTGAAGACCTCAACGTCTTCTTATACGGAAAACCTCAAGGCCATCTTATACAGAAAACGCCAAAGTCTTCTTATACAGTAGATACAAAGGTCTTCTAATAAAGTATATTTTTGCCTATAGAAAATCTCAAGGTATTCCTTATATAAAAGAACTCAGTACCAGTATACAGGTTTCTATCCGACCTCTACGGCCTAAATTGTAAAAATATTCATCCAGGTATTGTCTTACAAAGAAACCTCGAATTATTATGGAAATTTTCCTGGCATTCGGATAATACACCCCACAAAGCTTTTGGTTGATTTTTGGCCTATTATATTGACCTCTATCATCTAAAGGAACTTCCTTCTGTTTTTCAATAGAAAAGTTTCTCTAGAAGAAAATTTCATGATTTCGTCGTTCTTAAAATTTCTCCATCTCTTTTCGGTTTCTACATTTCAAGTTCTTTCTTGTAAAATGTCTTAGACTATATTCCTGTTATTGACTCACAAAGAACACTCGAATGTTTATGGGCATTTTTCTGGTATTCGAATAATACAGCTCCAAAAGTTTTTGGTGGATAAAGTTTCTCTAGACGAAAATTTCCTTATCCTGTCGTTCTGAAAATTGTTCCATTTTTTTTCTCGGTTTTACATTTCAAGTTGTTTCTTGTAAAATGTCTTAGACTTATTTTGGCCACCCTCTCCCCTACAATCCCCCTTCCATCTATTTAAAGACCCCTGTCAATTGTCCACATTTCAACATAATAGTTGACATTCTATCCAACTACGCTCGCATGCCATGGCCATAAAACGGTCAAGCAGATCGACGCACACACACACTCACTCACTTCATACGAAATGAGTTCAAAGAGTTCAAATTAATTTCCATTTACATGAAAGACTCTTTGGTGCTTTGTTTTTGGGGGAGGAGAAGGGGGGGAAGAGAGGAACTGTCTTCATTATAGTTATGTTACTGACTTGCTGACACACTACTGACAAGTATTTGGTTATTATTTTTATTAGTTGAGTTAAACTTTTGGGGCCATTTCTTGATGAAGAAAAAACGCTGTGTTGGACAAAAGATGTCGGTCAAGCTTTGGCTGTCATTCATGCATGTCATACATGCCCATTCTCCCAATGGGCTGGCTGGCTATCTATCTATCTCACCGATACCACATTTCAGATAACCAAATAAAGGTTAAAGTGTAACATAAACGACATGTTTGACATACATTAATGCGATTTTGATTGAAGCTTGATTGTGTTGTTATTGTTTGCCAAGAGAGGGAGAGAGAGAGATGGGACAGGGTGTTCTCTCACAACAAAAGTTGGTCACATATGACTTTGTTTCTTTGTTTTCAGTTATCAGTTGGTGTAAATAATTGTATATGAGTAAACTTTTTTTTGGTATGCAACAAGTGTCTTATTTACCCAAATACAACAACAATGACAACCTGCTGCAATGTTTATTTAGGCATTGTTTAAATATTGAAAATAGTTAAATTTGGTTTATTGACATATTGGAGTGTGGCGAGTGGGGAAGGTAGTGGAAGTTCATGAGAAATGGGCTTCGTTTTTCAATTGAATTAATATAAAAATTTTGATTGAAAATAATTAGTTTATTTTACGATTTTTTGTAAACACCCAGCAAAATTAGTCATGTTTTGTTGGCTCTCTAAAAATGAAATTCATGTAACCAAAAAAAAAAAAGAAAAAACTGTCAATACATCAGCATATTTTTATTGACAATTTTGTTTTGCGGCTTGCAACATCTGTTCCTAAGTATCATTCTATGGTTGAACAAATTCCTTCAACCCTCCACATAACTATTGCCCCCTTCTCTCCTCCTCCACCCATTCAATTGTAGTAGTCTCTGTTGGTGATCCATTCATTCATTCATTCATTTGACCATTTTATTGCTGGGCTTTGTCTGTGGAGGAAGACTGCATATTGTCTCAAATTTAATAAAAATCTATTATTTTGTTGGAAAAGCAACAATAACAAAAACACCAACAATAGAAGAAAGAAACAAAGAACAATGGATTCAATTCAATTGATGAAAAAAGATTCATTAAATAGAAAATTATATAAATAAACAGAAAAACTGTAATAGGGTATTGAAATGTTGCAAGAGAGCGGGAGAGGGAGAAGACGTGCTTTCGGCGGCATAATGTTTTAAGGGAATCCATGATTGATGTTATTTTCAATTAAAATGTGATAATAATGCAACGGGGTTTATGTGGATATGCATTTTAGGTACGCATAGGTCCACATTTTGATATAGCCCCCATATAACCAGATTTAAGGTGCTTTGGCTGTTTTAGTTATATTTTGTAAATTGGCAATTAGTGTTACAGATATGAAATACGAAAACATCTTTGCAAAGAACTGCTTAGGTATAGAACCAAGTTTAGGTATAGTCCCCATATAACTGTATTTGGATAATTTATATTACGTTTTTATACCCTACACAACAAGGTGGTCAGGGAATTATGTCTTTGTGCATTTGTTTGTAACAGGCAAAAGGAAACGAGATAGACCCATAGTTCCTTTTGATGATCTGCATAGAATCACTTTTTGAGTTGATTTATGCATGTCAGTCCGTCCGTTCGTCCGTCCGTCTGTCCATGTATTCTTGTGAACAAAATGCAGGTCGCATTTATTATCCGATTGAGATGAAATTTTGCAAACAACATTTGTTTGGCCCAAGGACGAACCCTATTGAAATTGGAGATAATCGGTAAAAATTTAGATATAGCTCCCAAATATATCTTCGTCCGATTTGCCTTTTATTGTGCACCAAACGTGTAATATCAGCCGGAATAGTATGGAATTTTGCACGTGCAACCAAATTAGGCCTAAAAATAAGCATGCCAAATTTGATGGAAATCGGTTCAGATATAGCTATAGCTCTCATATATATTGTTCATCCGATTAGTTATTTTGTCCACCGCCGCCATAATATGCACTCTGCAACAACAATATTTGGGGAAATATATCAAATGCAGCTCATAAATACATTTGCTAAATTTTATCGAGATCGGTTCAGATTTGGATATAGCTCCCATATATAACTTCGTCCGATTTACCTTTTATTGTGCACCAAACGTTTAATATTTGCCCAAATGGGATGGAATTTGGCACATACGACCGAATTTAGTCTAGAAGGTAGTATGCCAAATTTGGTGAAGATCGGTTCAGATATAGCTATAGCTCCCATATATATTATTCATCCGATTTGTTGTATTTGTTACCTACAGCCGTAATACGCACTCCGTAACAACGATATTCAGGAAATATATCAAATACAGCTCAAAAATATCTTTGCCAAATTTTATCGAGATCGGTTCAGATTTGGATATAGCTCCCATATATATCTTTATCTGAGTTAGAATTAATTTTGCACCAAATGGGCAAGTCCGAATTTAAAAGATACAAATGCTTCGGCGTATTTAGTCCTTTAAATTTTAACTTATAATTATAATCATAGGGTGTATGATTGAATTCTCCCATAAAAACTTTTACTTGTTATGTGGAGCTCAACTAAATTAGCAAAGTGGTGTAGGGTATCATACTGGTTTTGTTCTGCAGATCTTTTGATCCGTGTATAGACCCCTGTCTAACGGTAACTCTCTATATTCGGTATTTTTATGATTTTTAAAATAATTTTTTTTTTTTAATTTTTTTTTTTTAATTTTCAAATGCTGGAGGGTTTTCGAAGTTCGGCCCGGCTGAACTTACTGCTCTTTTACTTGTTATATGTTGCAAGTTCTTTCTGTTATGTTTCTGAACAAACATATTTTTTCTAAGACTGACAAGATCGTGCTCATATTTCTTCCATCATATACAGGGTGAGATAAAAAAATCTGCAACAATGTCAAACGCCATAATTTTTTTTTTTTCTAATTTTATTGAATGAAAGCAAAAAAATGTCGGAAATATCATCAAATTTTAGAATAAGTTTAGATTTGTTCGAATTGTCACCTTTGGCCAGAATTATGGCCTTCAAACGGCCAATGAAACCGTCACACGCTGCCCAGATGTAGCTCTGCGGTATTTTGGCTCATTCCCGGCGAAGCGCTTGCTTGAGGTAATCGACACTTTGGTATTTTTTAGTGCCAACCTTGCTTTCCAAAATACCATAGACACAATAGTCCAACGGTTTGGTATCCGTAGATTTTGGTGGCCAGTGTGGGCTGGAAATGAAGCGAGGAACCTCATTTTGTAACCATTCTTGGCGTGCTGAGTGCGATGGTGCTGAGTCCTGTTGGAATGTCCAAGGTCTGCGGCTAAAATGTTTATGTGCCCAAGCCTTTAACACACCCTCCAGAATATTTCCGCGACAATATTTGTCATTTATTCTCATGCTACGGTCGATTAATACGAGCGGAGAGCGACCATCGGCTGTTATGGCGGCCCACATCATCACCATGGCCGGCACTTGAGTTCTGGTGGCCAACCGAAGGTGCACATTTTCAGCTGACCTCTTTGGCAAGTAAAGGCGATTATTTTGTTTGTTTACAACTGCTGGACAAAGAATATTTTCTCATCGGAGAAAACCAAATTCGACAGAAATCCAAATTCACCACTTTCGGCCAAGCGAAGCAACTCTTTAGCTCTCTGTTGAGTCTATTTTCTTTCTGTTGCGGTGTAAGTTCTTGCACTTTTTCGAATTTCAATGGCTTAACCCCGAGCTCATTTTTCAATATTTGCCGAATGGAATATTGCGATATGTTCAGCTCACCGGCCATTTTTCGGCCACTGTGACGCGGGTTTCGATCAAGTCTCTTCTTTACTTTTCGAACCATTTCTGCTAATGTTGCAGTTTTCTTCCGTCCACTTCCTTGACGTCGGGATACGCTACCAGTATCACGGTAACGAGCGATGAAGTTGTGGTTGCAGTTTTTTCATCTCACCCTGTAGATCCAAGTTTGGTTATAGTCCCCACTTTACTATTTCCCCCGATATTCGGTGCTTTCATGATTGTAGCCAACATTTGCAATGGAATTGTCTAAAAAAACACACAAGGAATTCCTTTTGAGTACTTTACCCCCTGAAAGAGAATTCTCTATAAAGATCCTCGATATCGTATAGCCCCCAATCAACGGTACCCCCGATATTCGGTATTTTGATGATTTTAACGACATTTTTACCGGATTCATTTCAAATTTCGTATTTAAAGGTCGCAATTCTACTACAGCCTATGAAAAAAATTTGTGTATGCAGGTCCACGTCTGCGTATAACCTCTATGTTACGATACCTCCCAATATTCGATTTTGTAATGATTTCAGCCACATTATTCACCGGAATGGTTTCAAATCTCGTATTTGAAGCCCGCAATGGGTACTACAGTCTAAGACAATAAGTTGTGTATGCAGGTCCAAGTCTTCGTATAGCCCCCATATAACGGTACCTCCCAATATTCGATTTTGTGATGATTTTAGCCACACTTTTCACCGGAATTTTAGTTTAAATTTGGAGTTTGCTATGGGTAGTACTTCCTATGACAGAACATTGCCTGTGCAGTTCCACGTCTTCGCATGGTCCCAATTTAACGGAACCTCCCATTATTAGGTATTTTGCTGATTTTAGCTAAATTTTTCAAAAGAATAATATCGAACTTGGTATTTGGAGTTCGTAATAGGCAACGCCCTCGCAGATAATTGGCGCTGAAGTTTTTTTATGGACCCTTAAATCCGAAAGACCTGATATTTAAAATTTTAACAGCATTTTCCAACATTTCATGTTTTTCAAGTTCCTTCTCAAAGTTGGAGGGTGTTAAAGGTTCGGCCCGGCCGAACTAATTTTCCTTTTTAATTTTTTTCCATAATTTTGACTTTTGAAGCAACTCCAAAATCTACAACAAATAATGTTTTTGGTCCATTTTATCCCTAATTCTAGGCATTTTCGTATAGAGTTTTTGAACAGATACATGTTTTTCTTAGGCTACCAAGATCGTTCTCCCATTTCTTATATCATATGTATGTATATATATATATAATTTAGACAATGATTAATTACATCAATTTCCAGCATTTTTAATCAAAACTTATGACATTTTTATGTTCTTTTGCTTTTAAGTTAGAGGGGGGAGGGGGATGATCATTTCTCATAAAATTTGATTCTTCATTCCATTACAGGGCCACAAATGATGAATGTTTTGTATTCCGGGTTGTTGTCGTCGTTTTTTTTTTTTTTTTTTGGTTGTGATACATTTTTTGTCGGTATCTTGTCTTGCTGGCGTCTTTTGTTGCTATTGCTCCGCTCGGCGGTAAATAAATATTATTTATGATCCAATTAAACAACATGTCGTCATTATTGTAATTTATTTATTGCACACGCTGTGTAATAATGCAACAGGCTTTATTAATGTCCAAGTGTTTTCATGTTTTTTTTGTTGTTATGTCAGTATCGGGCGGTGAGTGTCATTTTGGGTAAATTGAGATGAGGAATTTCCATATTTATTAAGGGGAAATTTATTGTTTCATTCGTGGAGTGATGTGGGCAAAAATAAAGAAATTTTGGGAATAGGAAAGAAGAGAAGAAGTAGAATAGAAGGTTTTCTATCCTCTTTTTCAATCTATATATAAATAAAGGAGCAGTAAAATAACTGACTAACCGAGAATCAATTAATCTTAAAATTTTGAGAAACGAGAGCCAGTCTTGGGGCGTAGGCGTGTGATAAGTCTGGTTTTGTGGGAAATTCGTACTGAAAGGGTACGAAAAGTACTAAAATATACTAAAAATTGAATACTTAATATTGTTCAAAGGAAACATCTCATTGTTCGGTATTTTGCTGATTTTAGCTAAATTTTTCAAAAGAATTATATCGAACTTGGTATTTAGAGTTCGTAATAGGCACCACCTTCATAGACAATTGGCAATGAATTTTTTATAGACCTCTAAATCCGAAAGAGCTGATATTCGGAATTTTTTTAAATTTTAGCAGCATTTTCCAAAGCATTTTTTATATTTCACAAGTTCCTTAATATTGTACAAACAGAAATAGCTAGAGATTACGAATGAGAGTCACAAATGGAGGGCAAAATAGATGTGCCAAAGAGTTTTTGGGAATTCAAACTTTAAAGGCTACGAAAAGATTTAAAATGGTACTAAACTTCTAAAATGGTACCATTTAGTATTACTTGAATGAAAACTGAAAATTTGGTATAAAAAACCAGGTTCGGAAAGTAAATTTTATACATGAAGGTGCTTTTGGATATGTGTACTAAGTGGGCATACTGTACTAAATTGTACAAAACGTGTAACATTTTGGCTCAGGGTAAACTTATGAAGCTGGTATTTGGAAATTTTGAATTGGGGTCCCCGTTTGTGTTAGGGTTTGTGATAAAGAGGTAGTTGTGGAAATGTCTACTACAATTGCACGAAAAGTACTAAATAGTACTATATTTGGTACAATTTGGTATTGGGTGAACAGATAGTGCTTAAAATCTGAAATTTCATTTAAGGGTCGCTGTTCATGTGTAGCCCGGACATATGGAGGTGATTTCGGAAATCTGTACTATAATTGTACGAAAAGTACTGAATGGTACTACATTTGGTATTGGGTGAAGGAATAGAGCTGAAATTCTGAAATTTGATATTTAGATAGCTGATGGTATCTGTGTTAGAGAACTGGCGGTGGTTTCGGAAATCCATCCTATATTTGTACGAAATGTTCTAAATAGTACTATATTTGGTGCAATTTGGTATTGGGTGAACAGATAGTGATTAATATCTGAAATTTCATATAAGGGTCGCTGTTTATGTGTAGCCTGGACATATGGAGGTGATTTCGGAAATCTGTACTATAATTGTACGAAAAGTACTGAATGGTACTACATTTGGTATTGGGTGAAGGAATAGAGCAGAAATTCTGAAATTTGATATTTATATAGCTGAAGGTATCTTTGTTAGAGAACTGGCGGTGGTTTCGGAAATGCATCCTATATTTGTACGAAATGTACTATATTTGGTACAATACGGTATTGGGCGAACAAATAGTGTTTAAAATCTGTAATTTTGGCATTGGGGTCACTGTTCATGTGTAGCCTGGAGATATGAAAGTGGTTTCGGAAATGATTACTATAATTGTACCAAAAGTACCGATTGATACTATATTTGGTATTGGGTGAAGGAATAGAGATAAAATTCTGAACTTTGATATTTAGATAACTGATAGTATATGTGTTAGAGATATGGGGGTGGTTTCGGAAATGCATCCTATATTTGTACGAAATGTATTATATTTGGTACAATACGGTATTGGGCGAACAAATAGTGCTTAAAATCTGTAATTTTGGCATTGGGGTCACTGTTCATGTGTAGCCTGGAAGTGGTTTCGGAAATGATTACTATAATTGTACCAAAAGTACCGATTGATACTATATTTGGTATTGGGTGAAGGGATAGAGATAAAATTCTGAACTTTGATATTTAGATAACTGATAGTATATGTGTTAGGGTTCTGGGGGTGGTTTTGGAAATGCATCCTATATTTGAACGACTAGTACCAAATAGTACTATATTTGGTACAAATTGGTATTGGATGAACAGATAGTGTTTGAAATCTGTAATTTTGGTATTGGTCATTTGAGCCTGCACATACGGAGGCGGTTTCAGAAATGTCTACTATAATTGTACGAAAATTACTGATTGATACTATAGTTGGTATTGGTGAAGGGATATATATATATAAAATTCTGAAATTTAATATTTAGATTACTGATGGTGTCTACGCTTGAGATTTGACGGTGGTTCGGAAATGCGCCTTATATTTGTATGAAAAGTACTAGACAGTACTACATTTGGTATTGTGTGAAGGAATAGAGATTTAGTCCTTAAATTTGTTATTGAGTTCTTTGTTGGTATCCGGAATTGAGATATGGAGTTGTTTTTGGAAATGTGTACTAAAAGTACTAAATTGTACCAAATTTGGTATTGGATGAAGGGATAGGACTGGAATCCTCAAATTTGATATTGAGGTCTCTGTTGGTATCTCGAATTGAAATATTGAGGTTTTATGGATATTTGTACTATAATTTTTCGAAAAGTACTAAATAGTACTACATTTGGTATTGGGTGAAGGTATAGAGATGTAGTTCATAAATTTGATATTGAGGTCTCTGTTGATATCTTGCGTTGAGATCTGGTGGGGGTTTTGGAAATCTGTATTATAATTGTACGAAAAGTACTAAATTGTACTAAATTTTGTAATGGGTCTAGACATAGGTGTGGAATCTAGAATTTCGATATTGAGGTCTGTGTTGGTATCTGGTGTTTAGAGGAGATGGTTTTGCAATTGCGTACTATATTTGTTCGAAAAGTACTAAATGGTACAAGTTTTCGATCACTGTTGGTGTCTAGGATGGAGAGATGTAAATTGTTTCGGATATGCGTACTAAATGTTACTGAATTTGGTATTGGATGATGAATGATAGAACTGAATTTTCATATTGAGGTCACTGTTGGTTTCTAGGCTTTACATATGGAAACGCTGAAATATTTGTAGACAGAAAAATGGGATGTGGGTCCATTCTACAATGGTTTTATTAATATCCCCCTTGTTAAACTTCAAAATGAATAATTTTTGAAAATATTTTGGTGTAAAAGGTAAATAATTTCCTATTATTCTTTCCGAAAAATGGAAAACTTGAAAAATATATAAGACATTGAAAGTCTGAAAATTTACTACGACTTATGTAGTTTTGACTAAAAAACCAGTAAAGAAAGTCTTTAAGTCGGGCGGGGCCGATTATATAATCCCCACACCACTTTTCTAATTTAGTAGAGCTCCACATTACAATTAAAAGTTTTTTATGGGAGAATTCAATCATACACGCTATGATTTTGATTATGATCTGAACCGATCTTGATAAAATTTGGCAAAGATATTTCTGAGCTGTATTTGATATATTTCCCTGAATATCGTTGTTACGGAGTGCATATTATTGCTGTGGGTAACAAATATAACAAATCGGATGAACAAAATATATGAACCGATCTTCACCAAATTTGACAAACTAGCTTCTAGACTCAATTCGGTCGTAAGTGCCAAACTAGAC
Source organism: Musca domestica (assembly GCF_030504385.1). NCBI lineage: Eukaryota > Metazoa > Arthropoda > Insecta > Diptera > Muscidae > Musca > Musca domestica. The sequence continues at coordinate 28,619,675 of NW_026712328.1, read as the reverse complement.
GTTTGGTGCACAATAAAAGGTAAATCGGACGAAGTTATATATGGGAGACATATCCAAATCCGAACCGATCTCGATAAAATTTAGCAAAGGTATTTCTGAGCTATATTTGATATATTTCCCCAAATATTGTTGTGCATATTACGGCTGCGGTGGACTAAAATAACAAATCGGATGAACAATATATATTGGAGCTATAGCTATATCTGAACCGATTTCTATCAAATTGGGCATACTTATTTTCAGGCCTGATTTGCGTGTATATGCAAAATTCCATACAATTCGGGCTGATATTACACGTTTGGTGCACAATAAAAGGCAAATCGGACGAAGATATATATGGGAGCTATATCTAAATTTTAACCGATTATCTCCAATTTCAATAGGGTTCGTCCTTGGGCCAAAAAAAATGATTTGTGCAAAATTTCATCTGGATCGGGTAATAAATGCGAACTGTACCTAGAAAATCAAATTAAATATTTAATATTTTTAGCTTTGAGTCATATTTTTTTATTTTTAAAAAATAAATGTTAAATATTTCTTTAATTATGTCACTACTTTTATGTGTAAAAATGCAAAAACTTAACTTTTTAGCTTTTGAAACTTTCATTTTTTTAATTATTTGTTTTTTTTTTTAATTTGGGTCATATTTTCGACTTAAATTTATATTTATATATTTTTTTTTAATTCCCATGACTTTCGTTGTCGTCGTCAATCTCTCTTTCGTTGCCAATGTAATGGATTTGTATTTAATTTCCTCGGTTTATGGCTTTGGAAAAGATTTTATTGCCTCTTCGTGTGGGAAGAAAAAACAAAGGGTGGTGGTGCATTAGCCCACACACACTCCCAACACACCACTTCCAGACACTTCCCAAATCCCTCCAAAAGTAAATAATTTGTATGATCCGTTGTGATTGTGTTTTTTTCTCTCTCTCTCTTTACAATTTCAACAAGATTATGGATTTTGAATTCAATTTTTTTTATTTATTTTTTTTTTCAAAGACAATTGTAGAAGAGGCCATAAAAAAAGCAAACCAAACAAAATGATAATTTGAAATTGATTTGAATTTGATTTAAAGTTTTCATATCCGTTTCATGTTGTGTCAAACGGCACCAAATGGGTTCACATTGGCCAGAGTGACAGTCATGGAGACACGAAGACAGCCAGTGGAAGCAAATAATAAAAAACCAAAAAAAAAAAAAAAAAAATCATAAATCAATTATTTATGAATGGCGTCTGTCTGCAAATGCTAAGGTCGGTCGGCTGTCTAGCTTTAACGACCAATAAAGAAAAAAAAAAAATAAAATGCAAGAAAATCTATGCGGGTTTTATTTTAGATTTCCTTAAATGTAAAATTTAAATCAATGAAAATTCTATAAAATTTAACAATTTCCCTTTAATGTTGGCACTCAATAAATTTACCCAGAAAATACGGCAATTGACGATTTTTTGTTGACATATTTACAACAAGGGAGTCGTACGATACCCGGTTCAAGTATTTGTATTGTTATTCTATGGCGGCGACTATCAACTGTCACATAATGGCTGTCAAGTTCTGTCACTTTTGTACGGCGGTTCGTTGGATTTTATCGAATAATTCACTGACTTGACTCATTCATTACTTCGTTTGAAGCGATTATCGCCATCAACTAACCCTCAACTATCTACGAGGTCATCTTTGGGTTTTAATAATTTTCAATATTTTCAAATAAATATTGATATTTGTTTATTTGGTAACAGTGTCATCTAAATAAACACTTTACGAACTACTCAAATATTAACTTTAGAGGCATATAATAGCATAATTGTCAAAACTGTCAAACGTTTAAGTGTTGACACATTTGTTGAGCGGTCCGATGTTTGTTGTGCATTTGCCGGCAACCTACTCCCTTTCTCAAATAAGTTTTTTTTTTTGGTTTTGAAATCTATGTGCATACATTGTATCTGCTGATGATTCATTCGAATTCTCAATCATTTTAAACTATTATCAGTTTGAAATTTGGATTTTTGGAAAGAAAATTTTAAAATAACATTTAGGTCACACTAAGGAATGGGGTCATATTTTCTGAGAAAGAAAAGTTTTGGAAAAAAATATTACTTTTTCAAAATAGGAGGATGCTCGAAAGAAATTGAAACTGTTCGTATTTTTTCTATTGCAATCATAATTTATTCTAATTCTAATTTATTTTCTCTTTTTTCTCTTTTTAGGTAAGTACCCAAAACTTTTAGCTAGTCTACAACTTCCGGTAATGGTGTGAGTATATCTCTCTCTTTTGAGAAAACACATTTCTGGCCAGCGAGAAAAATATAAGAATATAACCTTATATAAAATTATTGTGACATTGGGCGCCAATATATAATGGCTAAAGAGAAGAACATACGAATATAACCTTATATAAAATTTTTGTGACATTGGACGCCAATATATATGTATGGATGAAATCCGTCTAAGTCCGGTCAAGATTGTCTCAATGCAAAATTGTGGCAGAGATTTTGGCTTTACGTTTAGGAGAATATTTTCAATGTACCCATCGATCTCACGTGTGTAAAAAAATATTCGAGTCAAGGGTCAAAATTTTTAATTTTATAAATTATTTTTGAAAATGTTAAGATTCGTATGTTTTCCTTTTATATACCCTCCACCATGCATAGTATGGAGGGTATATAAAGTTCGCAATAATGGTTTAAAATCCTAAAATTCAGCCTAAAATTCAAAAATTACACCCGTTCGCTTGTTGAAATCACATTTGAATCGCAAAACGCATTAAGAAAGGAAGCTAAAATTTTGCAAAGATCAGTCTTTTGTCTGCAGGCAGGTCAAGTTCAAAGATGGGTTATATCGGTCGTAGTTCCCAAGTAACGTTACCTCCCGATATTCGGCATTTTGATTGCAGCCACATTTTTCAATGGAATTGTCGGAATTGTCGGATGAAATTTATTTTGGAATAGTCTAATAGATCTGACTAAAAATTGTATAAATAGGTCTACCAGCCCCCATATAGCGGTACCCCCAGATTTGCGGTATTTTAGTGATTGTAGCCATATTTTTAATGGAATTAACTGAAATTCTGCACAGGACAAGTTTAAAGATTGGCTATATCGGTTCACGATGTCGTAGATCTCTATAAAACGTTACCTCCGGATATTCGGAATTTTGGTAGATTTACACTTGTTTATAGCCCCCATATAGCGGTACACCCAGATATTCGGTATTTTAGTGATTGTAGCCATATTTTTTAATAGAATTAACTGAAATTCTGCACAGGTCAAGTTTAAAGATGGGCTAAATCGGTTCACGATGTCGTAGATCCCCATATGCAATTGTAGGCATATTTTTTAATGCAATTAACTGAAATTCTGCACATGATGTTTATTTCGAGTATTTTAGCCCCTGGAAGAATATGGTTTTCATAGGTCCACGATATCGTATAGCCCCATATAAGGGTCCCTCCCGATATTCGGTATTTTAATGATTTTAACCACATTTTTCAATGGATCTTTCTGGAATCCGATATAAGAATCTGAATCGTATAGCCCATTATATAGGGATTAGGTAATACGTCCGGCTATATAGACAATTTTTGGATAGGGAAAAAACAATTTCATAACAAAAAAATTTAAGCAAAATTTTGAACATGCGGAATATATCGAGTTATCGTTATATGAGATCTATTTACAGATACTGATATCGGTCTGCTATTGTATATAGCCACCATGTAACGGTAACTCGAGATATTCCGTATGTTCAAGATTTTGATCTAATTTTGTTGGTTATGGAATTGTTTTACCCTAACCGAATAATTATTATTATATCACGTATTACTTAAACTCTAGATATTGGGCTATACGAAGACGTGGCCTTTATACACAATTTTTGGCTAGTACTAGTACTCATTACGAGCTTCAAACTTTAAATACGAAAATTGAAACAAGTCCGGTGAATAATGTCTCTAAAATCATCAAAATACCGAGTATAGGGAGATACCGTTATATGGGGGCTATACGATATCGTGGAACTATATAGACAATTCCCTTCCAGGGGGTAAAGTACTGATACGGAACTCCTTGTGTAGAATTTCCCACAATTACATTCAAAAGTGTGCCTTAACTCATAAAAATACCGATATGGTGGACCGATATAGTCCATCTTCGAACTTGACCGGCCTGAAGACAAAAGACTGCAAAGACGACAGACGGGCGGACGGTCAGGGCTAAATCGCCTTAGAATTTTACGTTGATCAATAATATATATATACGTTGTTAGACATATAATAATTATTTAGGTCTAAAATAATTATTACAAGTTACAAACAGAATGACGAACTTAATATAACCTCCATACTATGTATCACGGTGTGACAAAAACTTACAGAGTACTCGACAAGAGTAGAATTAGCTCAATTTTGAGCGAATTTTATTCCCACTCTAAAACAAGCTAAATATGCTCCTTTTATTTTCGAATTCAAGCGGGAGCACTTTTGGGAGTAGAGAAAACGCGAACATACTCTACTTTTCGATGTCAGTCGCATAAGTCGGAGGTATGTTTTTAATACAAATTCTCAAAAAATCTGGACTCTATCTTGACTTTAATGATCAAATTCTGCGCTATACTTTAACTGGGCCGATAAAATACATTCTCAGCACCTGACATCTTAGAATCGACTTGCAAATATATTTGCCGAATATTTTAAGCTTCCATAACCACGATTCAAGGGAGGTTTAACCTTTAACCTGGATAAAAGGACCTTACAAATTCCCTCTAATGATTTACTGTCAGGGGTTAAAGTAACTTACCCGCTGTGATCTTCATTTTTTTTTCTAAAGAAAATACATTCCTTTAAGGAATGGAATATTTCCAAAAGCCTTGAAAGATATAATGTCCCAACATTACCGGAGTTGTTTGAAATTTCGTATTTAGAGTTCGTAATGAAAACTACAACCTATGACAGAAAATTGTCTATGCAGGCCCGCGTCTTCGTACAGCCCCACATTAAGAGTAGCTCCCGATATTCGGTATTTTGATGATTTTGATTTTATTTGAAGGTCATAATGGATACTACAGCCAATGACAGAAAATTGTCTATGCAGGTCCAGGTCTTCGTATTGACCCCATATAACGATGCCTCCTTATATTCGGTATTTTGACGATTTTAGGTACAATATTCACCGAAACTGTTTGAAATTTCGTATTTGATGTTCCTAATGGGTACTACAGCCTGTGACAGAAAATTGTCTATGCAAGAAAATACATTCCTTTAAGGAATGGAATATTTCCAAAAGCCTTGAAAGATATAATGTCCCCCCATTAAGTCTACATTCCGACCTAAACTTTCACAAGTATATGAGTGTCTTCCTTTGATCTAGCCATTTATAATGGGTATTCTATTTTGTAATAAAGGATACCAGAAATTTGGATTAAATTTCAAATTTTGAATATTGATAAAATTTTCAATATTTGTTTTCCAAATTCTTGTTAAATCCTCCGTTTTTGTTGTTGTTGCAAAAATGTTTGGCAAGGCAAATGATGCATTGCCTCATTAGCTGGAAATTTGTGAACATGGCATAGCCTCTGTGAAGGCAGGTAGGTTGGGTCGTAGGTAGTTTGTTCACAAAATCTATGTCGCAGCTGCAGATGTTTTTCCTTCCTACCGCTACCTTGTCATCATCATCATCATCGTACTAAAAATGTATGCTTTATGAGAGTTGTTGTTGTTGCTGCTATTTTTATGGAATATTGTTGGCGATAAATTTTGATTGATATGCTACTGACTGCTGTCGCCGGAGTTGCCGTTGCTGCTGCTGCTGTCACTGCCTCGTTTGATTGTGTGTCAGCCAAATGTTTAGCAGCTAACGGCAGTTGCTAAGTGTCCAGCTGCCTGCCACTGCGGTACACGGAGTGCAGTAATGCATTAGCAAATACTTCAACTATTTTAGATTGTTTGGTCATGCAATACTGAAATGCTGACGTGAAAGCATCATCATCATCATCCTCATCGTCGTTTGGTGTGGCAAATGATTTTATGTTGAGTGTATGTGTGTGTGTGCGTTTGTGTTACAACAAACCGAAAAGAAGTGCCAGTGGTCATGACAGGTGCGCATTGTAAATGCGTTCTATGTTTCGACATATTATTTTGTGTTTTTTTTGCCGTTTTCCTTTATTTTTATAACCTCCACCATACATGGTATGGAAGGTATATTAAGTTCGCCATTCCGTTTGTAACTCATCGAAATAACAATTTTAGACATAATAAAGTATATATATTCTTGATCAGCGTAAAATTCTGTTCGTCCATCCGTCTGTCCGCCTGTTGTAATCACGCTAGAGTCAAATCGAATGAAGATAGGAAGCTAAAATTTTGCACACATCAATGTTTTGTCTGCAGATAGGCCAAGTTCGAAGATGGGCTATATCGGTCCACGATATCGTATAGCCTCCATATAACCGCACCCCTCGATATTCGGTATTTTTATGATTGTAGCCAAATTTTTCAATGGAATTGTCTGAAAATCCATACAAGAAGTTCCTTTTGTGTACTTTACCCCTGGAAGAGTATTGTCTAAATAGGTCCACGATATCTAAAAATCCATACTAGAAGTTCTTTGTAAGCTCTTTACTCTCTGGAAGAGAAAGTTCGCGATATCGTATAGCCAACATTCAACGGTACCGAAGTTGTTTCAATTTTCGTATTTAGAATTCGTAATAGAACAGAAAATTGTCTATGCAGGTCCAGGCTTCGTATTGACCCCATATAACGGTACCCCCCAATATTCGGCATTTTGATGATTTTAGCGACATTATTCACCGAGTTGTTTCAAATTTCGTATTTAGAGTTCGTAATGAAAACTACAGTCTATGACAGAGAATTGTCTGTGCACGTCCACGTCTTCGTACAGCCCCCACATTAAGGGTACCTCCCGATATTCGGTATTTTGAAGTTGCTAATAGGTACCACAACCTATGACAGAAAATTGTGTATGCAGGCCCGCGTCTTCGTACAGCCCCACATTAAGGGTAGCTCCCGATATTCGGTATTTTGATGATTTTAGCGACATTAATCGCCGTAATTGTTTCAAATTTGGTATTTGAAGTTGCTAATAGGTACCACAACCTATGACAGAAAATTGTCTGTGCAGGTCCACGTCTTCGTATTAACCCCATATAACGGTACCCCCGATATTCGGTATTTTAATTATTTTAGCGACATTATTTACCGGATTTGTTTCAAATTTCGTATTTGAAGTTGCTAATAGGTACCACAACCTATTGCCTATGCAGGTCCAGGTCTTCATATAGTCCCCATATAAAGGTATCTACAGATTTTGGTTTTTTGGCATTATTCACCGGAAGTGTTTCTAATTTGTTATTTGAATTTCGTAATGGGAACTACAGTCTATGAGAGAAAATTGTTTATGCAGATCCAGGCTATCGTATAGGCTCATATGTCAATACCTCCATATATTCGGTATTTTGTTTGAAATTGTATTTTTATTTGAAGTTCCTAATAAGTACTACAGCCTATGACAAAAAATTGCCTATGCAGGTCCAGGTCTTCGTATTGACCCCATATAACGATACCTCCCTATATTCGGTATTTTTATGATTTTAGGGATATTATTCAACGGAATTGTTTCAAATTTGGTTATTGAAGTTTGTAATGGATACTCCAGCCTATTACAGAAAATTGTCTATGCAGGTCCAGCCTGTGACAGAAAATTGTCCATGCAGGTTCAGGTCTTCATATAGCCCCGATATAACGCTACCTCCCTATATTCAGTATTTTGATAATTTTAGCTACATTTCGCAACGGATTTTTCAAGTTTCGTATTTGAATATTGTAATGGCTTATGACAAAAGTTACCTATGCAGATCCACGTCTTCGTATAGACCCCAATATAACGGCTTTATTCGATATTTTTAAGATTTTAACAGAATTTTTAACGGATTTTATATTTTTTTTGAAAAATGTCCAATCCATTCCACATGGTGGAGGGCATTCAAAGGTCGACCCGACCGAACTTACTGCTCTTTACTTGTTCCTTTTGGTGTGGTTTTCTGAAAATATTAAACATTTGCCGCTTTTTCCATTGCGGCAACAGTTAATTTCAGAACTTCCACATTCTAAAATAACCTCTAACATGCAATATGGGTTATTAAATGGAAATGAAGGGGATTTTTAGATTAATTTAAAGGGGGGGGGGGGGTGGTAGAGCAAGGGGAGGTCCATCTTTATTTACAATCAAAATAATTATTCAACCCTTTAAACCCTACAAAGGCAATACCTTCGAAATAACTATGAACTTTCAAAAAAAAAAAAAAAAAAAAAAAATCCTTTCAATTTTTAATATAAAATTCAAAATGTTCTGCTTCCAATCTCAAAATATACTGATTGCTTGCAATAAAACTGGACTTTCTTTAATCGACCATTGTCTACTTTGTTTAAATTTATTGTTATTTCCCCACTGTTGCCTTAAACATTGCCTACTGATCTTTGTTTTTTTTTTTTCGAAATTTATTTTTGTTTTTTTTTTTTTCGAAATTTATTTTTGTTTTTTTTTTTTTTTTCCGAAATTTATTTTTTTTTATTTCTTTCCTTCTTTTTTTTCTACTACTTTATTTCTGTCTAAATTAAAACATTTTGTCTGGTTACTGTTTCGTTTTTTTTTTTTTGTGTAACACTTTGTTACCTCTGTTTTTTGTTGTTGTGAAATATTTTGTCATTGTTTGTAAGTGAAAGGTCCATTGTTTGTTCCATATCAGCTTGAGGCATTGCTCTCCCCAACTCCCCCACATTCTTACACCAGACCAAGCAAATTTTATTATTGAGATCATGGTTTGTGTTTTACAAAATTAAATACTTATGGTTGGATGGTTGGCTGGCTGGTTGATTGTCCAGCGGAGGAGGCCGATTATCATTGCTTAGATGTTGGAAGAAAAAAATGGGTAATTGGTAATTGCTACAGCTAATGATGTGCCTAATTTTAGACAAAAAGTAAAGGCCCTTCCAGCGATTAGAATTTAAAGTTTTTTTATATAAAATATGCAAAAAAACCTATGAAAATTGAGCCCTAACTTCCATGGCACTCCAATATATACGGAAGAGCTCCTTAAGGTCTACCCTGAATATAATACCATCAGAAGCCCTTCATTAGTTGGAATAGCTTCACAATATCCATCGTAGACAGAAAGGCTTTCTAGAACTGCTTTAGGTAAAAAGGTCTAGGTACTCCATAGTGAATTTCTTAACAAGGTCATTGAAGATCTCCTAGAGGTCTACATGGAAAATGACTTTCTAGACCTAGTTTGGTACAGATATTCTAGAGCAGCGCTCGCCAACACACCGCCCATGACCAATTCACCACAACTCAGAGAGGAAGGATATATAGACACCTTCGCAGGGTGGAGGTCATTGTAGATCTACTAGAGGGTTTGGTATAGATATTCAAGAGCAGCGCTCGCCAACACACCGCCCATGTGGAATTCACCACACGTCACACACAATCATAGTTTTGTGTATTAAACTCACCTCCGGAACTGCTCGCCAGTCTAGCAACATAAATGTGTATAGCGGACAGGCAGTAGCTTTCAGTAGGTCGCTTGATTTCATGATTTTCAATTTCCGAAAGTATTAGCACACACAATGTTTACCGAGAGAGGGAGAGTTACTCTTCTGAAGTTCATGTCTCTGAAACAAAACACAATCAAAGCTATTGTATTGGTAGTGGTTGTCTAAAAAAATCTATGGAAATTGAGCCCTGACCCTCCCATATACAGAAGAGCTGCATAAGGTCGTCCCTTAATATAATACCAACACAAGCCCTTCATTCAGACAGAGAGGCTTTCTAGAACTTCTTTAAATAAAAAAGCCTAGGTACTCCATAGTTTTCTTAACAAGGTCATCTACAGATGAAGGATATATAGGCACCTTCGCAGGTTGGAGGCCATTGAAGATCTCCTAGAGATCTACAGAGGAAACTACTCTCCAGGCCTGTTTTGGTATGGTTTTGTTATTCTAGAGCAGCGCTCGCCAACATACCGTCCATGGCCAATTCACCACACCTCACACACAATCATAGTTTTGTGTATTAAACCCACCTCTAAAACTGCTCGCCAGTTTAGCAACGTAAATTTGTATTGCGGACAGGCAGTAGCTTCCAGTAGATCGATTGATTTCATGATTTTCAATTTCTCTCTCCCGAGAGAGGGAAACTCTCCCTCTCTCTCGAGGTTCTTGTCTCTCAAGCAAAATACAATCAAACTATTGTATTGGTAGTGTTTGCCTAGCCCTGGTTCTAGAGGACGGAGGAACCTGTGGAGATAGTTAAAGCTCTTTTAACAGCAGAAGACCCTTAGAGGACTTCCGCACAACAGGAGGCTAATGAAGGTAATGCACACACCAAAAAATTCTGGAGGAGACTTTAAACGGCAAAAATGTTAGATATCTTTTGCACAGTAGGGTCTTAAAGGTCTTCTATATAACAGATCTCTAAAGGCAGAAGACATGTGAAGTATTCTATCTGACCAATGGAATTTATGTGCCTTTCCATACAGTCCCAACCATTTTAAGACCTATTATTCATCAGGTGTTCTAGACGACAATGGATCTTTAAAGTTGTCTGTTCAGCTTAAAACTGCTGAAAACCTGAAGGAGTTCCTTTCTCTTTAGGGGCAGAAACAGCAGAAAAATTTAATGGTCTGAACCTTTAGAGTTTAGAGGTCTTATACGTATCTAGAAGCCTTTTGACGTTGTCCATGCCTCGATAGACATTCAGAGGTCTTCCCATATCCCATCAAATAATGCAAAATTGTATTGACAGTTCATCGTCCCAGCAGCTGTGTCGACGCCACTATCTGTATTCTTTGACCATTTATTCTACATAGCATGCAATTAAAGTATTTCATTTCCGTATGGTTATCGGTTACCAAATGGGCACCACTTGGTCCCTGAAAACTGACAGCTTTATGAAGTTGTTTTTTTTTTTTTTTGTTAAAAAACTATTTTCTCTCATTCTTCTCTGCCTTTTTTTTTCAAACTCACTTCCAGCACCTACACCATGGTCTAATATACGAGCTGGACATCTTGTCTTTTTATTGTATTCCGTTTTTTTTTTGTTCGGTTGGATTTTTTTCTTGTTTTTTTTTTGTTTTTTTTTTTTTTTTTGCAAAGCAACGGCCAAAGGATGCCGTTTTTGCCTTCCTCTTCTTCTTCTTCATGTAATTGAATGAAACGCTTGAGTCAAAGATCAATGTGACAACAAGCTAAGCAAAAAACAAAAAGTCATGTCATGCTGTGACATTGTGGGTGCATAGCTGTGCTTGTGCCAATTTGTTGTCATCGAATGTTGTTGCTGTTGCTTGGGTTATCGGAATGTTGGCAAGTAAGGGGTATTCCTGGTTGCCTGCCTGATGCTCGTTCGTTCGTTCGCTCATGTTATTAATCCTTTAAGAAAGTCTAGACTTTCTAAAACAAAATTGTTTTTCTGTGGATTAATGATGAAGTGATAGCAGGACAGTTGTAAAGCAGCGACAATGTTGTTACCATGTCAAGGGGGAGGGGGGCAACTATTGGGTGGCAAGTTTTTGTTTTCAGGGGAAGTATGTTCAGCGTTTTATTGACAGGGCCCACAAAAAAGCAATGATCGGAATCATTAGCGCTCAATATGGGCTTGACTTTCTCCCTTGCCATGGATTACAAAAAAGTGTCGGCTTCTTATTTTGAATTCTTGAAATTGTTGAGGGAATGCGACAAAACAAAAATAGTTATGTGAAGTATCATCCTGTGATATTTCCCTCGTCCTCGTCCTCCTACCCCTTTCCTTACACCCCACACACTCATTGTAATGTAACACTGGAATAATGTCACAAAAGGTAATACTTGTCATTGTTTCATTAACTGCTGCCAGTTTGCCAGAGTATTAGCATGCAAAAACCAAGAGCAACAACAACAACAACAACAAAACGTTGAACTGTGAACTTTAACTTGAAAAGATATCGTTGCAACCTTTTTATACCCTACACCACAAGTTGGTCAGGGTATTATGTCTTTGTGCATTTGTTTGTAACAGGCAAAAGGAAACGAGATAGACTCATAGTTCCTTTTGTTGATCTGCTTAGAATCACATTCTGAGTCGATTTATGCATGTTCGTCCGTCCGTCCGTCCGTCTGTCCATGTATTTTTGTAAACAAAGTACTGGTCGCATTTATTGCCCGATCCAGATGAAATTTTGCACAAATCATTTGTTTGGCCCAAGGACGAACCCTATTGAAATTGGAGATAATCGGTCAAAACTTAGATATAGCTCCCATATATAACTTCGTCCGATTTGCCTTTTGTTGTGTACCAAACGTGTAATATCAGCCTGAATTGTATGGAATTTTGCATATACACCCAAATTAGGCCTGAAAATAAGTATGCCAAATTTGATCGAAATCGGTTCAGATATAGCTATAGCTTCCATATATATTAATCATCCGATTTGTTATTTTTGTCCTCCGCAGCCGTAATATGCACTCTGCAACAACAATATTTGGGGAAATATATCAAATGCAGCTCAGAAATACATTTGCCAAATTTTATCGAGATCGGTTCAGATTTGGATATAGCTCCCATATATAACTTCGTCCGATTTAACTTTTATTGTGCACCAAACGTCTAATATTTGTCCAAATGGGATGGAATTTGGCACTTACGACCGAATTGAGTCTAGAAGCTAGTATGCCAAATTTGATCGAAATCGGTTCAGATATAGCTATAGCTTCCATATATATTATTCATCCGATTTGTTATTTTTGTCCTCCGCAGCCGTAATATGCACTCTGCAACAACAATATTTGGGGAAATATATCAAATGCAGCTCAGAAATACATTTGCTAAATTTTATCGAGATCGGTTCAGATTTGGATATAGCTCCCATATATAACTTCGGCCGATTTACCTTTTATTGTGCACCAAACGTCTAATATTTGTCTAAATGGGATGGAATTTGGCACTTACGACGGAATTGAGTCTAGAAGCTAGTATGTCAAATTTGGTGAAGATCGGTTCAGATGTAGCTATAGCTTCCATATATATTGTTCATCCGATTTGTTATATTTGTTACCCACAGCCGTAATATGCACTCCGTAACAACGATATTCAGGGAAATATATCAAATACAGCTCAGAAATATCTTTGCCAAATTTTATCGAGATTGGTTCCGATTTGGATTTAGCTCCCATATATATTTTTATCGGATTTTAAATTACTTGTGCACCAAATGGGTAACACAAGTCCGAATTTAAAAGATACACATGCTTCGGCATATTCAGTCCTTCGAACTTTAAATTATAATTATAACCATAGCGAGTATGATTGAATTCTCCCATAAAAACTTTTGATTGTTATGTGAAGCTCTATTAAATTAGCAAAGTGGTGTAGGGTATCATAAAGTCGGCCCCGCCCGACTTTAAGACTTTCTTTACTGGTTTACTCCTTTTTTTTTTGTTTTACAAACTTCGTATGTCTTGCCACTGCTGCCGTACAACGTAGCCGTCAGCTTTTAGGTAATTCATGCATTTTAATGACTAACACTTCATACTTCATGGAAGTTTGTTGTCTTCTTTCACTTGCCTTTCTACTTCTTCTTCTCGAAGTTTTTTTTTTACATTTTTGTTTAAGTTGTATATCCTTATGAGAAAACACCTTGGCTGGTTTTTGTCTCAAGACTTTGTTTTAATCCTTTGTTTGGCGGTAGTTTCTTTTAAGGACTTCATTATCTGCTTCATGACGAGGAAATGTCGGGCAAAAGAATGTTCAAAAAGTGAGTGGGAGAGAGAGAGAGAGACACGAATACTTAGTCTCATCTAGAATTTCAGTTTGCATTTTTTTTCGCAAAGTATTTAATTAAATTTCTTGATGTCCTTTCGAAGTGACTGTTTTATCCTTTAACACTCATAAATGTAAATAACTGTATAATTTCTCAACACTTCTGGGGCTTCGCCTAAGCGAAACTTCTTTGTAATGCTAATACCCACCGCCTGTCTACTAATGACTTCCAGTGTGAACGAAGTTTATTCTTACAACGTCATTAACATCACTTCTTGCAGCAAGAAATTAATTGATTTCTCCCTTTTGCTTCAATGATTTATTGGATTTACAATTTTAATGACTTACTTTTGTTTTGAATTTCAGATCTTAATGGGTTTTAAGCCATGATTAATTATGAGTCTTGTGGAGACTAGAATCAATTATGGAAAAGCAAAACTTTTATGAAAAGAAAAAACAAGAAGTCTTTTAGAGCCTAAAAGTGTGGTTCCCAGAGACCATGGAAATGGATATGAATAATTAAAAAAAAAAATAAGAAAAACAGAAAAAAGCTCTGCAACATGTGTCCAACATCTCCAGAATTGGGTTACACAAGACTTTATGGAATAATAGTTCTTCATTCAAGTTATTTCATTAAAAAAAAAAAAACAATTTTTTATGATTTCTGAAAATGTCATGATATTTCTCAAATGGTTACTTGGAACTTCTTTCCAATGAAAAAACTAACTATGTCCTTTGACTTTTTTACAGTTTTTCTAATATTTATTCAATATTTATCCAAAGTATTTATAAATATTTTAAATAAGTTCTATTACATTAAATTCCAAGTTACTTGATCAAAATATAACAATAACTTTAGAAATTAGGACCCTTAAAAGTGGTTACTCAATAGACCGAAAACAAATGTTTAAATTTGGGTGACTGTAATATTTTTAAGATATTTTTATAACAAAGTAAGTTGTATTAACACATTGCATATATGTTAAAGAAGCATATATTTCCTTCCAAATCCATTTTATTTCATTGGAATAAACCGATTACTTAAGTTACTACGTTAATTTTAAAATGATTACTTAATATTTTATCCACGGGGAAAAAACAATATCTTCTATATATTTTTTACAATATCTCTAATATTTATTCACGTATGGCAATGCAATTCATAAATATTTTAAATGAGTTCTATTATATTCAATTTCAAGTTATTTCATCAAAATATATCAATAACTTTAGAAGTTAGGACCCCCAGAAGCGGTTACTCAATAAATGAAAAAAATTGTTTAAAATTGGGTGACTGTAATATTTTTACGATATTTTTGTAACAAAGTAAGTTGTATTAACATATTTCACATATGTTAAAGTAGCATATATTTACTTCCAAATCCATTTTATGTCATTGAAATAAACCGATTACTTTAGGTGTTATGATAATTTTCAAATGACTACTTAGGATTTAATACACGAAAGAAACATGTGTTATTTGTTTTGTTTTTGCAATATGACTGTTATTTTATTCAGATGTGGCAACACTACACACCAGACCTTTAAGGTGAGTTCTTCTACATCCAATCCCAAGTGTTTTCATCAATATATATCAATTACTTAAGAAATTATAGCCTCTGGAAAAGGTTACCCAAAAAAACATTCAAAATTTAAAAATTCGGGTATCTTAGGTAATTTTTAAGATATCTCTGGAACATAGTAAGATATAAAGACCTTACTTTCAAGGGATTAAAGGAAATGTATTTTCTTCCAAATCCAATTTGTTTCACTGAAATAAACCGATTACTTTGGATGTTGCAATAATTTGAAATTGATTACTTATAATTATTTCCAATGGATCAATTTTTTCTTTTGATAATTTTGTACAGTATCTTTGGAGTTTGTACAGATGTGGCAACAGTATTTTCAAAAAATTGTAAGATGAGTTCTTCTTTCAATTTCATGTTATTCCATCAAAATTTACAGATAACAACCGGTAACGGTTACCCAAAAAATTTAAAAACAATAACTGTATTGGGTATTTTTGAGTTATCTCTAAACTATAGTAAGATATGCCAATATAATCTTAACAGGTTTTAATCGTATATCGTTTCGTCCAAATCCAATTTGTTTCATTGAAATAAACCGATTACTTTGGATGTCGTGATAATTTGAAATTGATTACTTATAATTATTTCCAATGGATAAATTTTTTTACTTGATTATTTTGTGCAGTATCTTTGGAGTTTGTACAGATATGGCAACACTATTCAACAAAAAAATTCGAATGAGTTCTTCTACTTTCGATTTCAAGCTATTTCAACAAAATACACCAATTACTTTAAACGTTATGAGCTCTGGAATAGGTTACCCAATAAACTGAAATCAATTATCAAACTCGAGTGACTTGGGTATTTTTAAAATATCTCCAAAATGTAATGAGGTATGCAAAGAAACTTTTCATTGGTTGAAATGGAATATCTTTTCTTCCAAATCCAATTTGTTTCATTGAAATAAACCGTTAATTAAAGATGTTATGATAATTTTTACTCAAATTTATTTAGAAACGGTAAAACTATGTTATTTGTTTACATATTAAGGTATCTCCGTTATTTGTTAAGATATGGCAACACTAATCAGTACAAATTACTGCTAGTTCTTCTACCTTTAATTCAAAGTTATTTTTATAAAAATATACCAGTTACTTGCGAAGTTATGTCCGCTGGAAACAATTACTCAAAAATATAAAACTCTAGACTTGCTGTAAATTCAAAAATCAAAGTACGTTCTTTCCCCGTATCTCCAAATTATGATCAGATATGCCACTTACATCAACCACCGAACCATTACTCTGTTTAAAAAAAATGTATCTTATCAGCGCAAACCGATTTCTTTTGGTTTTACGGCCTTTAGATTAGGGTTACCTAAATTTTGGCATATAATGGGAAAAATAAGACCGCCTGTTTTTCTTACCATACAACTGATATTCAATCAGCTATAACGTTACAACTGATCTCAATTAAAAACCAGTTTTTACTCTTTCAAAATCAAGTAGTTTCATTAAAATTAAACGATTACTTTTAAAGTTATGCCCTGTTATTTGTGACTACTCAAAATCAGCTGTGGATTAAATAAATTAAGCAAGTGTGTCCTTTTTGCCATATCTCTGTTATTTTATTAGATATAGCTAAATAAATTACACGAAATTAAATATACACTTTCATCTTTCGAGAGCATTTTATTTCATGAAAATATACCGATTACTTTGGAAGTTATGATATGTTATATATGATTACCCATTTTAGCTTAGTGTCTGTGCATTTTAAGCACGCGTGTTCTGTATAGCGTATCTTTGGTATTTCATCAGATATGACTACACAATTTTCACTTATTGATATTGAATGACCTGTCTTTCGTATTCTGTTTACTTTAATCAAATAATCCGATTACTTTCGGACTTATGTCCTATTGTAAATGGTTACTCAAGAGATAAGTTGAATTGTAAAATTTAAAAACCCATTCTCTTTAATAAATATCTTTTGTGTTTTATGAGATATGGCAATAAAATTTACACTTGTTAACGACTAATATTCCAATCTTCCAAAATTGTATTATTTTATTAAAATAGAACGATTACTTTAAAAGTTATGGCGTATCTGAAATGGTTACTTGGGTGATGTTATGCTTTGGAAAGTTGAATGACTTATTTTCTTTTTGTTATAACTTTGACATTTGATCAGATATGAACACATAAGTTAAATCAATTAAACCTCGGCTATTCTAATTTCCAAATCGTCCTATATCATTAAAATAAACCGATTATTTTTAAAGATATGAGTACCCAAGGTCAATAACTGAAGAAGAGAAATAAATAACTACTTTTGCTTTATTTTTTGATTTTTTCTTCAAACGTTTTTTAAAACATAGTATATTTTCCGTGGTGTCAAATCGCTGTTCCCTGTTACCACTGTAAGCCCCTCATCACAATTTTTGTGGTCTTATTGGTATCCGGTGGGCGGGTGGTGTTTGGACTACAAAAAAAAAAACTTGAATGAAGTGTTAACTAACTCGCGTCGCTTTTCCCCCTCATTTAAGACATCAAATGAACAGCTATAATAAACTTAAAAAAGGCTAAAAGAGAAATGCGAATAGAATTGTAAAAAAGCGTAAAAAATAAAAACTCTGGTGGTCTGGTTAACCACAGACACGGTGTTTTTTACTCTCCAGCTGTTTGCCATTGCTCCGCTTGTCTGTGGTCTGCATTTCCTCCTGGGTAGTACTGCATTAATATTGCGGTCAATAAAAAAAAAGCTAACAACAACTACAACTTTGGGGAGAAAATCTCAACAACAAATTGTGAAGTTTAAGAGTTAAACACCACCAACACCATCAGCAGAAAGAAAAGTATTCAATATTTAAATTGCAGTCGGAACTAACAACAACACCAAAAGGCTCTTTAAATGTGTTCCAACACTTAAATTTTGGAGCGTTCGGAGATGTTGGGGAGCATTGTTTGGCCTAGAAAATTTCAACAGTTAAATGATGTTGATGTTGTGTGATTTATTGGGGATTTTATAGACTTTCCTGAAAGTGGGTAAACAGCAGGCGTTTATGATGCCTTTTATTTTTTGAGAAAATAAATCTAACAGCAGTAAATTACCATGTTTCAGGGTAATTTACTGTTGGATTTTTCTTTAAAAAAGTGTAATAAAGTTTTTTTTTCTGAAGCGGTAATTAGAATAGATTTATGGCTTGTAATATAAGTAATTGAAGTATTTTGTTAAAATGTGGGAAAATTAGAAAGAGGAAGGAAGAGTGGGAAACATTTTTGTATAGATGGGTGACTTTTTTTAAGTTCCCTAATTGAGGTAAAGCTTTGAAAGTCTTTATGAAAATATTTCAATATCATTTTGTAACTGAAATAAGTCAAAAGAGAAAATCTGGCTCCCATGCCCATACCAGTTAATCCTCCTTAGCCACAATATAAGGCGATTTCCCCTAATCATCATCATCATCATGATTACAGACATTTCTTTCAACACCCTTCTCTCTCTCATTATAGTTTTCCTGACTGACCCAGTAATCTACCCAATTTTCAAATCAACTGTCTAGACATGCCACACACATACACAAATAAATGCCTTCCTTCTTCTCAAATCACCCACTGACCAACTACACAAACAATTATTTATGAATATCCTAGCTCATGAACATTAAATGTAACCTTTGCTTTTTTGTTGTTTATGTCTCGAATCTTTCTGTCTGTCTCGTCCGTCAAGTGCATTTGCTGAGGAAACTATTACATGCCGCCTTAGTCAGCTGAATTTTCAAACACAAATGCAATTTTGTTCTGAAATTTGATACCAAAGATAAACACAACAAAAATCTATGCAGAAAATCGAAAGGAAATGCAACAAAATCTCGACTCGAAGAGGAAGGATAACAAATGGCGAGTCATGTTCATAGAATGCTGGGAGAGTGAACATGTGTTCATTATCGTCTCAGTGTCAAGTGGTTTTGTATCCTGTTCTCATAAAAGTTCTGAGAAAAAAATTCAAATTTCATGAGACATTTTTTGTGTTCTGGAAATTATGTTGCAATTGTTTTACAAAAGATGGGAAGGGAGAATGGCAGGGAAATAGAAAAGGAAATTTTCTTCTAAAAGGACAAAGGACGAGAATATCAATATTTTTTTAAATCCCTGTAGTATTCTTCTAGATAAACCCACAGATTTCCTATAATTTTGTTAACGCCAATGGATAGTATACTTCATAAGCTTTCCGTAGGTACCCATATGGTGCCGGCAGAATTGTCCTGGAAGGCATATTGGCCAATGGAGTTATCCTGTTCCAAGGATACTTCCAGAAATGACCATATACCTCGGAATTGGCCGGAACTTCCTATAATTTTCTTAATGCCAAAGGATAGTAGACTTCATCAGCTTTCCGTGGGTACCCATATTGTGCTGGCAGAATTTTCCTGGAAGGCACAGTTTGGTGTAAACTTGTCCTGGCACATAGTATTGTCCTACGAGTTAATGGGTGTATGTAGCCTTACAATCTTTGGAATATAATTTAATTATGATTACATAATGCATTTTGTTAGCGTTTTTATAGATAAGTAATTAAAAATCAAAAATATTAAGGAAAAACAATTTTTATGTAGCTCTGTTAACGCTAACATAGCTATGTTATTTTCTTTGTTAAATTCGTGGCTCTAGTTAAATTCGGAATTTATCGTAACGGACATATACTAAAATTGGTTTTATTTCCATTAATTCTTTTTTACTTTAAGAGATTTGGTCTTGGATAATAAGAAGAACCTAATAAGTTACTTCCGGAAGATTTCAAGGTAACATTCAATGGGGAAATATAAAATCTTCTTTTGGAGTCAAAAAGGACATCTCTTTGATGCAGTTGATCATCTTCTGGTATATTTCGTGAAAAATCGCTTTCTCAAGAAGATCCAAAAGACCTTGTGTTTTTTGGAAGATCAAGCAACCTTCATTCTTCCAAAAATATCCTTAAGGTGTTCTCCTCGAAAGGCCAAAGTGGTTTTATTGCGCAGAAGACTAGAAGTTCTTCAGGTTCTAAAACAAAGACTTTTTGGCCAATTGATCAAAAAATCGAGAATATTTTCACTTTGAACAGGATAAAATGTTCTCCTATAGAAGAACATAATTTATTATTCAATTCGAGAAAGAAATATTCTTCTAAGCAGACCTAGCAGACCTTGTTCTACATTTCTTTTTCACCTGGAACAGGAAGAAATGTTCTCCCATGGAAGAACACAATTTATTATTCTATTTAAGAAAGAAATATTCCTTTTCATTTCTGACTTCTCAATTCCTTATTTTCTTTCATCAAACATTTATTTTCTCAGGATTTAAATGCCACCAATTTTCATTTCAAGAAAACCAGGTATTAGTTTCAATAAAAAAAGGCCGGTTCAAAAAAAATTATTTTAAAGGGCCTCTACTCCTTCTCAAGGTCTATATCTTCCATATGAAAAAACCTTGAAGGACCTTCAATACTAACAAGACCTTTAAGGACCTTCCATATAGATAATACGGTATTTTTTATACAATCTTGTAGGGTCGTCGATGCAAAGATAAAGACTTATTTGGCGCGATGAAAACATTAAAGAGCCTTTTAGGCCAAAATTTACTTAAATGGTCTATTAAGAGCCCTTAAATGGCCTTTTCTATGAAAAATACCTTGAAGGGGTTTCTATATTTCTATAAACAGAAATTTGGATAGTTTTCTTTGAGAAAACTTTTTTAAGGGTCTTTTTTACGAAGAGACCTTAAAAGGGGCATCTATATGGAAAATACCTTGAAGGAACCTCTGTATATAAAGAAGTCCTTTTTCGCCCTTATTTGTACAAAAAACTTTTGAGGTCGTCTCTATGAAGAAGTCCTTTGGGAACTTGTCTATGAAGAAGATCGTTAATATATTTTTTTCTATCAGGAAGACCTTGAAGAGTCTTAAATACAAAAAAAATACATTGAGGGGTCTTCTCTACGAAGAACAGCTTTATTAGCCTCTATATAAAGCAGATCATTGTAGACATTATACGAAGGTGACTTTAAGGGGTCTGTGTACGGAGAATTCGGGTCTTCTATATGATAAAGACCTTTAGAATTCTTCTATACGAATCACCCCTTGAAAGGGCTTCTATACGACAAAGTTTTTGAATTCCTTGAGGGATCTTCTCTAAGAATCCTTATGGTCTTAGCTACAAAGAATGCCTTTGAGGCTATTATTTATGAAGACCTTTACTGTCTTCCCTATCAAGAAAACATTAAGAGGCTTGGTTTGACTTGAATGTGGCGGGTCTTCCATACGAGTCACCCCTTAAAAAGCCTTCTATACGACTAAGATTTTGAAGTATCAATACGATAAGTTCCTTAAAAGGTCTTCTCTAGGAATATTACTCTAATGGCCTTAGATACAAGGAAGAGGATCTTATTTTTTTTTTGAAGACCTTTAAGGTTTTATATGTTAAGAAATCATTTAAGGACTTGTCAAAAAGGAAGAATTTTAATGATTTTTCTGTGAAGAAGATTTTTTAATAATTTTCATTAATGAAGGCCCTTTAAGGTCTACTTCTATGGAAAAGATCTTAATGGCCTTTTATGTGAAATTTATCTTCGGCGATCTTCAGTCGAGGGTCGAAGAAAACCTTTAAGGTTATTTTATATGAAGCAAACAGTTGAAGGTTTTTGAGAAGAAGAAGAACTTGAGGGGTATTGTATAGGCAGAGGATCTTTAATGGTCTTCTATATCAGGAGGACTTTTAAAAGTCTTGAATTCGAATCAGTCCTTAAAGGTCCTCTATAGGAAAAATACAATTTTAAGGAAATTTGTATGGAAAAGACCTTGAAGGGGTTTCTCTATACAAAGAAGTCATTTGAGGATCGTATTTAGGAAGAAAATCTTTAAGGACATTTGTAAGAAGAAAATTTTCAAGAACTTGTCTGTGAAAGGTCTAGAAGAATTTTTTTGTATTTATATGAAAAAAAAAAAAAACTTGAGAAATTTTTTTCAACGGAGAAAACTTTTAAGGTTCTTCTATACGAAGCAGATCTTTATACATCCTGTTTAAGAAGAAGAACTTTAAAGGTATTCTATACAAAAATAAAATCTTTAAGGGTCATCTGCATGGAAAATACCTTAAAGGGTCTTATCTATCCAAATAAACCTCTTGAGGTTCGTAAATACGAAGGCTATTAGGGATTTGTTTTTGAAAAATACTTTAAAGGTGTTTTTGTATGAGGGACCTTTTCCATGAAAAAAAATCTTGAGAGGTCTTCTCAACAAAGAAGACCCTTAAGGATCTGAAAAACGCAGCAGCTAAGACATTTTAAGTTCTGGTTGAAATTAGGAGAACTTGAAAGTTCTTCTATACGGAGAAAGTTATGATTGGTCTTCTATATGGAAAAGACTTGTAGATTTTTTTGGGGGGGAGGCCTTGAAGTTTTTTCTATGCCAAGAAAATTTTAAAGGATCATATGTATGGAAAATACCCTGAAGGTCGTCTCTACATAGATGCCGTTTTGGTGTAAGAATACTCTAAGGGACATACGGAAGATTTTATATGTAAGGGTCCGGTATATAAAAAATCTCTAAAAGAATTTTTCTACCTTAGAACCGACTTATACTCCTATATGTTTATAAATATAAAAAATTTCCTTGGAGTCTTATGCTATGCCTCGTTTATTTTATATAAAGCCTTTTGGATCTTTTTTATGTCCTTTATAGGAAGGATCTATTGAGCCTTCTCTATCTCTCGGGCATTCAATAATATATAGAAGAAGGAAATATTGTTTTTTCCTAAATAAAAATTATAAAAAGAAAAGTCTATGGAAATTTTTCCATAGTAAATGGAACTTTCCTTCCCCCAAGGTTTCCAAAGCTAATTCACCAGCCATTCCCCGCGTGTCCCAAAAGTCATGTTCAGGTCAACATTTGTAAAAACATCCAAACGAGACAAAACAATTTTGTGGGTTCTCGTTTGTCAAACAGACACCATATGCTCTAAATGCTCATTTTTCATAAGTAAACGAACGAGGAGCAAAAAAAGAGAACTGCAAACGAGAAAAGAATGAGAAAATGTTATTTACCATAAAGTCAAGCAACAAAAAGGACATCAAATGAATAAACAAGAATTTTGACACTGTGTGGCTGACGTACTGCCTGGCTAGCTGCGTGGCGACAACAGTAGCTTCGAAATTTCCCTTGATAGCTGTGGTGGACATTTAAACAAAAACATACACATGTTTGTTTGTTTACCTTGCCGGCCAGGCATTAAAATAAACACAAACTGCCCTTTTCTTTCACACCGCACTCTCGCTCGTTCTCACTCTCTCCAAGGAATTTTTGTTTATAAAACACAATATTTTGGCAAGTGAAGAATGAGGAAGCATTTGGACATCAGGTATTTTTGGAATTTAAACAAACCCCAAAAAATATTCCCACAATTCCTTGCTTTCCTTGCTCTTTGCTCCTTCGCCCTTGCATATATATATGTTTGGAATTTTTGTAAGCAGGTAACAAGGCTGGCAGGACATCAACAAGGAAGTCTCACACACACACACACACGAACTCTGACACTTTGAGTGCATACGAAAGAATTCATTTCATTACAGCAGTGCAGCAGAGCAATGTTGTCATTTCTCCATACCTCTCCTCCGTGTAACAGGAACCCCGAGGAAGTGAGCGCCTGACAAAGAGCCAGAGAAGAGAATTGAAATTCAAATACTTAACATATATCAGCATTTAAAGACATTATCCTGTCCAAGTATTTAGGGACATGTGTGCACGTTGTGAATCTGTGGGTGTGTGTGCCTGTGTGAGATTGAATACTTATGTCAGTGTCATGGGGATGGCTGGCAGGATGGCTGGATGGTGGGTCAAACGTTCACATGAACGAAATCTTAGGAATTATAATTTTTGTTGGTTTTAGTTGTTCTTCGATTTTTTATGGTTTCCTTTGACGATGGGCGTGCATGTGTGATAATGTGTCCTGGAATTGGTGGAAGGTTTTTTTCAATGTTTTATGCAAGCCTGTGTGTGTCCCATAAACTAGGGGATTTTTCGTCTCACCCTCCCCCCATTTCCTTTGCCTTCTTAATAAGAAATAATGTTTCTTGGTAGAAGAAATGTCCTGTTGTTTTGTCCTTTTCTAAGGATAAGACTTTTAGAATACTTCAACTTCGAGTAAAATCGTTAAAGAAACCTTACGAAAACTGAAAAAAAGGAATAATTAGTGATTACAGGTCATTTACATATGTGCGTAAAAAATAGCAGGTTCTTGGGCACATCGGTCTCAGAAGTAGACGGCTTTTATATCTCTCTCTTTGCCTCTCTCTCTCTTTGAGAGAGAATATCTAGTGAGGTAAAATTTTAAAAGTGTTCTATGTTAATTAAATCTTGACGATCTTCTGTAAAAGAGAAAATCGAAAGGATTTATTTAGGCCATTCCTGGTGTTCTGATTTGAATACGTTCTATATTCAATATAGAAACTGCATGTTTTTTGATATGACTTGTAGTCTTAAATAAAGATGTCTTCATGAAAAAGTTTTTCTTGATTTTCTTTTTTGGAAATTCCCCTCAATAAAAGAAGAACCCTGGTCTTTTATGGAGTAATCTTTCCTGTTATTCACTGAAAAAAGACCACGGTCTCCGATAGAAGAAATATTTATATTATTTTAGGAAGTTCTTCTGCTCTTCCTTTATAGAAAAAATTCTAGTCTTCCGGAGAAGAATTTGCTGCCTTTTTAATGGAAATTATATGTGGTTTACATTAGAGAATGAATTTCCAGTTCTCCTGAGATAAGCCCACTTCGTAAAATAATAACAAAAAATCAAAAATATCTTCTGGTCTTTTATAAAGTAAGCCATTTGTGCTAAATTGGAGACTTTTCGATCTTCGATACAAAGACACGCATTTTTATCCTGCACCATACATAGTATGAAGGGTATATTAAGTTTGTCATTCCGTTTGTAACTCATCGTTATCACGATAGAGTCAAAAAGAATTTAGATAGGAAACTAAAATCATGCACAGATTCGTTTTTTGTCTGCTGGCAGGTCAAATTCGAAGATGGGTTATGGCCCACGATATCGTATAGCCCCCATATAACGGTACCCCCGATATTCGGCATTTTGATTTCACCCGCTGGAAGAGAATTGTCGATATAGGTCTACAATGTTGTATAGTATAGGCCCCATATAACCTTACCTCCCGATATTCGGCATTTTGATGATTGTAGCCAAATGTTTCAATGGAATTGTCTGAAAATCCACACCAGGAGTTCCTTCTGAGTACTTCATCCGCTGGAAAAGAATTGTCGATATAGGTCTACAATGTTGTATAGTATAGGCCCCATATAACGGTACCTGCCGATATTCGTCATTTTGATGACTGTAGCCAAATTTTTGCAGTGGAATTGTCTGAAAATCCACATCAGGAACTCCTTTTGAGTACTTCACCCCCTGGAAGAGAATTGCCTATATGGGTCCACAATGTTGTATATCCCCCATATAACTATACCTACCGATATTCTCTATTTTGATGATTGTATCCATATTTTTCAATGGAATTGTCTGAAAATCCACACCAGGAGTTCCTTATGAGTACTACACCCCCTGAAAGAGAATTGTCTGTATAGGTCCACAATGTCGTATATCCCCAACATAACGGTGCCTCCCGATATTCGGTATTTTGATGATTGCAGTCATGTTTTTTAAAAATGTTTTCTAAAAATCCACACCAGGAGTTCCTTCTGAGTACTTTACCCCCTGGAAGAGAATTGTCTATATTGATCCGCGATATCGTTTAGACCCCATATAACGATTTTGATTTAAGCGGTATTTTTCGAGAGTTTTTTTTTGTTTTGAAAATTTTCGAGATCCTTTAAAATTGTAGAGAAAATTAAGATCGGCCGGTCGTCTTTTTTACTTGTCTTCACATAAAATCTTCTGGTGATCTTTAGTAGAGAAAAGGATCGTAAATCCTTTAAAGACATCCTCTACATTTTTGGTCCAATTATAATATCTGAACATATGTTTTTTTCTTTAGATAAAATCTGTGTAGTGTACTATAGAAAATAAATCTTCAGTCCTCCTGGGAGAAGCCCATTTGATAAATAATAGAAAAAATAATTTCTGATCCTCAATAAAGGAAAGGGAAAAAATACCGCTCAAATGAATACCTCTATATGGGGTCTATATGAAGACGTGGTACCGCATAATTTTGTGTCATAGGCCCTAGTAAAGATTCCGAACTTCAAGTACGAAATTTGAAACAATTCCGATGAAAAATGTCGCTAATATCATTAAAATACCGTTGCCTTACCTCCCGTTGTATGGAGGGACTTTATGTACAAAGACTTGGACCTGTATAGACAATTTTCCGTCATAGCATTTCGTATTTGAAGTTCGTCATAGCATTTCGTATTTGAAGTTCGTAATGGGTACTAGCCATTACGAACTTCAAATACGAAATCTGAAACAATTCTGGTGAAAAAATGTCACTAAATCATGGAAATACCGAATATCTGGGGGTACCGTTACATGGGTGTTATACTAAAAGTGGACATTTATAGAAGATTCTCTTCCAGGGAGTAAAGTACTCGCAAGGAACTTCTTATGTAGAATTTCAGACGATTCCATTAAAAAATGTGGCTGAAATCATCAAAATTCGGAATATCGATATTTTTTCCTCGCCAGAAACATCCCTTGTTATTAAACCATAATTCAGAACTTCAGGTACGAAATTCGAAACAATTCCAGAGAATAATATTGCTAATATCATTAAAATACCGTTGCCTTACCTCCCGTTGTACGGAGGAACTATACAAAGACGTGGGTCTGTATAGACAATTTTCCGTCATAGCTTGTGGTACCCATTACGAACTTCAAATACGAAATGTAAAAAAATTCTGGAGAAAAATGTCGCTAAAATCATGGAAATATGGAATATCTGGGGGTACCGTTACATGGGTGCTTATACTAAAAGTGGACCTTTATAGACGATTCTCTTCCAGGGAGTAAAGTACTCGCAAGGTACTCCTTGTGTAGAATTTCAGACGATTCCATTAAAAAATGTGCCTGAAATCATCAAAATTCGGAAAATCGGTATTTTTTTTTTCTTCGCCAGAAACATCCCTTGTTATTGAACCATAATATTGCCCATAATTACTTATCAATTGCCCTTTTGGTGATGATGCATCATCATCATCATCTATTGCACCTCAACTGCATCTGTGCACCCATTTATCCATCTGCTGCCAACGCTACATGGTGGTCAAGTCCACCCTCGTAAATGAACATAGTGCAACAATTGTTGTTGTCGGCGAAAGTGATTGTCTTTAATGACGTCATTAAAACATCGACACGCTTCGGCGTTTGAAAAGAAACCAAACTGCAACAACTGCAACTAAAATAGCAACTGCAATTCAAAACTACTCGACATGCATTCCATAAACTCTGGGCACTTCATGGAGCATAACAAAAACAACAAAAGGAACGGTATTTAAGTCAGCAGTTTACTTTTGTAACTAAGCATATCTATTCTGTGTAGGTACGTATGTATGTATGGATGTATGTAATCGTAATGATTATTGTATGACGACAAATATTTTTCTTTCATTCTACGGGCAGAAACAATATCTTCCGCCTGCCTTTGTGGAAATAAATTTTCTCCTCATTTATGTTTGAAAAGTACCAGTGTCGCCTAGTTTCTAATGTTGTTGTTTTTTTTTTTCATTTTTGGGAGTTTCAACGACCCTAACATCACCATCCACCACCACCACCCTCACCTTTTGAATTTGAAAATTTTTAAATTTAGACACAAATTTATGAAGAAAAACAAAAAAAATTGATTTAGTTTTATTACTACCGGAGCAGACGGCAGCCGTCGCCAATTGGCGGCTCAAGTGTGCGGGATGATCATTTGTTGTTGTGATGTGATGTGCGGAGAAAGAGTGAAAGAGCGCGGTATAGAGAGACAGATGTTCGGGTTATGTGACAGATTTGTGGATAACTTTAACGAGGATCGTTTAAGATATGAGGTGTAAGGGGATATTACTTCAAATCGACTTATTTTTCTTACAATAAGATAACTTTTTAATAATAATAATATATACTGGGATCTATAAAGAACTGGGATCTATAAAGAAAATTCATCTTTATATTTAATGCACTCAGAAATCTCCTCCATCTTTCCAGCCGATCTCTCCTACAGGTCCCACCTCCTTTGTCTGCCGGCTTCAATTTCCAGACTCTATCCTCTTTAGAAGTTGTCTTTTTCATTTCATATCTCATGTCATCCTTGCCTGGCAGTTTCATGTTACTGGAAATTGTGTTGTCTATTTCTAGCTGCACAACTTCCATTTGCTAGCTTCTTTTTATGGGCCTTGGGTTACTTATCGCTGAACTCTTTTATACCCTCCACCATTCTATGGAGGGTATATTAGCTTTGTCATTCCGTTTGTAGCTCCTCGAAAAATTCATGATAGACCCCACAAAGTATATACAGGGTGAGATAAAAAAACGGCAACAAAGTCAAACGCCATAATTTTAAATTTTTTTAAATTTGATTGAAAAGTAAAAAAAGGTCGGAAATAGCATCAAATTTTAGAATAAGTTTAGATTTGTTCGAATTGGTCACCTTTGGCACGAATTATGGCCTTCAAACGGCCAATGAAACCGTCACACGCTGCCCGAATCTTGCTCTGCGGTATTTTGGCCCATTCCCGGCGAAGCGCTTGCCTGAGGTGATCGACACTTTGGAATTTTTGAGTACCAACCTTGCTTTCCAAAATACTCCAGACACAATAGTCCAACGGATTGGTATCCGAAGATTTTGGTGGCCATTGTGCGATGGAAATGAAGCGAGGAACCTCATTTTGTAACCATTCTTAGGTGGCGCATGCTAAGTCCTGTTGGAATGTCCAAGGTCTGCGGCAAAAATGTTTGGGTGCCCAAGGCTTTAATACACCCTCCAGAAAATTTTCGGGATAATATTCGGCATTTATTCTGATGCCACGGTCAATTAATACGAGCGGAGGGCGACCATCGGCTGTTATGGCGGCCCACACCATCACCATGACCGACGCCTGAGTTCTGGTGGCCAACCAAAGAGGTCAGCTTTTCTCATCGGAAAAAACCGAATTCGGCAGTTCACCACTTTCGGCCAAGCGAAGCAAGTCTTTAGATCTTTTGAGTCTATTTTTTTCTGTTGCGGTATAAGTTCTTGCACTTTTTGAAATTTCAATGGCTTTACCCCGAGCTCATTTTTCAATATTTGCCGAATGGAATATTGCGATATGTTTAGCACACGAGCCATTTTTCGGCCACTGCGACGCGGGTTTCGATCAAGTCGCTTCTTTACTCTTTGAACCATTCTTGCTGATGTTGCTGTTTTCTTCCGTCCACTTCCTTGACGTCGGGTAACTCTACCAGTGTCACGGTAACGAGCGATGGTACGAGACACAAAAGATTTGTTCAGGTTTAAATGCTGGAGTGCTCTAACGATAGACACTTGTGGTTTTCCAGCCAAACGTAAAGAAATCAAACTATCACTCTTGAATTCCATCGCGAATAACTTTTTTCTGCAAAATTCTCACCAAAATGCTTTTGTAAACTTGTAAACAATATAATGAGCTATCACTGGAATAATTTTAACAGCTGTCGGACGAGTGGCTTAGAAATGACAACAGTCTGAAGTTGCTTTTTTGATCTTACCCTGTATAGTCCAAACCTGACACGTCGCTATATTAATATCATATTTATTGAAGTCAGATACGAAATGAACAATATTGGCCCATTCCTTCGGAGCCTACTCCATAAAGGGTCAATAATTTAATTAATCATAACAGAAGTCAAAATATATTTAAATAATCGGACATTGGTTAAGGGTATATATCTGTAGGCAAAACCGACTGATACTTGTTAATTAGTTTTAATTTAGTTTAGGCCAAAGTCGATTTTGAAATTCTCGAATGCTTTATTTTTTAATTGTTTTTCTATAACTTGTCAACTGACAAAGAAAGACTGCCATTAATGGTCTGCCTTGGGCCCTGGCACTCCACATGGCAATCCAAATGCATTTTTTTAGAATGAATTTAGAACAGCGATGGCCTGTTTGTTCGGGATACCATAGTATTTGGTGTACCAGGGGCTAAGGCAGGGAACACCTAGGTTTCGGAAAGAGCCATCAATCCTTATCAGTTCCCATGTTTTTTTTTTTGTCTGGGATATTCTCCCCAGAAATTATTTTAAAAATAACTTCTATGACAAAAAACCTTTTTTAACTAAGTGATGAGATCATAAACTCAAATAAAAAATCCTCTTTAGATGGAGTCTTTTCAAAATCATTAAATATTTGTCAAATTTCCAGGAATAATACAAAAATACATAGATCTTCCCAAACTCTTTTAACCACCCTCGTAACTCTTCCCTTCATCAAAAATGTGATTGCATTGCATCTTTGCTCACAACAACAATATTTGTTGACACTTTTGAGTGCATCTTCCTTTCTTTCTTTTCTCCTCTGGCTCCTCTTTCTCCCCGAACCCTCCAAAAAAATTTGACATTTTCTAGATGCTGTTGCTTGGTTTTTGTTTTATTATTCCACAAGGGTCTTTCTTCTATTTTGTTGTTTCAAATTCCAGAAGTAAACTAAAATTGTTCAAAAAAATGTTTTTCCCCCGAAAAAGGGGGAAGGGAAGTAAGGAACTGGAAAAGAAAACAAAATAAAAATAATACTTTGTTAGACAGTGTCGCTTCGCCGGGAAGTGGGAAAAACGGATGCCTTCATTAAATTGTAGCATCCGCAGCTCTATTATTCTTAGATATTGTTTTTTTTTTGTTCTTCTATTTTCTTTGGCTAACTTTGAAACTAAATCCCAGTACTTGGTCTGTTTTTATGTCAGATTGTTTTTTTTTTTTTTTGTGTCTAGAGAAGACAAAAAATTACTTCCTCCCTTTCGTTGTGTGTGCATTTGTGGATCAATCGAGAGTGTCCTATATTTTCTTTTTTGAAATACAATTTTACAATACCTTTGTTGCATAATGACAAACAATTCCTTCCCCCTTTTTTCTTTATTTATGGCAAATTTATTGTTTGTCATATTTTAAGATTTAGTTTGGCAAGCAACAAACAATTCAATGTCACGTTTTTGTTTCAATTTCTTTCATTCTCAGATATCTGCCCCTTTCTTCGTCCGAATTTTACACTCTGTCTTTTGTTACTCTTTTTTTTCAATTTGTCTCAGTATCCCCCTTCCTTTCCATTTCCCTTCCTTTTTTTTTATTAGACGAGTTTCTTTTTTTATCATTTCCCATCACGCAACATTGCCTGATTCTACCAGTAGCACGCTCAATGTTTTGTATTTGTTTTTTTTTCTTCATTCCGTTTTGCTATCAAGAATATGGTGTAAACTTTTTGATTGCACTGTTAATGTTAATTAATTGATGATGGAAGGGAAATAAATTTTCGATTTAATTACAGGTGTAAGGGTGGGGAGGAAGGTAAATTGTAGCACTCTTGCATTTAATGTTGATGAATATGTTTTTGTAATCAATTTCAAATGCTATCAAATCAATGAATGATGAAGTAATTGAAAATTGAAATTAAAGGGGCCAACTGAGTGGTACTCTTCGCCAAAAATAAGTAAAAAACAAGTAAAAAAGCAGTAAGTTCGGCCGGGCCGAACTTTTAATACCCTCCACCATTTGGTACAAATTTGGCAATTTCCAAAAAAAAAAAAAAAAAAAAAAATGAAATAAAATCCGTTAAAAATTCTGCGTGGACCTGCATAGGCAACTTTTGTCATAAGTTATTACAATATTTAAATGCGAAACTTGAAGAAAAATCTGTTTATAATCATCAAAATACCGAATATGTGGGGTACCGTTATATGGGGGCTATACGAAGACGTGGACCTGCACAGACAATTTTCTGGCATGGGCTGAAGTATCCAATACGAACTTCACATGCGAAATTTGAAACAATCCCGGTAAATAATGTCGCTAAAATCATCAAAATACCGAATATCGGGGGGGTATTGCTATATGGGGGCTATACGAAGACGTGGACCTACATGGCCCATTTTCTGTTTTATGCTGCAGTATCTATTACGAACTTCAAATACCAAATTTGAAACAATTCCCGTGAATAATGTCGCTAAAATCATCAAAATACCGAATATCGGGGGGGTACCGTTATATGGGGGCTATACGAAGACGTGGACCTACATGGCCCATTTTCTGTTTTATGCTGCAGTATCTATTACGAACTTCAAATACCAAATTTGAAACAATTCCCGTGAATAATGTCGCTAAAATCATCAAAATACCGAATATCGGGGGGTACCGTTATATGGGGGCTACACGAAGGCGTGGACCTGCACAGATAATTTTCTGTCTTAGGTTTTAGTATCTATTACGAACTTCAAATGCCAAATTTGAAACAATTCCGGTGAATAATGTCGGTAAAATCATCAAAATACCGAATATCGGGAGATACCGTTATATGGGGGCTATATGAGAACTTGGACCTACATGGCCCATTTACGAACTTAACCTGCCTACTGGCAAAATATACATGTGTGCAAAATTTTAGCCTTCTATCTCAATTTGTTCGAAAGATAGCGTGATTACAACAGACAGACAGACAGACAGACGGACAGACAGACAGACAGACAGACAGACACACACACACACACACAGACAGACAGACGGACATGGCTAAATCGTCTTAGAATTTTACGCTGATCAAGAATATATATACTTTGTTGGGTCTGACATGAGTATTTCGAGGAGTTACAAACGGAATGACAAAATTAATATACCCTCCATAGTATGGTGGAGGGTATAATAACTAAATAACTTTGGGGATTAAAAATTATTTTCTTACACAGTTAAAAAAAGTGCATGAAGTGTTGGGCAGTTATGCCTAATTGCAGGAAGCTTTAACCTCGCTTATCTACCCGTCATAGCAAAGAGGTTCCATATTATTAACTAAACGTTACACGCAGATATAATTTATGCAGATTTTTTAATACACTTGAAATTTGTAGCTGAGACCAAATTAAATGAGACATCTCAACCTCTCGATGCAGGTATGCATAGAATATGCTCTTAAATGCAATTTATAAAAACAGAATCATAGGAATTGTTGCAAAAAGTTCTAAATGTTTCCATATCTAGAGTATTTAATTAGAAACCCTGAACCCTATGTGGGGGAGGTACCAGAAGAAATCGTTCGATCTCTACCATCTTAGTAACAGATCTTGTGTTGATGGAAATATTGAGATGTACCAAGTCTGAATGGAATCCAGATGTTAATTTCGCGTTTTATAAGCTTCATAGATATTCAACATTTTGATCCCTTTTTTGGGAGAGGTACCTGAAGGTGTAGACCGATATATCCCATCTTCACAGCAGATCTTGCGATAGTAGAAATAATGGGATGTGTGAAATATTAAAAGAACCAGAGGCTTATTTCGCATTTTATAATTGTTTTGGTTATTCAAAACTTTGACCCTTTGTGGGGGAGGCACCAGAAGAAATGGTCCGATCTCTAGCATATTTTGTGTTGATAGAAATATAGATATGTGCCAATTCTGGATGGAATCCGATATTAATTTCGCATTTTATGAACTTCAGGGATATTCAAAATTTTTAACGTTTGTGGGGGAGGTATAAGAAGAAGTGGACCGCTATATCCCATCTTCACACCAGACCTTGGGTTAATAAAAATATTGTGATGTGTGTAATTTGGAGACAATCGAACTCTTACGATTTGATAAGAGTTATAAGTATTCAAAGTATTGACCCTTAGTGGGGGAGATACTTAACGGAATGGACCGCTATCGTCCATTTTCGCACCTAATTTAGCACTTATGCAAATGTTTGGATATGCAAAGCTGGCGCAAAATCGGATTATCCTTTCTCTTTCTTTGATCCTTTGTGTTCCAGAAGGAGTGGATCGATACACTCCATCTTCACAGCAGATCTTGTATTAGTAGAAATAGTAGGATGTCTGAAATATGAAGAGAACACGATGCTTATTTCGGATTTTATGATCGTTTTGGTTATTCAAAACTTTGACCCTTTGTGGAGGATGTACCAGAGGATTGGTTCGATACATTCTATCTTCACACCAGACCATGCGTTAATAAAGATATTGCGAGTGTGTGTAAATTGAAGAAAATTGGACTCCTACATAACATTTTATAAGAGGTATAATTATTCAAAATTTTGAACCTTTGTGTGGGGGTACATGTTGGACTTAACCGATATTGTCCATTTTCGCACCTGACCTAGTATTGATGCTAATATTGGGATTTGCAAATTTGGAGCGAGATCATATTATCCTTTCTCTTTCTCTGCAGTAAAATAGTTTTTGTTTAAATTTCGACCTTTTGGGGGGAGGGGTGTACCAGAAGGAGTAGACCTATATTGTCCATCTCCGTACTCGATCTAAGTTTGATAATAATAATAAGATGGACGGACGGACGTCGTTAGATCGACCCCAAATGTCCTTAAACGGATTTTGTCCAAATCGAAAGCTCGAACAGACCCCCTTTGATTTTTGACTGTCCCTAAACCATTTTTAGACAAAATTCTAATATTTTCTCTCAATTAAAAGCTGTTACTGATTAAAAACATTTAGCTCTCCTTCCTTCCTCCTGTCCCCTGGGGGAATTGGTGTCTATTATCTATCACACATTGTAACTTAAAATTTATAGCTGTCTTCGGATATCTAGAAATAGTACTTTGATTATTAAGATTGTTGGTTCTCCTCCTTCACAGTCGGTGCTCGGGGTGGTTTTGTTTTTGATTTCTCCGTTTTTGTTTCTCTTTTCCAAAATAAATATTTATGTTCAACGTGTGGCCGCGCATACCTAACCACACCCTCTCCTATAGTTAGATATGCGAGCGGTAAATCTATTAAAACAATGATTTTTAATGATTCTTCGCACTTAATTAGACAGCACCTACCCCCCTCTTAAATATATATGTGCCTAGACTGAACAAAAATGTTTCTTGGAATTGTTTACCATTAGCTGGGCGTCATTAATTGCCTTGGATAATGGCTTGATTAAAATGCATGGGTGTTGGAATTTAGACATAGACCTTAGCCTTCACCAAAAACTTGAGATTCTTTTTTTTTTTTTTTTTTTTTTTTTTTTTTGATTTTATATAAAATAGAGAACTTTTATTGGAATATGTTCAAATCTAATTTTCGGATATTAATGTGAGAAAAACTAGAATTTCATGAAGGGTTCTACTTTGTATTTATTCCCAATAATTATGATTTTATTGTAATATTCCCCTTTTAACTACCAATACAGGGTGAGATAAAAAACTGCAACAAAGTTAAACGCCATAATTTGTACACCTTTTTAATTTTTTTTGAATAAAAGCAAAAAATGTCGGAAATAGCATCAAATTTTAAAATAAGTTTAGATCTGTTCGAATTGGTCACCTTTGGCACGAATTATGGCCTTCAGACGACCAATGAAACCGTCACACGCTGCTCGAATGTTGTTCTGCAGTATTTTGGCCCATTCCCGGAGAAGCGCTTGCTTGAATTGATCGACACTTTGATATTTTTTAGTGCCAACCTTGCTTTTCAAAATACTCCAAACACAATAGTCCAACGGATTTGTATTCGGAGATTTTGGTGGCCATTGTCCGTTGGAAATGAAGCAAGGAACCTAATTTTGTAACCATTCTTGGGTGGCGCGTGCTGAGTGCGATGCTGCTGAGTCTTGTTGGAATGTCCAAGTCCTGCGATCAAAATGTTTGCGTGCCCAAGGCTTTGATTCACCCTTCAGAATATTTTCGCGATAATATTCGGCATTTATTTTGATGCCATGGTCGATTAATACAAGCGGAGAGCGATCATCGGCTTTTATGGCGGGCCACAGCATGGTCGGCACTTGAGTTCTGGTGGTCAACCGACCTCTTTGGCAAGTAAACACGATCATTTAGTTTGTTTACAAACTGCTGGACAACGAATGTTTTCCCATTGGAGAAAACCAAATTCGGCAGTTCACCACTTTCGGCCAAGCGACGAAGCAACTCTTTAGCTCTTTTGAGTCTATTTTCTTTGTGTTGCGGTGTAAGTTCTTGCACTTTTTGGAATTTCAATGGCTTTATCCCAAACTCATTTTTCAATATTTGCCGAATGGAATATTGCGTTATGTTCAGCTCACGAACCATTTTTCCGCCACTGCGATGCGGGTTCCGATCAAGTCGTTTCTTTAATTTTCGAACCATTTCTGCAGATGTTGCTGTTTTCTTTCGTCCTTTCCTTGGCGTAGGGCTACGCTACCAGTATCACGGTAATGAGCAATGGTACGAGACACAAAATATATTTATTCACATTTAAACGCTGGAGTACTCTGACGATAACCGCTTTTGGCTTTCCAGCCAATTATATAAAGAAATCATACTATCACGCTTGCATTCCATCACGAATAACTTTTTTTCTGGAAAATTCTCACCAAAATGCTTTTGTACGCTTGTAAACAATATAATGAGCTGTCTCTGGAATAATTTTAACCTCTGTCGGACGAGTGGCTTAGAAATGACAGCAGTCTGAAGTTGGTGGCCGTTTTTTTCATCTCACCCTGTACTCATAAAGTTCTCAACTTTGTATTTGTTCCCAATAATAATTATTACTTCAATTTTTTCTTTTTTATTGCAATTTACAATTGTAATATTCCCCTTTTTTTTATTACCAGTATTAATGAAACATTTTGTGACCCCAACAAATTGAAATGCAATAAATAAATATTCCCACACGCAAAATTTCCCTCAATAGAAAAACTCAAACTCCTATCGTAAGCAAAGATCATCTGTTTCATGTCAAACATATAAATTAGACAATCAGAAAAACATTAGACAATATCATCGAAAAGTATTGCATGTTTCTATTTCTCTTTGAATATCGGCCGAAAACAATTTAATTTTCATGACTCCTCCACCTCCCCATCCCATCCATGGTGGGTCTACACAATGGCAAATGGCACTAGAATTTATTAGATAAACAATAAAAAAATAATAATAGAATAAAAACCCGAATCCAATATTTATTTATGTGTATTATACATATTTTGCTTCTTCTTCGACAAATTGTTGCCAGTGTTGTTGTGATTTGTGAATAATGAAAAAGCATCATTGAAAACAGTTGGATTTTATTGATTCCCCCCCTAACCCGCCTTCAGCAAAATTATACAAAAATTTTATGTGTATTTTATTAACGACTAATATTGTTTTTGTTGTTTTTCCCCCGATTCAGGGTTAAAGAGGAAGCTCCCAAACATTGTCAGAAATCTAATAAATAAATATTGAAAACAAAGATAATTGCCCCCAAATGCTAATAAAAAGGGGGTAACCTCTTTCATGCCATAAAATAATAATTGGTATTTGAATTTGTTGTTGTTGTTGGTATTTTTTATTTCTATAATATTTAATATACAAAAAGTTTTTTGATTTTTTATGGGCTGCGAACGGAAGTCCATTGATTAGCGTTTCAGAAGAAGAGATTTCCGAGAATTAATAGAGGATTTATGTTTGTTTACTAGTTTTTAATTTCCAAATGCACTGAAAAAAATAGTTTTATGTTCAAAATTAATTGTGTTTTTTTTTTTTTGGAAAAAACTCTTTCTTTGTTAAAAAAAAAAAATATATTGCTCTGTTCCAGTACCTGCAGAAATTTACTAGTTTTTCAATATCATAAAGGGACAAACTATTACATTCTTGCAATTCTAGAATTGACCATATATGAATAAGATCGTACAACTTAAACTAACGAATAGAATTTTTAAATTTTAAAATTTCAAAAGGAAGTTTTAAGCCATGCCGAGGGTATTTTAAAATAAAAACCTAGATTCCATCAAATGTGTTTTTCTCAAAATTTAGTCTTGAACTAGTTCGCTTGAAGGATCGTATAACCTATAGTCAGTCAATCCAGTTCATTCTGGGTCACTGAACTAAGACCAGTGCATTTAACCGATCTAGAATCAATGCCCAGACGAAACGGGTGAAGCTAAAATCTTTCAATTTTACCCTAGGACCAGTCTTGGTGCGAAGTTGGGTTTTTGGAAATCCGTACTAAAGGGGTACTAAAATGTACCACAAATTGAATACTTTGTATTGGGCAAACGGTATGAGTTAGAATTCAGAAATTGGAATTAGAGTCACTGATTGAGTGCAGGACAGATGTGCCAAATGGTTTTTGGAAATTCGAACTTTAAGGTTACGAAAAGTTCTAAACTGGTACTAAACTTCCAAAATGGTACCATTTGGTATGATGTGAATGGATAGACCTAACAACTTAAAATCTGGTATGAGAATCAAGGTTCGAAGGTTAAATGTGGTTTTGGAAATGTGAACTAAGCGTTAGAACTGTACTAAATGGTACCAAATTTGTAACAGTTTGGTTTAGGATGGACAAATCGATCGGGAAATTTAAAATGTTGGTATTGGGGCTTCTACCGATAGGTAAGGTTAAGATAAACGTTTGGGTTTGGAGATGTACTAAATGGTACTATATTTGATACAATTTGGTGTTGGGTCTAAAATTTGGTATAAGAGATATCGAGGTGGTTTTGGAAGTGTCTACTATAATTGTATGAAAAATTGGTGAGGGAATATACTGAAATCCCGAAATTTGATATATATGACCGAGGTGGTTTTGGAATTGTGTACTAAGTGTGCGAACTGTACTAAATGGTACCAAATTTGGAACAGTTTAGTTTAGGGTGAACGGATGAAGCTGGAATTTTGAAATTTTGTATTGGGGTCCCTTTTGGTGGTAGATTTGTGATAAAGACGGGGGTTTTGGGATTGTATTCAACAAGTGTACGAAAAGTACTAAATAGTACTATGCTAGGTACAATTTGGTATTGGTGCACAGATATTGATGGAAATCTGATATTTGGTATTTGCATGTGTTGCCTGCACATATGGAGGTAGTTTCGGAAATGTGTGCTATAATTGTACGAAAAGTACTTAATGGTACGATATTTGGTATTGGATGAAGAGATAGAGATAATAAAAATAAAATTTGATATTTAGATTACTTATGGTATCTGTGTTTGAGATATGAAGGTGGTTTGGAAATGCCTCCTATATTTTGTATGAAATGTACTAAATGGTACTAAATTTGTTATTGGATGAAGTGATAGGTCTGGCATTCTTAAATGTGATATTGCGATCTCTGTTGGTATCAGGACTTGAGATGTGGAGACAATTTTGGAAATATGTACCATAATTGTTCAAAAAGTGCTAAGTGATACTAAATTGGGTTTCGGGTGAAGGTGAAGAGCTTGCATCCCGAAATTTGAGGGGTCTGTTGGTATCTGAGGTTGAAATATGGGTATTGTTTTGAAAATGCGTACCATAATTGTTCGAAAAGTACAAAGTGGTACAAAATTGGGTATTGTGTGGAGAAATAGAGCTGAAATCCTGAAATTTGATATTGAGGTCTCTGTTGGTATCTTTACTTGAGATATGTCTGTAGTTTTGAAAATATGTACAATAATTGTACGAAAAGTACTAAATGTGGTATTGGGTGAAGGAATAGAGCTCAAGTCCTGAAATTTGATGTGGATGTCACTGATGGTGCCTGTGGTTGAGAGAAGGAGCTGATTTTGGATATGCGTTCTATATTTGTACTAAATGATACTAAATTTGGTAATGGGGGAAATTGAAGAGCTGAAATCAAGACATTTGATATTATCCTTGGTATCTGAGATTGAAATGGCGTTTGTTGTGAAAATGCGTCCTATATTTGTTCATAAAGTACTAATTGAAACTTCATTAGTTATCGGCTGAAGGGAAAGAGCTGGAATCCCGAAATTTGATATTGAGGTCTCTTTTGGTGTCTAATGTTGAAAGGGGTGATTTTGGAAATGAGTGCTATGATCGTACGAAAAGTGCAAAAGGCGACAGAGTGTGTGGCGTTTAGATTAAGATGGAATTCTGAAATTTGGTAACGAGGTCACCGTTGGTGTCTTGGGTGGAGAGAAGAGAGGTGATTTTGGGCATGCGTATAATTCAACGAAGAGGTATGGTAATTTTGGATTGGGTTTTAAGATATGCCGGAATTCTGAAAGTTGATAAGGTGGCCAAAGTTGGTATATAGTTTAGAGGTAGTGTTCGAAAAGTAGTAAATTGTATAAAATTTGCCGTTCAGTGAACGGGTAAAGCATGAATCTTAAAATTTGATTTTGAGCTCATTTATGATTTTTTGGATTTAGATATGGCTGTGGTCAACAGGACACAATTTTTTTCTGCTAAAATTTAAATAACAAAACTTATTTGATTCTAACAGCAATTCACACCACACCTTCAAATATTTCGACTAAATTGTTTAACTTCCTAAGTTTTAATATGTGGGGATAGTGTCGATAGGGTCGGTCCTACAGGGTGTCCCAATAATAATTAAAAATTCGGCTTGACAGAAAAATAGCGAATTCCATAGTTTTAATATGTCTCGCTTATGCAGAAAAACTGCAATTTTGAGCCAGAAAAGTCGAACTCATTACCACTGTGTGATGTACAAAATAAGGTGAGTCTCTCCTGTTATTCCTGAATAAAAAAAAATATCTACCGGAACTTCTTTAGTGCCTGCATTATGTCATCTTGCCCATTCATGTTCTCTTCGAGAGACAAATTATGCCTTACGAAAATTAGGGTGCAGTTTTATTATTCAATAAAACAAAATTTGCATTGTTTGCTGTTGTCGTTTCTTCTTAACCCCATGCCATGTAACTCCGTTTTTTTCGACATAAGGCGCCATCTGCTACGCCATGCTGAAGGAAAAATAAGAAATAAACTCCAAAAATGCATAGCTGATAATGTGGCAAAATCATCTGGCTGCAAGCAAGTAATTTGTTTGCTGGCAACTATAAATGTGGCTGGCTGGCTGGCTAGCAGCAGCAGCAGCGTATGCGGGTTAGCTAGCTATAAAATATATTACAATGTATGAATGTTTGTGGTGGCAGCATAGGAAACAAAAGCTAGGCATTTATTTGTGCCCAAAACCACAGATATTTCATCAAGAAATCAGCAGCAACAATCGATGGTAGGGAACGTGGAAGGGAGGGTGCTCATTCGGTTGGAGGTTGATTCACTTCAAATAACTCAAAACAAAACCTCAAGGAAGAAAGATTGGGCAATCGGTCTGGATGGGTTACATTCATTTGGATGGAGGGGCATGCATGGCTGGGCAAAAGTAACAAAAATAAAATCTCCTGTTCACAGACATTATTCGTTTTTGTTTTTATTTTTACGTCGAGCCTTCACCCTTTGCCGGTCGCAGAGGATTTTGATTTCAAAGTTGTTGATAAGGCGTGCAGAGAGAAAAGTCATCATTTAGCATTTACTCGTACCTACCACTACTACTACGCTTAGTATGATATGTAGTGTGTATGTAGTGATTACATGGAGGTAGGTAGGTAGGTATGATGGTGTGGCATGGACATTGCAGTTGTTGGCTTTTGTGGGTTTGATTTCCTTGCAATCATGTTGTTCACGCTGTATTGTTGAAGTTGGAGTTTTAAAACCAATAAATTTACGATTTTTTCCCTGCTGTCATAATACCTAAGGGATATCAAGGGGGGGGGGGGGGGGGGCGAATGGTTATTCTTTGGTGCTGTTGCCTTCATGTTCCTGGTATTAATCTAAGACGTATGTATATGGGTGTGTGTGTGTGTGCATGGCAGTTAAATCCCCCACAAGCTAGAGATTTTTCATTACTTTGTTTTATAGTTTTTTTTTCAAATTGTTTATTTTCCATGGTTCGTTTTGGGATTTTTTTCTCTCTTCTTCTTCTTCTTCTTCCTCTTGTACAATTTAATATGTATGATCACGTTTTATTTGCTGATTTTCGCATAAAAAACCTCTACTACCGTCATTCATTCATTGTGTATTCGAAGAGTAGGTGTTATCGGTAAACCGATGACCATTCACTATGGGTGATTAGTCATTTATCGGTAGCAGAATTTTTTTGCTTTTAATTTCATTTCGAATGCATGACATGATTAGGCCTTACCAAGGGTAGGATAACAGGACGGTGGGAAAGGGGGGGAAGAGGAGACAAGAGGGTGCTGTAAGTAAACAGGAAGCAAAAGGGATAAGAAGTACATGAGAGAATATACAGTGAGATAAAAAAAACTGCAACAAAGTCAAACGCCATAATTTTTACATTTTTTTTTTCAATTTTATTGAATGAAACCAAAAAAAAAATCGGAAATAGCATCAAATTTTAGAATAAGTTTAGATTTCTTCGAATTGGTCGCCTTTGGCACGAATTATGGCCTATAAACTGCCAATGAAACCGTCACACGCTACCAGAATGTTGCTCTGCTGTATTTTGACCCATTCCCGACGAAGCGCTTGCTCGAGGTGATCGACACTTTGGTATTTTTTAGTGCCAACCTTGCATCCGAAGATTCGGATTGGCATCCGAAGATTTTGGTGGCCATTGTGCGCTGGAAATGAAGCGAGGAATCTCATTTTGTAACCATGCATGGGTGGCGTGTGGTGAGTGCGATGGTGCTGATGGTGCGGCGGCTAAAATGTTTGCGTGCCCAAGGTTTTAATACACCCTCCAGAATATTTTGGCGATAATATTCGGCATTTATACTGATGCCACGATCGATTAATACGAGCGAAGAGCGACCATCGGCTGTTATGGCGGCCCACACCATCACCATGTCCGGCGCTTGAGTTCTGATGGCCAACCGAAAGTGCACATTTTCAGCTGACCTCTTTGGCAAGTAAACAGGATCAATTTGTTTGTTTACAAACTGCTGGACAACGAATGTTTCCTCATCGGAGA
Organism: Musca domestica; assembly: GCF_030504385.1. Taxonomy (NCBI): domain Eukaryota; kingdom Metazoa; phylum Arthropoda; class Insecta; order Diptera; family Muscidae; genus Musca; species Musca domestica. The sequence goes on along the minus strand of NW_026712328.1, from coordinate 28,576,515 downwards.
AACCCAAATTCGGCAGTTCACCACTTTCGGCCAAGCGAAGCAACTCCTTAGCTCGTTTTAGTCTATTTTCTTTCCATTGCTGTGTAAGTTCTTGCACATTTTGGAATTTCAATGGCTTTACCCCGAGCTCATTTTTCAATATTTGCCGAATGAAATATTGCGATATGTTCAGCTCACGAGCCATTTTTCGGCCACTGCGATGCGGTTTTCGATCAAGTTGCTTTTTTACTTTACGAACTATTTCTGCTGATATTGCTGTTTTCTTCCGCCTACTTCCTTGACGGGCTACGCTACCAGTATCACGGCAATAGTACGAGACACTAAAGATTTATTCACATTTAAATGCTGGAGTGGTCTATCGATAACCACTTGTGGGTTTCCAGCCAAATATAAAGAAGTCACACTATCACGCTTGAATTCCGTCACGAATAACTTTTTTCTGGAAAATTCTCACCAAAATGCTTTCATACGCTTGTAAGCAATATAATGAGGTGTCACTGGAAAAATTTTAACAGCTGTCGGACGAGTGCCTTGGAAATGGCAGCAGTCCGAAGTTGGTTGCAGTTTTTTCATCTCCTCAACCTCGACAACATGATACGAAATGGTTCCAAATGTAGTACAATTTTGGATTTTTCGTATACTTGTTGTGCGGATTTCCAGAAACCCTTTGGTAATTTAAGACTTTTAGCTATTGGTCCTCAAATATAAAGGGTACCATATTTATTACCTTTTAGTACTTTTCGTGCCGAATTTCCGAGTTTCCAAATCATTGAGTCCGTCAATCACTTTGGTCGAAATTCGTTAAAATTGGCATATCAACTCCAGATGCACACTGCATACTTTTAGGCGTCCCTATATTTATCCAACTTAAGCTCTCTGAGAAAACTATGCCGCAATTTTCACTTTTCCTTTGACAATTATCACCACATTTCTTTGACATTTGTCATTCTCATTTTCTTTGGACTATTTTTTTGTTTCTCAACACAATCTGATACAATTAATTATGTCAAACGGAAATTTTTAATTAAATTAGCACATTATGCTTTGTCATGTTAGGTCGATCGACCAAAAAACATCCACAGGGCGGTTTTCTTGTAGCAGTTTTCTTTTCTTATTTTTCTCGTTTCTTGGTTTTGTTGTCGCCTTCTTCCTACAAAAGAGGCTGATGCTGTTAATTAAGGCATTTTGAATAATGAAACTTTAAATGTTTGCCAAGGCAGAGGGCCAACGTGATGACAAATGTTAAAAAAAGGTCAATTAACATTTAATATGAAATTAAGTAGTGTGTGTAATTTTAAGAAAAAAAAAAAAAATAAAACAACCTAAATGGTGGGAACGAAAATGTTGCTAAAAATTTCTTGTTGGTGTTAGGGAAGGCCGCGATGGGAATAAGGCGAAAACGAATACTTCTTCCCTGTATTAATTAGATTTCCAAACCTGGATAATATTTTGATGTCATCTACAAAGGCAAAGGCATCTACAAAGGTGGTAGGCAAATAGTATCCCATGGGATGTCTGTTTGTTCACCAACGCAATTGTAAAAAATAAATTGTTATTTATAATTTTTCTTGAAACCATTAAATATCTTAAATATTTTTTACATAATTCTTGTTACCTTTTCTCTTCCAAAATAATTAATAGTTTATTAAATTGTGTAAATATAATAGCGATTTTTTTTATCAAAATATGAATTTGTGCCAATAAACATTTCCGAAATTTCTTCAAAAAATATTCTTTAAAAACCCACGTCTTGTAGGCTCTTCAAAAATATTCTTTAAAAACCCACGTCTTGTAGGCTCTTCAAAAATATTCTTTAAAAACCCACGTCTTGTAGGCTCTTCAAAAATATTCTTTAAAAATCCACGTCTTGTAGGCTCTTCAAAAATATATTCTTTAAAAATCCACGTCTTGTAGGCTCTTCAAAAATATATTCTTTAAAAATCCACGTCTTGTAGGCTCTTCAAAAATATATTCTTTAAAAATCCACGTCTTTTGGCTCTTCAAAAATATATTCTTTAAAAATCCACGTCTTGTAGGCTCTTCAAAAATATATTCTTTAAAAATCCACGTCTTGTAGGCTCTTCAAAAATATATTCTTTAAAAATCCACGTCTTGTAGGCTCTTCAAAAATATTCTTTAAAAATCCACGTCTTGTAGGCTCTTCAAAAATATATTCTTTAAAAATCCACGTCTTTTGGCTCTTCAAAAATATATTCTTTAAAAATCCACGTCTTTTGGCTCTTCAAAAATATATTCTTTAAAAATCCACGTCTTGTAGGCTCTTCAAAAATATATTCTTTAAAAATCCACGTCTTGTAGGCTCTTCAAAAATATATTCTTTAAAAATCCACGTCTTTTGGCTCTTCAAAAATATATTCTTTAAAAATCCACGTCTTGTAGGCTCTTCAAAAATATATTCTTTAAAAATCCACGTCTTGTAGGCTCTTCAAAAATATATTCTTTAAAAATCCACGTCTTGTAGGCTCTTCAAAAATATTCTTTAAAAATCCACGTCTTGTAGGCTCTTCAAAAATATATTCTTTAAAAATCCACGTCTTTTGGCTCTTCAAAAATATATTCTTTAAAAATCCACGTCTTTTGGCTCTTCAAAAATATATTCTTTAAAAATCCACGTCTTGTAGGCTCTTCAAAAATATATTCTTTGAAAATCCACGTCTTGTAGGCTCTTCAAAAATATATTCTTTAAAAATCCACGTCTTGTAGGCTCTTCAAAAATATATTCTTTGAAAATCCACGTCTTGTAGGCTCTTCAAAAATATATTCTTTAAAAATCCACGTCTTGTAGGCTCTTCAAAAATATATTCTTTAAAAATCCACGTCTTGTAGGCTCTTCAAAAATATATTCTTTAAAAATCCACGTCTTGTAGGCTCTTCAAAAATATATTCTTTGAAAATCCACGTCTTGTAGGCTCTTCAAAAATATATTCTTTAAAAATCCACGTCTTGTAGGCTCTTCAAAAATATATTCTTTGAAAATCCACGTCTTGTAGGCTCTTCAAAAATATATTCTTTAAAAATCCACGTCTTGTAGGCTCTTCAAAAATATATTCTTTAAAAATCCACGTCTTGTAGGCTCTTCAAAAAAAAATGTATATATATATATATATATTCTTTAAAAATCCACGTCTTGTAGGCTCTTCAAAAATATATTCTTTAAAAATCCACGTCTTGTAGGCTCTTCAAAAATATATTCTTTAAAAATCCACGTCTTGTAGGCTCTTCAAAAATATATTCTTTAAAAATCCACGTCTTGTAGGCTCTTCAAAAATATATTCTTTAAAAATCCACGTCTTGTAGGCTCTTCAAAAATATATTCTTTAAAAATCCACGTCTTGTAGGCTCTTCAAAAATATATTCTTTAAAAATCCACGTCTTGTAGGCTCTTCAAAAATATATTCTTTAAAAATCCACGTCTTGTAGGCTCTTCAAAAATATATTCTTTAAAAATCCACGTCTTGTAGGCTCTTCAAAAATATATTCTTTAAAAATCCACGTCTTGTAGGCTCTTCAAAAATATATTCTTTAAAAATCCACGTCTTGTAGGCTCTTCAAAAATATATTCTTTAAAAATCCACGTCTTGTAGGCTCTTCAAAAATATATTCTTTAAAAATCCACGTCTTGTAGGCTCTTCAAAAATATATTCTTTAAAAATCCACGTCTTGTAGGCTCTTCAAAAATATATTCTTTAAAAATCCACGTCTTGTAGGCTCTTCAAAAATATATTCTTTAAAAATCCACGTCTTTTGGCTCTTCAAAAATATATTCTTTAAAAATCCATGTCTTTTGGCTCTTCAAAAATATTCTTTTAAAATCCACGTCTTGTAGGCTCTTCAAAAATATTCTTTAAAAATCCACGTCTTGTAGGCTCTTCAAAAATATTCTTTAAAAATCCACGTCTTGTATGCTCTTCAAAAATATTCTTTAAAAATCCACGTCTTGTAGGCTCTTCAAAAATATTCTTTAAAAATCCACGTCTTGTAGGCTCTTCAACAATATATTCTTTAAAAATCCACGTCTTGTAGGCTCTTCAAAAATATATTCTTTAAAAATCCACGTCTTGTAGGCTCTTCAAAAATATATTCTTTAAAAATCCACGTCTTTTGGCTCTTCAAAAATATATTCTTTAAAAATCCACGTCTTGTAGGCTCTTCAAAAATATATTCTTTGAAAATCCACGTCTTGTATGCTCTTCAAAAATATTCTTTAAAAATCCACGTCTTGTAGGCTCTTCAAAAATATTCTTTAAAAATCCACGTCTTGTAGGCTCTTCAAAAATATTCTTTAAAAATCCACGTCTTGTAGGCTCTTCAAAAATATATTCTTTAAAAATCCACGTCTTGTAGGCTCTTCAAAAATATATTCTTTAAAAATCCACGTCTTGTAGGCTCTTCAAAAATATATTCTTTAAAAATCCACGTCTTTTGGCTCTTCAAAAATATATTCTTTAAAAATCCACGTCTTGTAGGCTCTTCAAAAATATATTCTTTGAAAATCCACGTCTTGTAGGCTCTTCAAAAATATATTCTTTAAAAATCCACGTCTTGTAGGCTCTTCAAAAATATATTCTTTGAAAATCCACGTCTTGTAGGCTCTTCAAAAATATATTCTTTAAAAATCCACGTCTTGTAGGCTCTTCAAAAATATATTCTTTAAAAATCCACGTCTTGTAGGCTCTTCAAAAAAAAAAATGTATATATATATATATATATATATATATATATATATATATATATATATTCTTTAAAAATCCACGTCTTGTAGGCTCTTCAAAAAAAAAATGTATATATATATATATATATATATATATATATATATATATATATATATATATATATATATATATATATATATATATATATATATATATATATATATATATATATATATATATATTCTTTAAAAATCCACGTCTTGTAGGCTCTTCAAAAATATATTCTTTAAAAATCCACGTCTTGTAGGCTCTTCAAAAATATATTCTTTAAAAATCCACGTCTTGTAGGCTCTTCAAAAATATATTCTTTAAAAATCCACGTCTTGTAGGCTCTTCAAAAATATATTCTTTAAAAATCCACGTCTTGTAGGCTCTTCAAAAAATATTCTATAAAAATCCACGTCTAGTAGGCTCTTCAAAAATATATTCTTAAAAAATCCACGTCCCGAAGACTCTTCAAAAAATATTCTTTAAAAATCCACGTCTTGTAGGCTCTTCAAAAATATATTCTTTAAAAATCCACGTCTTGTAGGCTTTTCAAAAAATATTCTTAAAAATCCATGTCTTGTGGGCTCTTCAAAAATATATTCTTTAAAAATCCACGTCTTGTAGGCTCTTCAAAAATATATTCTTTAAAAATCCACGTCTTGTAGGCTCTTCAAAAATATATTCTTTAAAAATCCACGTCTTGTAGGCTCTTCAAAAATATATTCTTTGAAAATCCACGTCTTGTAGGCTCTTCAAAAATATATTCTTTAAAAATCCACGTCTTGTAGGCTCTTCAAAAATATATTCTTTAAAAATCCACGTCTTGTAGGCTCTTCAAAAAAAAATGTATATATATATATATATATATATATATATATTCTTTAAAAATCCACGTCTTGTAGGCTCTTCAAAAATATATTCTTTAAAAATCCACGTCTTGTAGGCTCTTCAAAAATATATTCTTTAAAAATCCACGTCTTGTAGGCTCTTCAAAAATATATTCTTTAAAAATCCACGTCTTGTAGGCTCTTCAAAAATATATTCTTTAAAAATCCACGTCTTGTAGGCTCTTCAAAAATATATTCTTTAAAAATCCACGTCTTGTAGGCTCTTCAAAAATATATTCTTTAAAAATCCACGTCTTGTAGGCTCTTCAAAAATATATTCTTTAAAAATCCACGTCTTGTAGGCTCTTCAAAAATATATTCTTTAAAAATCCACGTCTTGTAGGCTCTTCAAAAATATATTCTTTAAAAATCCACGTCTTGTAGGCTCTTCAAAAATATATTCTTTAAAAATCCACGTCTTGTAGGCTCTTCAAAATATATTCTTTAAAAATCCACGTCTTGTAGGCTCTTCAAAAATATATTCTTTAAAAATCCACGTCTTGTAGGCTCTTCAAAAATATATTCTTTAAAAATCCACGTCTTGTAGGCTCTTCAAAAATATATTCTTTAAAAATCCACGTCTTGTAGGCTCTTCAAAAATATATTCTTTAAAAATCCACGTCTTGTAGGCTCTTCAAAAATATATTCTTTAAAAATCCACGTCTTGTAGGCTCTTCAAAAATATATTCTTTAAAAATCCACGTCTTGTAGGCTCTTCAAAAATATATTCTTTAAAAATCCACGTCTTGTAGGCTCTTCAAAAATATATTCTTTAAAAATCCACGTCTTGTAGGCTCTTCAAAAATATATTCTTTAAAAATCCACGTCTTGTAGGCTCTTCAAAAATATATTCTTTAAAAATCCACGTCTTGTAGGCTCTTCAAAAATATATTCTTTAAAAATCCACGTCTTGTAGGCTCTTCAAAAATATATTCTTTAAAAATCCACGTCTTGTAGGCTCTTCAAAAATATATTCTTTAAAAATCCACGTCTTGTAGGCTCTTCAAAAATATATTCTTTAAAAATCCACGTCTTGTAGGCTCTTCAAAAATATATTCTTTAAAAATCCACGTCTTGTAGGCTCTTCAAAATATATTCTTTAAAAATCCACGTCTTGTAGGCTCTTCAAAAAATATTCTATAAAAATCCACGTCTAGTAGGCTCTTCAAAAATATATTCTTAAAAAATCCACGTCCCGAAGACTCTTCAAAAAATATTCTTTAAAAATCCACGTCTTGTAGGCTCTTCAAAAATATATTCTTTAAAAATCCACGTCTTGTAGGCTCTTCAAAAATATATTCTTTAAAAATCCACGTCTTGTAGGCTCTTCAAAAAAAAATGTATATATATATATATATATATATATATATATATATATTCTTTAAAAATCCACGTCTTGTAGGCTCTTCAAAAATATATTCTTTAAAAATCCACGTCTTGTAGGCTCTTCAAAAATATATTCTTTAAAAATCCACGTCTTGTAGGCTCTTCAAAAATATATTCTTTAAAAATCCACGTCTTGTAGGCTCTTCAAAAATATATTCTTTAAAAATCCACGTCTTGTAGGCTCTTCAAAAATATATTCTTTAAAAATCCACGTCTTGTAGGCTCTTCAAAAATATATTCTTTAAAAATCCACGTCTTGTAGGCTCTTCAAAAATATATTCTTTAAAAATCCACGTCTTGTAGGCTCTTCAAAAATATATTCTTTAAAAATCCACGTCTTGTAGGCTCTTCAAAAATATATTCTTTAAAAATCCACGTCTTGTAGGCTCTTCAAAAATATATTCTTTAAAAATCCACGTCTTGTAGGCTCTTCAAAAATATATTCTTTAAAAATCCACGTCTTGTAGGCTCTTCAAAAAATATTCTATAAAAATCCACGTCTAGTAGGCTCTTCAAAAATATATTCTTAAAAAATCCACGTCCCGAAGACTCTTCAAAAAATATTCTTTAAAAATCCACGTCTTGTAGGCTCTTCAAAAATATATTCTTTAAAAATCCACGTCTTGTAGGCTCTTCAAAAATATATTCTTTAAAAATCCACGTCTTGTAGGCTCTTCAAAAAAAATGTATATATATATATATATATATATATATATATATATTCTTTAAAAATCCACGTCTTGTAGGCTCTTCAAAAATATATTCTTTAAAAATCCACGTCTTGTAGGCTCTTCAAAAATATATTCTTTAAAAATCCACGTCTTGTAGGCTCTTCAAAAATATATTCTTTAAAAATCCACGTCTTGTAGGCTCTTCAAAAATATATTCTTTAAAAATCCACGTCTTGTAGGCTCTTCAAAAATATATTCTTTAAAAATCCACGTCTTGTAGGCTCTTCAAAAATATATTCTTTAAAAATCCACGTCTTGTAGGCTCTTCAAAAATATATTCTTTAAAAATCCACGTCTTGTAGGCTCTTCAAAAATATATTCTTTAAAAATCCACGTCTTGTAGGCTCTTCAAAAATATATTCTTTAAAAATCCACGTCTTGTAGGCTCTTCAAAAATATATTCTTTAAAAATCCACGTCTTGTAGGCTCTTCAAAAATATATTCTTTAAAAATCCACGTCTTGTAGGCTCTTCAAAAATATATTCTTTAAAAATCCACGTCTTGTAGGCTCTTCAAAAATATATTCTTTAAAAATCCACGTCTTGTAGGCTCTTCAAAAATATATTCTTTAAAAATCCACGTCTTGTAGGCTCTTCAAAAATATATTCTTTAAAAATCCACGTCTTGTAGGCTCTTCAAAAATATATTCTTTAAAAATCCACGTCTTGTAGGCTCTTCAAAAATATATTCTTTAAAAATCCACGTCTTGTAGGCTCTTCAAAAATATATTCTTTAAAAATCCACGTCTTGTAGGCTCTTCAAAAATATATTCTTTAAAAATCCACGTCTTGTAGGCTCTTCAAAAATATATTCTTTAAAAATCCACGTCTTGTAGGCTCTTCAAAAATATATTCTTTAAAAATCCACGTCTTGTAGGCTCTTCAAAAATATATTCTTTAAAAATCCACGTCTTGTAGGCTCTTCAAAAATATATTCTTTAAAAATCCACGTCTTGTAGGCTCTTCAAAAATATATTCTTTAAAAATCCACGTCTTGTAGGCTCTTCAAAAATATATTCTTTAAAAATCCACGTCTTGTAGGCTCTTCAAAAATATATTCTTTAAAAATCCACGTCTTGTAGGCTCTTCAAAAATATATTCTTTAAAAATCCACGTCTTGTAGGCTCTTCAAAAATATATTCTTTAAAAATCCACGTCTTGTAGGCTCTTCAAAAATATATTCTTTAAAAATCCACGTCTTGTAGGCTCTTCAAAAATATATTCTTTAAAAATCCACGTCTTGTAGGCTCTTCAAAATATATTCTTTAAAAATCCACGTCTTGTAGGCTCTTCAAAAATATATTCTTTAAAAATCCACGTCTTGTAGGCTCTTCAAAAATATATTCTTTAAAAATCCACGTCTTGTAGGCTCTTCAAAAATATATTCTTTAAAAATCCACGTCTTGTAGGCTCTTCAAAATATATTCTTTAAAAATCCACGTCTTGTAGGCTCTTCAAAAATATATTCTTTAAAAATCCACGTCTTGTAGGCTCTTCAAAAATATATTCTTTAAAAATCCACGTCTTGTAGGCTCTTCAAAAATATATTCTTTAAAAATCCACGTCTTGTAGGCTCTTCAAAAATATATTCTTTAAAAATCCACGTCTTGTAGGCTCTTCAAAAATATATTCTTTAAAAATCCACGTCTTGTAGGCTCTTCAAAAATATTCTTTAAAAATCCACGTCCCGACGACTCTTCAAAGAATATTCTTTAAAAAATTCACGTCTCGAAAGCTCTTCAAAAAATATTCTTTAAAAATTCACGTCAGAAAATATTCTTTATAAAATCCACGCATTGAAGGCTCTTCAAAAAATGTTCTTAAAAATTTCACGTCATGTAGGCTCTTAAAAAATACAGGCTTCGAAAGGTCTTTAAAAAATATGAAAACAGATATGAAATTGCCACAAAGTATTTCTTACTGTGTATAGAAAGGTAAAGAGACACTTTCAATATTTTTTATTTCAAAACACATACAATCACAAAATAATTTTGAATTTCTCTGCATAGACCTGTTTTGTAATAAAATAATATTTGACCTACTTTGCTTTTGAGCCCCAAAAAACTGTTCCTTGGCAAACATTTGCCTCAAGACAAAGAAAAACACTTTAATTTATCTCCATGCCACTATTTTTCCATCGGGTTTTAAAACCGATTTTTTATCGTTTAACTTATGCGAGAATATAATACTACCCGTAAAATAAACAAAAACAAAAATCCTTCAATTTTAATGATTGAAAAATTGTGTCAGCAAATTAATATTCTAAACACCACTTACACATGATTCTTGAAGTGTTAGAGTGTGAGTGTGTGTGTGTGAGTGGATTTTTTTGCAACGAGTGCAAAATTATACTGTTGTTAAAAGTCAATATATGACACTTTGGCATATAACAGCAACAATAACATGATACAAGCCAGTGATACAACAAGAAAAACAACAACGACAAGAACAACACAATCATGAGCAGTCAACAACCTAAATCGTGCCTAGGCTTCTCACAACATCAACAGCAACAGCAACAACAACAACAAAATAACTCAATATATTAAATGCAATCAATGCAGAATCCATACGTTCAAGTATGCAGATAAATTGCTGACAGTGGTGGGCAAAAGTGTGTTCAGGAATGTTAAAGGAATTATTTTAAAACTGTCTTTTTTATAGCCTCCACCATACATGGTATGGAGGGTATATTGAGTTCGTCATTCCGTTTGTAACTCATCGAAATAATCATTTTAGACATAACAAAATATATATATTTTTGATCAGCGTAAAATTCCAAGACGTCCATCCGTCTGTCCGCCTGTTGTAATCACGATAGAGAAAAAAAAAACGAATAAAGATAGGTAGCTAAAATTGTGCACAGATCAGTCTTTTCTCTGCAGGCAGGATGATTATAGCCAAAAAATTCAATGAAATTGTCTGAAAATCCACAAAAGGAGTTCCTTCTTAGTACTTTACCCCCCTGGAAGAGTATTGTCTATATAGGTCCACAATATTGTATATATTCGGTATTTTCATGATTTTAGCTTCATGGAATTGTCTAGAAGTTCTTCCCAAGCTCTGTCTATATAGCCGAGAAAAATGTCGTATAGCCCACATATAACGGTACCTCCCGATATTCGATATTTTAACAAATTTAGGGACATTGTTCACCGGAGTTGTTTCAAATTTCGTATTTAGTATTCGTATTTGGTACTGCAGCATATGACAAAAAATTGCGTATGCAGGTCCTATACATCTTCGTACAGGGCGAGATGAAAAAACTGCAATCATCTCCAGACTGCTGTCATTTCTATGCCACTTGTCCGACAGCTGTTAAAATTATTCCAGTGACACCTCATTATATTGTTCACAAGTGTACAAAAGCATTTTGGTGAGAATTTGCCAGGAAAAACGTTATTCGTGATGGAATTCAAGCGTGATAGCGTTATTTCTTTATATTTGGCTGGAAAACTTGAAGTGGCTATCGTTAGAGCACTCCAGCATTTAAATGTGAATAAATCTTTTGTGTCTCGTACCATCGCTCGTTACCGTGAAACTGGTAGCGTAGCCCGACGTCAAGGAAGTGGACTGAAGAAAACAGCAACATCAGCAGAAATGGGCCGGGTCGCAGTGGCTGAAAAATAGCTCGTGAGCTGAACATATCGCAATATTCCATTCGGCAAATATTCAAAAATGAGCTCGGGGTCAAGTCATTGTAATTCCAAAAAGTGCAATAACCTACACCGCAACAGAAAGAAAATAGACTCAAAAGAGCTAAAGCTTTGCTTCGCTAGGCCGAAAGTGGTGAACTGCCGAATTTGGTTTTCTCCGATGAGAAAACATTCGTTGTCCAGCAATTTGTAAACAAACAAAGTCGTATCGTGTTTACTTGCCAAAGAGGTCAGCTGAAAATGTACATAAGAGCCGATGATCGCTCTCTGCTCGACCGTGGCATCAGAATAAATGCCGAATATTATCGCGAAAATATTCTGGAGGGTGTATTAAAGCCTTGGGCACGCAAACATTTTGGCCGCAGACCTTGGACATTCAAATAGGACTCCATCGCACCATCGCACTCAGCACACGCCACCCATGAATGGTTACTAAATGAGGTTCCTCGCTTCATTTCCAGCGCACAAGAGCCACCAAAATCGCCGGATACCAATCCGTTGGACTATTGTGTATGGAGCATTTTTGAAGGCAAGGTTGGCACTAAAAAATACCAAAGTGTCGATCACCTCAAGCAAGCGCTTCGCCGGGATCGGGCCAAAAACCGCAGAGCAACTTTCGGGCAGCGTGTGAAAGTTTCATTAACCCTTTGAAGACCATAATTCGTGCCAAAGGTAAACAATTCGAACAAATCTAAACCTATTCTAAATTTTTTTCTCTCACCCTGTACCTCCTGGAAGAGAAATATGTATATAGGTCCACGATATCGTATAGCCCACATATAACGGAACCCAATCCCAATATTCGGTATTTTGATAATTTTTTCGACATTATTTACCGGAGTTGTTTCAAATTTCGTATTTAGAGTTCGTAAACAATTTTTGTAAACAATTTTCTGTCAGAAAATTCAGGTCTTTTTATAGGCCCCACACTTATTGATACCTCCCTAATTTCGGTATTTTGATTCACAGGCATTGTTTAAAATTTGGTCTTTGAAATTCGTAATGGATACTACAGCCTAGGACAGAAAAATGTGTGTGTGCAGGTCCACGTCTTCGAATAGCCCCCATATAACGGTACCTCCCTATATTCGGTATATTTCAGCGACATTATTCATCGAAATTGTTTCAAATTTCGTATTTAAAGTTCCAGCCTGCCGCAGAAAATTGTCTCTGCAGGTCCTGGTCGGCATATAGCCCCAATAAAACGGTACCTCGCTATATTCGTTTTTATATAATTTTAGCTACATTATTCCTTGGTCTTTGTTTCAACTTTCGTATTTGAATATTGTAATGGCTTATGACCCATGCAGGGTCTTCGTATTTACCCCATTGTATTATTCGGTATTTTTAAAATTATAACAGAATTTTTAACGGATTTTAATTAATTTAATTTTTTTTTTTTTTTTTTTTTTTTTGAAAATTTCCAAATTTGTTCCAAATGGTGGAGGGTATTCCGGCCGAACTTACTGCTTCTTTACCTGTTTATTTTTTGCTCTTATTAATTTTTATTTTTCTTTCTTTTTAGGTAAGTACAACTATATCGTCAACATTGAAATGTGGAAGCGTAAGTAAGACCCAATATTTTAGAGGAAGCCAAAAATGTCCCCCAAATTTAAAGCTTCAAAAAATATTTCAGATACTCCTTATGGACTTATTTAAATTTGAACACATTAAAATTTGTACTGAGAAACCTTTTCAACATCACTCAATAATTGCTCCAGTGTTTTCAACACTATTAAATCATCTCTGCCCCCCCCCCCCCCCCAAAAAAAAAAAAGAAACCCCTCTGCTGCTGGCTATTACTTGTTGGTTTGCGTTTTTAATGGCAAGCAACTCCAGTCTATCTTTCCTCAAAATGGTTTGTGATTGTGGTTTACTACTACTACTACTCCAGTGCCATTATGTTCTTCTTATAACTAACCACTTGAAATTGTCTTCATCATTTAAGGGGGGTCTTGGAGCCGTGGCCAGGGGGGCAAGGGGGGTTTCATGTTGCAGAGAATGTTGCAAATAATGGTAAATGCCATAAATGTCGTAAACGACAAAATCTCGATACAATATATGTTGAATTGTCTATAAATGGTAAAAGAGGCCGCCATAGCATATTAAACTATGGCATAAAGAAAATCAATCGAAAGACAAGAAGGCAAACATTGATGTCGTCGACGACGATGATGAGGTTGACGATCAATGTCTCTTAAAGAAAACCTCAAAGAAAACTCTGTTGAAAGATTTGTTGTCGTCTAATGGAAATGTGTGTTGCAAATCGAAGATAAAACCAAATACAACAACAATTATTTACAGTTTCATATTGCTCTCTCTCTAATGTTGGATGGGTTCTTCTATTAGCAGAGAAGTACAACTCGGAAAAAGCTTACCAAAATCTTTTTTCCCTTTGAATAATATTTCTCGCATTTTATGAGATATGTCCATTAAATATACGGCTGGGCATCATTTTGATAAAAAAATATCAGATATTAAGAAGTTATACCTGAAAGAAGATGGTTATGCAAGAAGGGTTTGAAATTTAAAAACCTAGGTTTTACCTGCCTTACCCCCTGGTAAACATTACCATCGTTCTCCACTAATAAACAAACGTTGTTTTTATAAAAACAACAATAAAGGGATAAAGCCTGACCATTTTGCAACAACAAAATACTACGGTATCCCGAACAAACAAGCCACACTGTTCTAAAAATTTGGCCCAATTATACTACGCATGTTCAAAACCCCTTCTTTCTCTCCACCCTAGAGCCCACCATTGACCTCGATAACAAATTTCAGGATACCATCTCTATCCCAATACCTAATGGCACACTTTGTGCCATTTTGCACTTTTCGTACGTTTATATAACCAATTTATATAACCAAAATCTCTCTATCTCAATGCCAGATACCAACAGAGATCTCAATTGAGGATTCCAACTCCTTCCCCTCTTCCAATGCCAAATTTAGTAGCATTTAGTTCGTACAGCTCTTTCCGTTTGTCTAATAGTATTTAAGTTTTTAGTATTTCTCGTACCCTTTTAGTACGAATTTTCAAAAACTCTGCCTTATCACATGTCGAATTTTCCAAAATCCAGCCTTATCACATGCCGGGCGTTGTCTCTAGGGCAGTGAGCTATATACAGGGTGAGATAAAACTGCTGCAACAAAGTCATACGCCATAATTTTTACATTTTTTTTTAATTTTATTGAATGAAAGCAAAAATGTCGGAAATAGCTCCAAATTTTAGAATAAGTTTAGATTTATTCGAATTGGTCACCTTTGGCATGAATTATGGCCTTCAAACGGCCAATGAAACCGTCACACGCTACCCGAAAATTGCTCTGCGGCATTTTGGCCCATTCCCGGCAAAGCGCTTGCTTAAGGTGATCGACACTTTGGTATTTTTTAGTGCCAACCTTGCTTTCCAAAATACTCCAGACACAAGAGGCCAACGGATTGGTATCCGGAGATTTTGGTGGAAATGAAGCGAGGAACCTCATTCTTTCTTGAGTGGTGCGTGCTGAGTACGATGGTGCTGAGTCTTGTTGTAATGTCCAAGGTCTGCGGCCAAAATGTTTGCGTGCCCAAGACTTTAATACATCCTCCAGAATATTTTCGCCATAATATTCGGCATTTATTCTGATGCCACGGTCAATTAATACGAGCGGAGAGCGACCATCGCCTGTTATGGCAGCCCGCACCATCACCATGGCCGGCGCTTGAGTTAAGATGGCCATCCGAAAGTGCACATTTTCAGCTGACCTCTTTGGCAAGTAAACATGATGTTTACAAACTGCTGGACAACGAATGTTTTCTCATCGGAGAAAACCAAATTCGGCAGTTCACCACTTTCGGCCAAACGAAGCAACTCTTTAGCTCTTTTGAGTCTATTTTCTTTCTGTTGCGGTGTAAGTTCTTGCACTTTTTGGAATTTTAATGGCTTTACTCGGAGCTCATATTTGCCGAATGGAATATTGCGATATGTTCAGCTCACGAGCCATTTTTCGGCCACTCCGACGCGGTTTTCGATCAAGTTGCTTTTTTACTTTACGAACCATTTCTGCTGATATTGCTGTTTTCTTCCGTCCACTTCCTTGACGACGTCGTGCTACGCTACTAGTATCACGGTACGAGACACAAAAGATTTATTCACACTTAAATGCTGGAGTGCTCTAAGTGCTTTCTATGCATATTTAAAGAAATCACGGTATCACACTTGAATTCCATCACGAATAACCTTTTTTCTGGAAAATTCTCAACAAAATGCTTTTGTACACTTGTAAACAAAAGAATGAGCTGTCACTGGAATAATTTTAACAGCTGTCGGACGAGTGGCTTAGAAATGACATCAAAACGCAAATGGAAGCAATGATTTCTAGCACATATTTTATTTAACTTAAATGGCGCCCAACATATGGCTTGAAATAATATTCTTAAATGACAGGATTATTTGTTATTTTAAAATGCCTAGATACATGCGTCACCAGTGGCGCCCAACGTAACATAAAATATTAACAGCAGTCTGAAGTTGGTTGCAGTTTTTTCATCGCACCCTGTACATTGCATATACGTCATATAAACCCTTACAAAGTAAATAAATCTAGCACAAAACTCTTATGTAAACATGCCATTAATAAAACTCATATAACACTTGCCCCATTTACTGCACATACCTGCAACTGTTGCACACAGCACACACACAAGCAAGCGAAGTGCATATATGTCATGGTACATAACAAAAAGAGGAGAAAATCAAAACACACGACGAAGTGCAGATTACGTTTTATGATGATTAAATTCTTAGGAAAAATGCAATTGTCTATGGTTCAATGGTCTTGTGTTAGTCAAATGCAACAGTACCATTCGCCATTCAAAGACTGGCTCCATTCTTCAATTCTAGGTATCCACGGGTAAGAAAAACAAAAACAACAGCGATAAATATGAAATTGTGATGGGAAACTTCCCTTCCACGACGAAGTGCCACAAGAAACCTTATGCCACGGAAAACGGATATGTGTATAAGTGCATAACGGTAAAATTAATGTGCCATTTATTTCAATTGCTGATGTTTTTGGAGGTTGTGCTGCTGCTGTTGCAACGGCAGCCAAATCAACGATATTATCATCATCATCATCGTCGTCATCCTCATCCTCATCATACTAAGTTTTATGTTGTCAATTTGTAAATGTGCGCTTGCGCTTACCCACTGTCATCTGTTCGCTCGCTTCCTATCTAAATGCTTCTTCTTCTTTTTTTATTTCCTTCATAAAAATCTTGTGGCTCTTTAGTTAATTGGCCTGTTGCCAATATGTCTCTGCCGTATGACCAAAAGGGAATTATAAATGTAACATGGTGTTCCTACGCTTCCTACTTCCCTCCTCCCCACCAACATAACATTTCCGACAAACAAACTGAATTTTGATTTAATTGTTTTCAAGTTATCGTCGTCGTCGTCATTGCCATCCTGCTGTGCCTTGATGTCATACCATTTGGCTCTTAAGTGTCATAATGGACGTTTAACTTAATTAGCTGGTCACCGCCATCGTTCGCCATACATAACGTCATCACACGATCGCTACAGCGTCGTGCGGTTGATATTGTGGGGCTTCATGTGGCGATGTGTCGCATTACGCATTGAACTAATGATGTAAAAAAGGCTTCCTTTGTGGATACATAGATGGATGGATGGATGTTTGTTGGTTGGTTCGTTGGTTAGTTAGGTTCGATGGTTGACTGGTTGGTTATCCGCTTCAATGGTTGATTGTCGCCAAGAAGGAAACAAATTACAGTTGCTGTTGCCTCAGCTTTTTGGACAAGCCAAATTTGCAATAAAAACGCCAATTTGCAGAACGAGACGGCGAAAAATGACAACAAAAATGAAACGGAAAAACGAAAAATCACGTTTTGTTTGCTCGTAGGATTTCTGCTCCGACACTCACAATATAAAAAGTTCATCAATCATGCCTGACATAGCTTTCATGTTGAACACTTTGCCTGCTGCTGCTCGCTTACCGCCGCTATACTCGACTACGCATATTTGGCTTCATTTTTGGTTTTTTTTTAGTTTTGCATTTTTTCACAAATGGAGAAAATATTTAATTCAGTTAAAATTTAGTCGAAAGAACGTGTCAGAAAAACATATGACAACTAGTTCCAATGGTTCCTTTCACGGAATTAATTGAACATAGGAATGTTGTCCACATCTTAAATTGATGAACTCTTTAAAAAAACCGGCAATAAAATGTCAAAGATATGCCACAAAATATTACAACTGAAACTAGTTCCAACGGTTCCTTTCACGGAAGGAATCCATTGAACATAGGAAGGAATAGAATAGAATCGGCAAAAAAATGTCAAAGATATGCCACAAAATATGACAACTGAATCTTGGGATGGTGTCTTTTGCGGAATAAATCCATTGAACTAACATAGTAAGGTAGTCCAAACCTTAAATTGATGAATATTTTGACAAAATCGGCAATAAAATGTCAAAGACATGCCACAAAATATGACAACTGAATCTAGTTCCGATGGTTCCTTTTACGGAATAAATCCATTGAACTAACATAGTAAGGCAGTCCACACCTCAAATTGATGAATATTTTGGCAAAATCTGCAATAAGTTGTCAAAATGTTCATTTGTGTCATTCATTTAGTGGAGTAATATTTTTGTTCCTCAAATGCAACTAGTTCCTTCTTTTTATTGGAAAAATGACCACATTTTAAATTGATAAAAAATTGTGACGTTATTCCAAATACTAGCGCGAATCCGAGAAACTGGACGAGTATAAGAATTGAAACTAGTTTCGATGGTTGCTTTCCATGAATAAATCCATTGAACTGTGTGGCATTGACAAAAATACATGGGTTCAATTTCTGAATACATTAAAAAATACAAAATAGCTATGTAAACTTACCAACTTGGGAAAAAGAAAGTCCACACCTTAATTTGATAACGGAATTGAACTACTATCAAATGTCAAAGATATGTAACAAAAATTCCTCCTTTTCTCAAGAAGAACTAGTTCCTTTTCTTGCTTCTTTTATTTTATAGTTCCTAGTAGTGTGTGGATTAGGTTAGATTGAAAAGAGGAGCGAAAAAATTCGCCGAATGCCCTGGGGGCCATACACTTAAACCAGTATAGGCCTGTTGTACGCTCTAGACTAAAGGGTTTTTTGAAAGAAAACGGGCAGTTTACAAGATATGACAAAAACGTCAATGAAATTTATTTATGAACTAGCTTCAGGAATAATAGATCTGAAGATCTTTTTTACTGAATATATATTCCTTAAACTGCCAACATTTTAGAGTTATTGATAAAAATACATGGGTTAAACTATTTGGCAAAAGTTTGATGAACTTAAGGAACTGGGCGAATAAAGTAACTGAATCCAGTTCCCATGGTCCCTTTCACTGAATATACCCATTGAACTTTTAGGAGATATTGACAAAATTACACGGGTTAAATAATTTGTCAAATGTTCGCAGTGAGTTTTTGGAGATCTATACATTTAAAAATACAAAATAAATAATACATAATTCTCTCCACAAGAGGACCCACTTCTGTCATCTAATTTATTCTCTTTATTTTTGAAAATAAAATACAACTTTAAAAGAATAATAAAAAAGCAGTCTTAATTGTAGAACAATAAACAAGATCGGACAAAATATACCCAAGAAAAAAATTGTTGGTAAACTTGAGGAACTGGATAAGTATAAACCTTAATCTAGTTCCAATTATCCCTGTCACTGAATAAATCCATTGAACTGTGGCGATTGTAGAGTTATTGAAAATTAAATCATTAGCTCCAAAATTTGCCAAATTGTTGCAAGTGTGCATCAGATTCAGTTTCTGATTATCATACATTTTAAATTTCATAATAGCTTTATATAAATACACCAGTTTGAGAAACTAGTTCCGCAAGAGGAACTAGTTCCTTTTTGCCATTGTTCCTAAAACCTAATATTGCACCACCAGAATTAGGACAATACATGGGATTACATAAATTAATAGATGCAATAACGAAACTGAACTATTGACGCTCCGAATCTAGTTCCGATTGTTACTTTCACGGAATAGTTAAATTGAACCAGTTTGTTTCTCAACGAACATTGAACTTTTAATTTGAGCGATATTATATTTTATTACAAAACGTAATTTTGAAAGTAAAACGTCATATAAATCGAATTTACAAGGAAATAAAGACTTAATTAGATATGAAAAATATTTAAAAAAAAGTGCAAAAAACTGTTTTTAATTTAAAATTTCAATCTGTGTGTATTGAGATTCTGGGCATAATAACTGCCAGAGGAATGGGAATTTCTTTTAAATTTTTTTCTTTGACCTTTTCCCATTTATCCTGTGACTAGGTATGTTAGAAAAACATATGACAACTGAAACTAGTTCCAATGGTTCCTCTCACGGAATAAATTCATTGAACATGGAAAGGCTATCCACATCTTAAATTGATGAACTTTTTGATAAAATCGACAATAAAATGTCAAAGATATGTCACAAAATATGACAACTGAATCTAGTTCCAATGATTCCTTTTACGGAATAAATACATTGAACTAACATAGTAAGGTAGTCCACACCCAAAATTGATGAATATGTTGGCAAAGTCGGCAATAAAATATCAAAGATATGCCACAAAATATGACAACTGAATCTAGTTCGGATGGTTCCTTTTACGGAATAAATCCATTGAACTAACATAGTAAGATAGTCCACGCCTTAAATTGATCAATATTTTGGCAAAATCGGCAATAAAATGTCAAAGATATGCCACAATATGTTCATTTGTGTCATTCATTGAAAAAAATATTGGAATAATCATAAAAAATAAATTGTTCTTGGATTTTTTTTCAATATTTCGATCATACCAACCTCGTAAAACCTCTTGTTAATATATATTACATCTTCAACTTTAATAAAAATATACCCATTTAATTTCCTGGTTCTTTATTACAACATACATATTTGCAATATTCGCGTTTTGCTCCACTTGAATGTGTGTGTGTATATATGTGAATATGCTTCTGCTTTTTCTATTTTTCATTAAATGATATTAAGAATTCTTTGCCTTCTTCAAGTGTATTTAATTTCGCATATTTCTAGCGAATGAAATTTTCTCCATTTAGCCATAAGTCATAATTTTTTTTTAAGTTTCGTATTTCAAATGAATCATTTATGAAATTTTTGCTATCGTTCGGCTTTTTTTTCATGTCCTCCCCTCCCTCAATTTTCTGGCCTTTTTTCTTTAAAAAAGACTTGAATGGATGGATTCAAGGTCTTGCATAATGTAACGAGTTGTGGCTATCTTGTGAAATGGTTATTATGAAATCTACGAGCAGTGCATATGAATTATTAACAATTAGGGTCATCTGGCAATTTGAATCTTCTTTCATTCATTCATCCATTCTTTTGTGAGTATATAAAAAAAAATCTGAGGTGAGGTCATCGTGAAACTTTGTGGGAAGTAGATAGATAGATGACATAGAACATTTGTTTACAATGGAAAGATGGTCTTAGGCAGACCACGTGATGCCTTACAGCGATGGGGAGACAGTAATTAGTACGTGAAATAAAAGGCCAAAAGGTGAATAGTTTAGTGGAGATTATCTGAAAATTAGTCATGAAATGCCTTCACTTTATCGCAATAAGAAGTGATGGAGAAAAAATACTTCCAAAAAAATCCCGATGTTCTTAAAATTTAGCGCATTTAAAAAAATGACTGCAGGAAAGCAAAATTCTACAGTGAATATTCAGGTTCTTGCATATTTTCGAATAGGTTAGGGTGAGATGAAAAGACTGCAACCAATTTCAGACTGCTGTCATTTGTAAGCCACTCGTCCGACAGCTGTTAAAATTATTCCAGTGACAGCTCATTATATTGTTTACAAGCGTACAAAAGCATTTTGGTGAGAATTTTCCAGAAAAAAAGTTATTCGTGATGGAATTCAAGCGCGATAGTGTAATTTCTTTATATTTGGCTGGAAAACCAAAAGTGGCCATCGTTAGGTCACTCCAGCATTTAAACGTGAATAAATCTTTATCGACGTCAATTTCCTTGACGCTCGTTATCGACGTCAAGGAAATGGACGAAAAAAAACCGCAACATCAGTAGAAATGGTTCGAAAAGTAAAGAAGCGACTTGATCGAAACCCGCGTCGCAGTGGCCGAAAAAATGGCTCGTGAGCTGAACATATCGGCAAATATTGAAAAAAGAGCTCGGAATAAAGCCATTAAAATTCCAAAAAGTGCAAGAACTTACACCGCAGCAGAAAGAAAATAGACTCAAAAGAGCCAAAGAGTTGCTTCGCTTGGCCGAAAGTGGTGAACTGCCGAATTTGGTTTCCTCCGATGACACAACATTCGTTGTCCAGCAGTTTGTAAACATTCGAACAAAATGATCGTGTTTACTTGCCAAAGAGGTCAGCTGAAAATGTGTAGCTTCGGTTGGCCACCAGAACTTAAGCTCCGGCCATGGTGTTGGTGTGGGCCGCCATAACAGACGATAGTAGCTCTCCGCTCGTATTAATCGACCGTGACATCAGAATAAATGCCGAATATTATCGCGAAAATATACCAGAGGGTGTATTAAGGCCTTGGACAAGCAAACATTTTGGCCGCAGACCTTGGAAATTCCAACAGGACTCAGCAGCATCGCACTCAACACGCGCCAACCAAGAATGGTTACTAAATTAGGTTCCACCTTCGGTTGGATACCAGAACTCAAGCGCCGGCCATGGTGATGGCCGCATTAACAGCCGATGGTCGCTCTCCGCTCGTATTAATCGACCGTGGCATCAGAATAAATGCCGAATATTATCGCCAAAATATTCTGGAGGGTGTATTAAGGCCTTGGACAAGCAAACATTTTGGCCGCAGACCTTGGAAATTCCAACAGGACTCAGCAGCATCGCACTCAACATGCGCCACCCAAGAATGGTTACAAAATGAGGTTCTTCGCTTCATTTCCAGTGCACAATGGCCACTAAAATCTCCGGATACCAATCCGTTGCACTATTGTGTCTGGAGTATTTTGGAAAGCAAGGTTGACACTAAAAAATACCAAAGTGTCAATCACCTCAGGCAAGCGCTTCGCCGGGTATGAGTCAAAATATCGCAGAGCAACATTCGGGCAGCGTGTGATGGTTTCATTGGCCTTTCGAAGGCCATAATTCGTGCCAAAGGTGACCAATTCGAACAAATCTAAATGTATTCTAAAATTTGATGCTATTTCCGACAATTTTTGCTTTTATTCAAAAAAAAATTAAAAAAAAGAAATATAAAAACTATGGCGGTTACCTTTGTTGCAGATTTTTTTATCTCACCGGTACCTCCCTATTTCCGGTATTTTGACGATTTTAGGTACAATATTCACTATTTATATTGTTTGATATTTCGTATTTGAAGTTGCTACTGGGTACTACTGCGACAGAAAATTTTCTATACAGGTCCAGGTCTTCATATAGCCCCGATACAACGGTACCTCTCACCCTGTATTTTTGGTGGGTCATAAAATATTGTTTTTGCTTTTACAATTTCCAACTGCCTCATTTTACCTTTCTTTTTCCAAAACATGTTTACCATGGTCCACAAAAAAACTAAAACTCTCTCAAAAAAAAAAACAAATCTGAAGCCTACCCTTCAATGTCTGAGGCATGAAATTTGCATGGACATATTTCATATTTTGCAACATTTGATGTTAATTTTTGTGGCACTGTGACATTTTGGTTTTTGAATATTTTTTAAACGCTTCGAAAAAAAGTGGCTGGGCAATGTCACACCGACATTTGGTGGCGTCCACCGATCTTCTCAGTTCACCACATCTCATTGCTGGTAATATTCAATGGATATTTTTTTTGTTTCTTGGCAAGTCATGACAATCATTGCCAACTCGAAAATGATGGCAAACAATTTACAATTTTTTTTTTTTTTTGTTTTGTTTTTCAACACATTGAAAACCAACAAAACCTGCATAACGGACAACAACAGCAACTGGCAATAAGTGTCAACGAAAATGTGTGTGAGTGTGTGTCGTATTTTTGGATGCGTGCAACTTTGCCATACCTCAAATGATTGATGCTCCTGCTCTTCCATATTTCTTTATCTATTCATGCTGCAGTCGAATATTTCGTTTTTCTTTCGCTGTGCGAGTGAGTTACCGGGTCCATGTTGTCGTCTACTGCTGCAGTCGAACATTTGTTCTTCCTGTCTGTGCGAAATGGTCTATGCTGCACGAAATTTTTCCCAAAAAGAAAAGCCCCAAACGTAAATGACAGTGCCACCATTAAAGGGAAACAAAAATTCGGCGACTGTTGCCACTGCTGCACTAATACCATTACCATCACCACCACGTTCTTGATCTTTAGGCCATCTTTGTCGTCATTGGGAACATTTGTCAAAGAAAAACAACTAAATGTCTAGCTTGAAAAAAATAATAAAAAAATACCCAAACAAACAGAAAAAAAAACGTTGTAACACTTCATAACAACTCGGACAAGAAAGAAAGTTCACAGACACACACATACACGCAGAAGAAGAAAGAAAGCTAAAAAAAAAAGTCGAGATGACAATTTTTTGAGTGCAAAATATAGTTTGTTTTCGTTGCGCATTAAACAAGGAAGTCTAAATGTGACATATCATGGAATATTCAGAAACCCATTTGGTCTGGGGATCATGCGGAATACAGTCAAGGAAAAATATTGGTTGATTATTATTATATACTAATGTAAATAAGCATTCCCAAATATGGCACCCATGGGCACTTTATGAGAGTTCATGAGAACCGCCGTTATCTGGGTAAAACTCACCATTGATCATTAAACTCACCACCGAATGGTTTATCAATTACAAATATGCAGTCTGTCTCTTCCAAGCTTTCGATAACAATTTTTTCAGTGCATTATGAAGAAGCCAATCCTCCCGTTTTTTCTTTCTGAATATACGAGTAAGTCGATTGGCGTATGTTCAGGAAAAAAAAATCGGGAGGACCGAACTCTTGAGAATGCACTGTAAAAATCAAATATTTTAATTAACAGCTTAGAAACGATTGATTGCGTATTTGTAACTGATGAGACATTTTCTGCCAGTGCCCAGCGTTTGGAAATATCAGATCCCAATTCTGAGGGAACGACTCTATACCAGACCTTAATCCGACCATGGTAAATGATATAAAACAGTTAAGAAATGTCATAAAGGCAACTGAATTTCAAACTGCCCGCCTTTTTCAAAAAAAAAAAAAACCCTTAGTCTAGAGCGCACAATAGGCCTATACTGGCTTAAGTGTATGCCCAACAGGGCATGCAGCGAATTGCTTCGCTCCTCTTTTCAGCCTAACCTAACTTAACACATTCGGTGGTAAGTTTACTGCTCAATTGCGAGTTTTAAAAAGAGAATTGTGATTATAATTAACTCGAACCTACCAAAAATTTCCTCATACACATTGGGCGCCATATTTTGAAATTTCCGAAAAAGGAATCCTTGTACCAACCTCAAACGCCATAAATACGTTTCAAGTTTTCAAATTTTATTTTTGTCCGTTCGCTATCATGACGGAATATTTATTACCCTTTCGTACTTTTAAATTCTCTTCTTATAAGCAAAAGGTAAAACGTGCTCGTGATTCCCAACCCAAAGAACGATATGACAAAACCTAAAAGACTACTCGGCAAGAGTAGAATTTTCACGATTTCGAGCGAATTTTACTCTCTTATACTCTCTCTTGTGGCAAAGAAAACTTGAGTATTTTCGATTTTGTTACTATCACGAATACTCCTTCTTTACTTCGAGTAGTGAGTAGCCCTGAACTCGGCATACACTTTTCCACTGCATCTTATTACATGGTAAGGAGTAAAATTAAATTATTCTAGCTTAGGTAGAGTACTTGTATTATTATGTAATGATTTGTGCAGTTATTGTTGATCTGACATTTTTACTAAATGCAATTCCTGATTTTTATACCCTGAATCATATGGCTGCAGAAGCTAAATATCTTTTTATATGGTCAAAACTTGTTTCACCGAAAAAATGGTTCTATACCCCAGGTCTTTTTGGACCAAATCCGTTATAGGATTTTTGACTGCTGACTGGCTGGCTGGCTGGATAGTGCCGTTCGTCTATTCGTCTGTGGAAATCACTCTAGCTTCCGAACGGATTGAAGTAGATTGATAAAATTGTACTCAAATGTATGTTATGTCTCCAGGACTTTTTGTATTGAAAATGGGCCACGTAGGTTCACGTTTTGGTACCTCCCCATATAACGGTACCTCCCGATATTCTTTATTTTGATGATTTTAGCGACATTATTCACCGGAATTGTTTCAAATTTGGTACTTGAAGTTCGAAATGTGTACTACAGCCTAAGACAAAAAATTGTCTGTGCAGGTCCACGTCTTCGTATAGCTCCCATATAATGGTACCTCCCGATATTCTGTATTTTGATGATTTTAGCGACATTATTCACGGGAATTGTTTCAAATTTGGCATTTGAAGTTCGAATTGGATGCTACAGCCTATGACAGGAGATTGTCTGTGCAGGTCCAGGGTATTCAAAGTTCGGCCCGGCCGAACTTACAGCTTTTTTATTTGTTTAAGTTATATTTGGGAATTCTGGTACTCCAAAAGGTTTGCATTCCCGTGTAATGAGTTAATCGGCTAATGTGGCTCCCAATGATTTCGTCATGGCTACCCATAACTTGGTACTGAGTAAAATTTTTATTTTTTTTTGCCGACCGGTAATGCAAAAGTTAATATACCTTGGCATTGGAATTTTAATTAGCCTGAGCTAAGTTATTAATTTCCTTATGCTTTTCAACAGACATAATTTGTTCGGGTCTAATAATAAACTCTAAATAAATGATGATTCTGTAAGAAGTGCAGCAACCAAAAGAAATAAGATTTATATTCCGACTGCATAATGTGTGCGTGTGTGTGGATGTGCGTGTTTTCTCTTCCTTATAAATGTATTTTTAAGTTTATCATGTAATACATAACTTGGCTCTTTTAGCTAGCTGGTGTTTATTTTTAAAATTATGTGAAGCAATAACAACACTTTTTTTACAATTTTGCCATTCACATGGACTTCTTAAAATGAAAAAAAAAAACAGAATTTCAAAAAAATAATGTAATTGGAAAAAAAGAAAAATTCTTACTCCGAAAGAGCGAAACTTTTTAGGTTCCAAACAAAAAAAAAATATTTCTTTCTTTAAAAACCCCATTTGATTACCATTATGTACCAAAGTTTGACCATAACCGGCAAATATGGTTATTAACTTCCTTTGGAAACCATTAAGCCAATAATAATATTCAATAGTCCCATTACTGTGGCTTCTTGCTACCATCCATACTTTTGCTAATCTCTAAAAACAAACCTCAGAAAAGAGTAAAGTTTTCAAAGTTTTAATAAAGAAGCAAAGAAAATAAAAGAAGCACAACAAAATTAACCAAACAAAACGGAAACTTAATAATAAAAAATACATACGTATTTTTTTTAATATTTTAACTTTGCAAACTATCATTGCGACTGGTGATATTCCTTTTTCAGCGCCATCACGTCTGGTTGACGTGTTTTGTCGTCGTCGTTGTTTTTTTTTTCGGTTATCCCAGCCAGTCCCAACTGTTTCAAGCGGTCGCTTTTTTTTATTTAGTTAGACTACCTTATACTCGTACATATGTTGCCTTCGTTCCGTTCGGTTCGGTTCGGTTCCTTTCCTTTCCGTTCTGTTTTTACTTCATATTCTACTGCATAGTTATTTTTATCCTTGGTCTCACGCTCTTTTTTTTTCCTGTCCATTCTTTCGACGCTTATTGTTCGGTATGTGTTGAAATTTTTGCACATAAATTATCATTTAAATTGAATACGTACCAACCAGTCAGACAGTCAGTCAGTTAGTCAGACAATGCCAGACAGCCGAGAGCGCGGATACCACTCCACGAGTATGGTATGTGTCAACACACCAATAAGATGTGATAGCCCCGGCAATTTGTATAACAATGTGGAATTTTCTAAAGCAATGAGATTTTGTTGTTGTTGCTGTTAACTAGGGAGTGGCTGGGATTTTTTTTTTTGTCGGTTCGTCGGATTTTACTATGAAAATGGTCAAGCTAATATTTTATTTTAAGTACACAAAGGAGATTTTTATTTTTTTTTTTCAAAGAATTATTGAAGTTTTAAAGTATGTTGCATACTTTCAGGGGTTACTTGATTGACCAATATGAATATTGAGCGGGGCAAAAATTATGCTTCATAAAAGGGGTCTCGGAATGTTTTCAGGTCGAATTATCAAAGACCTAAAATGGTAAAGACTAGCACATTCTGAGCAACTGGTTTGTGTCTTCCTATCTAGATAACAGCTTATGACAGAACCCTGTTAATATAAAAAATCACATTTATAGAAAAATATGACAAACAAAAGTTTGAAAAATCCAAAAATTGGGTTTCAAAATTCTATTCCATAGACTTTCCCAATTACTTGCATATTGCCTAAGCGGTTTAAACAACAGGGGTATTTTCACAGGTTGCCATATCTTGACTCTATCTTGCCCCATCTTTTTACTTCTATGTCTTTGGAATTATCTGTATTAAGGAGACGTAAGCCGACTTTCGAATTATCGACTTTTGGCATTGAAAAGTCTTAAAGTCGAAATCCAAGTGCGCACGTAAAAAAAATTAGAAAGTCCATTTTTACACCCTTCACCATACATAGTATGGAGGGTATATTAAGTTTGTCATTCCGTTTGAAACACTTCGAAATATACATTTTAGACCCCATGAAATATATTCTTGATCAGCATAAAATCCTATGTCGATTTACCGATGTCCGTCCGTCCGTCTGTCCATCTGCCCGTCTATGGAAATCACTCTAGCTTGATGATGATAACGCCATGATTTTTACATTTTTTTTTAAATTTTATTGAATAAAGGCAAAAAATGTCGGAAATAGCATCAAATTTTAGAATAAGTTTAGATTTGTTCGAATTGATCACCTTTGGCACGAATTATGGTCTTCAAACGGCCAATTAAACCGTCACACGCTACTCGAATGTTGCTTGAGTTGATCGACACTTTGGTATTTTTTAGTGCCAACCTTGCTTTCCAAAATATTCCAGACACAATAGTCCAACGGATTGGTATCCGGAGATTTTTGTGGCCATTGTGCGCTGGAAATGAAGCGAGGAATCTCATTTTGTAACCATGCATTGGTGGCGCGTGCTGAGTGCGATGGTGCTGAGTCCTGTTAGAATGTCCAAGATCAGCGGCCAAAATGTTTGCATGCCCAAGGCTTTAATACACCCTCCAGAATATTTTCGCGATAATATTCGACACTTATTCTGATGTCACGGTCGATTAATACGAGCGGAGAGCGATCATCGGCTGTTATGGCGGCCCACACCATCACCGTGGCCGGCGCTTGAGTTCTGGTGGCCAACCGAAGGTACACATTTTCAGATGAGCTCTTTGGCAAGTAAACATGACTATTTTGTTTGATTACGAACTGCTGGACAACGAATGTTCTCTCATCGGAGAAAACCAAATTCGGCAGATCACCACTTTCGGCCAAGCGAAGCAACTCTTTAGCTCTTTTGAGTCTATTTTCTTTCTGTTGCGGTGTAAGTTCTTGCACTTTTTGGCTTTACCTCGAGCTCTGTTTTCAATATTTGCCGAATGAAATATTGCGATATGTTCAGTTCACGAACCATTTTTCGGTCACTGCGTCTTGGGTTTCGATCAAGTCGCTTCTCTACTTTTCGAACCATTTCTGCTGATGTTGCTGTTTTTTTTTCGTCCACTTCCTTGAAGTCGGGCTACGCTATCAGTATCACTGTAACGAGCGATGGTACGAGACACAAAAGATTTATTCACATTAAAGTGCTGGAGTGCTCTAACGATAACCACTTGTGGTTTTCCAGCCATATATAACGAAATCACACTATGACGCTTGAATTCCATCTCGAATAACTTTTTTTCGGAAGAAATTCTCTCCAAAATGCTTTTGTATGTTTGTAAACAGTAACATTGAGCTCTCACTGTCCAGATCTTCGTATAGCCCCCATATATCGATACCTCCCTATATTTGGTATTTTTTGTA